>NC_041382.1:706485427-706505380 GCF_002162155.2 Triticum dicoccoides | reverse complement strand
CCCGTATGTGTGTTGAACGCGGAGGTGCCGTCCGTTCGGCGCTGGTCATCGGTGATTTGGATCACGTCGAGTACGACTACATCATCACCGTTCTTTTGAACGCTTCCGTGCGAGATCTACAAAGGTATGTAGATGCATCTAATTACTCGTTGCTAGATGAACTCCTAGATGATCTTGGTGAAACGAGTAGGAAAATTTTTGTTTTCTGCAACGTTCCCCAACACCCCCAACCAAGGAATGGAGGGCCGCGACCAGATTCTCGTCGGTCAGGGCCTCAGAGATTAGGCGCAAGGCGGCGTCCGCTTCCCCAAGCCTCCACAACGGGAGCGAGTGCTCCTGGAGTGGAGCCACCCGGTGCTCCAAGAACTCCCTCAGGAGCGTGGCCCCGGTCAGCTTCGCCGCCCCCAAGTTGCTTGGCCTCAGGTCCGCGTTCATCCTCTTCAGCACCGCCTTCGCACGGGGGTCGACGAGCTCCGCGCGGGACCACACGTCGACAACCTTGGGCTGCCCCGTAGGCAACACCAGACGGGGGAGAAGGCGCCCGACGTCCACCATGACCCACTTGCTTCGGAAGCCTTCGATTCTCTTCCCAGGCTTCAAGATTGCATTGGAATTGGAGTATGCGATGAAGCTCGCACATGCGGAGATATGGCCACCAGAAACCCGGAGGGAAAAATAGTGACGCAACAAGGCTACCGAGGGCTTTACCCCGACGTGAGCCTCACAGTAGTAAGCAAAAATCGCGAGGAGAAGAACAGAGTGGAGATGCAGAGCCTGCAAGTTGTACTGGCGGAGAACAGCAAAGAAGAACTCAGAGAAAGGAGGCACCAGACCGGCGATGATGGCGCTCACAAAGAGCGGATAGAAGGTGCTCCCCCTGCCTTCAGGCTGGTCGAAGCCGGCCTTGAGCACAGTCGCCCCCTTTCTGCCCTGCGCCACCGTCATCAGGCGCGTGAGAGCGAGGTTCTTCTCCGGCAGGTTCGGGGAATCCAGAGCCAGCGAGTACCAGGCCTCGGTCGGGGACTTGCGAGGCGCCATGGTGTGTCGGATGAGGAGGATTGAGACAGATCTGGAGGATTTCGGGAGCAAGAAGGAGGAGAGCGAGAAAGGGGATCTGGGGCGAGGCGAACGAGAACAAAGCAGGTAAGTCTGGCCCGGGCACCTCTTTTGTCAGATGGGCGGTTGCCGAGGCGTTGTGGGGAAGTGCAGGCGCCCATGTCCAATCAATCGCCACGCGGCGCCCAAGGCCGCAGGCTATTGGGACCCGCGGCGCTTCACTCTTGCCCTTTCGCTTCCCTGCTAGCCCAAGCCCAGGCGCGCCTTGGGCCCGAGGGCTACTGTCGGTGTTCTAGGAACGGGGGTCCCCAGACTTGCCTGTCTGCGGCATGCGGCGTGGCTCAAGTGGGGGCCCAGCACGGCCCATCTTCGTCAGCTCAAGCTTAAGACCGTCGCAAGGGGCCGAGCCTCGCGGGGCGGACGACAGGAAGCTTCCTCAGAGGCAGCCACATTAGGCAGGCTCGCGAGGAGGCGGAGAGATCAAGGTAGGGGTACCTCACGAGGAGCCCGTGACGCAAGCCATGACTAACGAGACCAGGCGGGCGCCGGCCTGCGCAGTGTCCTTGTTTCCCCTTTGGTGCAAAGGGGGCAAGCACAGGCCAAGGCATCGGGCAAAGGTTACCGTTCCGGTGCAACAAGACCAAGACCAACATAGCGGCAGGACGGAGGTCACCGTGGAGCCCAAGATGGCGTCATCACCAGTACTTTTGGCAGCTGAAGATCACCTTTGATCAGGATAACTTGTACTAGATGTTCCCCTTCAAAATGGCCAATTGTTGGCGCCCTTCCCACTCATTATTTGGGGAGAGGCTCAGGGCCTCTATAAATAGAGGTAGCCACCACAAAGGAAAGGGGATCAATCGATCGAGACATCAAGACATCGACACACCCAAGAGCAGGGACATCTAGAGATCTGATAGAGCCCTAGCGGAGAGAGAGAGGCGACTGAACTCACCCAAGCAGTTCATCGCACCAGATCAAGAACACCTCTCGCGAGGCTGTTCTTCCCTTGTACTATTCATCACCAGCCCCTGAGGCAATCCACCACACCACACACTGGAGTAGGGTATTACACCACTACGATGGCCCGAACCAGTATAAACCTCGTGTCCCTTGTGTTGTTCGTTGTTTCCAGCTTAGATCACGCGAGGAGATGATCGGTAGGGGAGAGATCTCCGCGCGCACCCCAGTGTTCGAATCTCAGGGGTCTGCCGGAACCCGAAATCCGACAGACGCGGTCTTGGTTATTGTCCACGAGCGATGAGATCCCTCACCTTGCGGGTAAGGTGCCCGTCGGTGGTGCTCATGACATAGTTGCATCGACAGGCAGATCTGCACCGATGTGCGAGCTCGCCTTAGCCAAGGCCAGAGGGCTATAACCGGAGTTTATGAAGGGAGTATTTAAATTTGGACACGTACTTAATTTGTTGAATTGTTTTTGAGATGGCTGATGCTAGGCGCACGCAGGCCGGCCAAAATTTTGGCCGGTTGGGCCAAGCCGTTGATTTTCCACGCATCCCTTTTGCATCTCGTGTTGACCAGCAACTTGTGTCTCGCTACCGCTCATCGCCATAGCAGCCGTCCCGAGCATCGCGTGGTCCCGTCATCATCAGCAGGTCGTCGTCGCTAGCAGCCTTGCTGCGTCCTTCAAGAGGTCGCCGTCCTCGCTAAGCAGCCTTGCGATGTCCGATGCAGCACGGCGACGCCGTCGTTCGAGCATTGCGTGGTCGTCGTAGAGTCGTCGCGTGGTCATGGCAACATCGGCCGCCAGTTGCCGCGGTAGCAACTCTGGTGGCGTCGTGTGGTCGTCCCACGCTATTGCTGGTTCCAGCAAAATTCAATGCCCGATGTAGCAAATTATGTCGCTGGATGCAACTCTGCCACATCAATGCTCCACTGGTTCCAGCAAATAAAAATGTCAGCCGTAGCAAATTGATGCACGGGTTGTACCATTTTTTGCCCCGGTTGCAGCTCTGCCACGCCTCCCCTCCCTCCCTTGTTTGGCGTGCGAGCCATCCTGGTCAGGCCATTCTACATTGGGTGTCGCCGACACTCGGGCATGGGGGCAGTTGGTGGCGGGGACTCAGTCTTGTTGAAATCCCTATCCGACTGCGTGGACGGCAACGCCCGATGGCGCTGTTCCCCTCCTTGGAGGCATCGGTATGGACTGAGCCCTCCCCCACTTCCCATTCCCCTAGGTCTTCCGGGCGAAAGCCCTAACTCTCTTGGGCGGCGGCAATGCTTTGGGAGTCGTTCTCTTCTTAAAGGCGCCGCTTCAAGAGCCATGTAGTCGGTGGGAGCTTGTGGGTGGTGGGTGGCGGCGGCAATGTGGCCCTCTTCATCCTAGCCGGAAACTTCCCCTCCTCTGATGCTGGATGTGTGCAGCGGCAATGCTCTGCTCAAGGAGAGCCTCCGGCGTGTCGTTGGGAATGCGCTGACCCTGTTATGTGGCCATTTTCCAGCAGCATCCATCCTATCTTGCGACGGTGCGGCGCCTTCGATCCAAGCATGGAGGTAATGGCCTTTTTCGAAGATGGAGGGATGGATGTGCCGTGCCGGGGTCCGTAGGTGCATGGTGACGGCATGCCCCGCTGGTGTCCGCCCCTCTCTCCTCCGAACCTGTGTGATCTTGTTCCTGGTGTAGCGTCTCAGAGGAGAACATCGGCGTCTTCAGCTTCATTCTCCTTTGCTTATCTTCACTTTCGTAGCATGTGAGGCTTAGTTTGTGTTGTCTATCGTTCATGTATCTTATTCTTACCGCCTTATTTTGCTTTCTCTTTGTATGAGGGCGTGTGCTTATAATCCTGACTGGTTGATGGATTTGTTAATTCAAAGTCAGGCTAGCCTCGAGCCCATCTTGAACTCGGTTGATGCCTTTTCTCTAAGAAAAGTTGATCACTCCAAAATGATTAATAGAATTTTGAAATTATTTTTTCCCTATTCAAACTGTTTACCATGCAGCATATCAGTACGGCCGCGCATTAGTATACATGTAACTTGCGTTATTTTACCAGATTGGTGTGGATCAAAAAATTTAGGGCCATGGGAGTTGCTGTCCCCCGAGGGGGCCGGGACGTCGAGCGGCACGACGGCAGGGTTGGAGCGGCGGCGCTTGTTCCCCGAGGAGCCTGCGGGCGCGGCGGCGGCGGCGAAGGGCGAGGTGGCGGCGTTGGCGGGGTCCCAGAGGCGGGAGCAGAGGTGGAGGACGTCGCGGTCGTGCGGGGCGAGGGGGGCGGGGTCGAGGCCCCTGGCGACGCGGGAGGAGACGTTGCGGTGCTTGTTCTTGAGGCGGCGGAGCTTCTCGGAGAGCTGGGAGCGGGTGTAGGGCTGCGGCATGGACTCGGAGAAGCGGTCGTAGAAGACGTTGAGGTCGCGCGGGAAGACGAGGCCCTGCGCGCCGCAGCCGAGGAGGCCCTGCAGGAAGCGCAGCTCGTCGGACTCGGACCAGATGCGCTGGAACTTGAAGGGCGGGTTCTGGCCGGAGGAGGCGGCGCCGGCGGAGGAGGAGGGCGAGGAGGAGGCGCGCGGCGGGGAGCGGCGCTTGATGGGGAGCTTGCGCGCGGCGGAGGCGGGGGGCGGGGACGGGGTCGGGTGCGGTGCGGTCGGGGTGGGGATCTGGCCGGCGTTTGGCAACCTGAAGGAATGGATGTCCATTTGCTCGCACAATGCACCAAAGGAAAAGAAAAAAGGCACTATTTCGATGATCCATCTGGTCGCCTGGGAGATATGGAAAGAGCGTAATAGACGCGTTTTTCAGCAGCGAGAAATGACGACCACCCAACTGATTAGGATAGTTAGAGAGGAGATTAATTTGTGGAATTTGGCAGGTGCCAAAATCCCATTTGATCCGGGCTGATTGTTTTTCTCTTCTTCCTTTCTAGCGCCAGGCCTTTTCTGGTGCTTTCCCTCCTGGGTTTTTGCTTGTATTCTTTCCTTGCTAATCAACGAATTTGGTAGATCTCTTACCAACATTCAAAAAAAAAAATTTAGGGCAACGATAATTTATATCGATTGCCATGAATTATTTACGACGAGAGTGCTCTAGCACAGTTTAAATCATCAAGGGGAACAAAATAAGAGATGGAGCAGACGAGCTACCCAAACTGAAGCTAAACAAATGTGAATGATATTTGATTGCATTCTTCAAATTCAAATAAAAAAATCATCGGCACAGCACAGGCCGACCAAGAACAAGTACAATTTCCATCCCGGCAGCTTAATCAGCCATGGACACATATGGGAAGCTACAGGCACTGATGCTTGGTGCCGCCTGATGCTGCTGCCCTCCCTTGTCTCCTGTAGGCGGCGCCAAGCTGTACCTGGTGCCTCCACCGGACCAGGCTAGAGCACCGGCCGGAGAGACGGAAACGACGATGATTCTTCAGAATTCATTCAGATCTTGTCGATCCAAACAAAACCTTCAGCGGCCAGGCGGTTAGCTTGCGACCGACACCTTGCTGGACTGCCGTTGCCCACGGTGGGACTCCGTCTCCGCCGAGAACCGCTGCTGCCTCCGCGCGGCCTGCTTGGCACAGACGGCGTCGAGGTGCATCTGCTCGTGCCGACACTCCTCGCTGCAGTAGGGCGTGTCCCCTCTGTACATGAAGACGTCGCGGTCGCGCGCCAGCGGCTTGGCGCAGAGCGCGCACGCGTCCGTCGGCGGCATGCCGGGCTCGCCGAGCAGCTCGTCGTCGAAGAAGAAGGAGCAGGCCACCGATGCCACCATGGTAGGTGTGTGTAGGTCAGTAGGTGGCTTTCGAGCAAAATGCTGAGCAGAGGAGAGCGAGCGAGTTGTGTGGAGAAAAGAGTGGAAGCTCAGGTATATATGGTGCGTGGAGACGGACACGGCAATGCCGTCGGAATACTGTGGACCGGTGCGCCCACGGGTCGGGCAATACTGCGCTCGGCTCCACCGAGGAAAACAACGGCGAGGTCGACCAGGTCCCGAATAATGAACGTCCCTGTTGATGTAAGTTGTGATATTTTGTGAAGGCTAGAAATGTAGCTGTATTTAAAAACTCTCAAAAATACTTGAAGTATATTCCGGCTGTACTTGTGTGGGTATAGATTAGACAGCTTTGCTTAAAATAGCGCTAACGGTGAACAGTGGTATCTCCAACCCATCAGGGTTTAAATCCTGATGCTCGCATTTATTCTGAATTTATTTCAGGAATTCCGGCGATACGCTTTCAGTCGGAGGAGACGTTCCCGTCGACTACGAGGCGTCTACGGTGACTTCGTAAAGTCTCAAGATGATATGCCGGCTCAGTCTTTTGAAGGTGCTCATAGGGGTAGGGTGTGCGTGTGTGCGTTCATAAGGGTGAGTGTATGCGCATTTATATAAGCGCTTGCGTCTGTACTTTGTTAAAAAAATTATTAGCACGCCAGCCTTTTTCCATGTTAAAATTAAATTCGAGGCATACCGTCAATCATCCGAGGACCAAGCAATCACATGAGGCATGACACCGAGATTTGTTAACGAGGTTCACCAATATGGCTGCATCCCCGAGGCTTGACTACGGGCGCTCCTCCCCGTGACACCGTCACAATACCGCATCCTGGCCACCCGGGCGCCGGCACACGCCGCCGGCTCCCCTTTGCGCGCCTGTGCTATTATGTTGGTATAGGTTACATCGTGTGTCTACCCCCGCTATATATGAGAGGCCTACGATACAAGTGTCCTACTAGGACACGACTCCATATCCTATCTAAACACAATACAACTACAAGTCCAACTGTAACCTACCTTGTACACAATATTCGACACAACTCTAATAAACTCCACCTTGGCGAATATTCTTCACCACCTTGGATTTGTCCATGCGTCAAACTTCCATGTACATTGGACTTGAGTTTATCCCGTGAGTACCGTTGCTACTCCAAAGACTCCATGTGACTCCACCTGCAACTTGTAGTCCCTCCTTTTCCTGACCACACTCAACACTCGAGCAAAATTAAGTTACTTGTTACTCTAGTTTGTGCTCCCAACTATCAGAGTATCAGTCCAACGTCATCACACACTGATCACTGACCTACGTGAAAGTGAACAACTCACATATTGGGTGTCACACATAAGAGTTACCTGAACTCAACATCACCGCTCCTTTCTTGACCACCTGTCTGAAACTTGAAAGAATTTCACCGTTGCTTGTAGTCATCCCAAGTCAAATTCGCAGTTGTCTCACCACATGTGTGACCACCAGAGCCCTGACCCGTCTCCATGTCCCGTGCTAACCACACGCCTCGCCGCTATTACCGCGTCGAGTCTCCGCTGTCTCGGACGAGTCTCAAGGGTCATGAAACCACACCACTCAACCCCCACTACAGAGTACCATCGATCATCACCGACCGATGACGAGTTTCACGCTTCCATCAGACCACTGGGCTCTAGTCCGAACTGCATGTCACTCGCTTTCCCCCTTGCTGAATAGGCTTCGGCCCCGTCGGCTTACGCCGTAGCCCCTCAATCCAGCTCCACCTTCAACATGACTCCATGGTAGATGATCAATCCACCCCTGCGCCTCATCGACTTCAAGCTCCGTGTATACACCACCTTGAATCAATCCCGCGCCATAGTCTTGTCGAAGCCACACAAGCCCTCAGGCCTGCGCCACATGTTTCCACGCCCCAGAAGTCGGCCACCATCAGCATCACGCTCCTATGTCATCCTCGCTGATCCCACCACCGTCCTCTGTACCAACCGACTTGCGTCGATCCGTCAGACTGTCTAGGCCGACCCAGCCGAACTCGTTCGACTGTATGACACGCTTCAAGGCTCCCAAATCGTCTTCGGCGAATTTCCATCCATCACATGATAATTCCATCTTAGCTGGCTTGGCTTCCCGCAACACCTTCAAGCATCCGTGTTGTACCAACAACTTTTCACCCTTGTCTACCATAATTCAAAGCTTCCAGTTCTATCGAACTTCTCCACCTCAAACCTGATATCCATTGGCGCCAGAGTTTTTTGTACGGCTGACACTGCGAAAAAAAATAACCAGGCAGTTCTTCCCGTGATCCCCAAGTACACGAACGACACCTGCGCATACTACTAGCGATTCAACTAGCTGGTCTTCACGTGACGTAGCTCCTTTGACACTAATTCCGATGCTGGCTGCTGCCTTGCTTTGCCTCAAGCCCTACGCAAGTAGTGCTCCCTGATGGATATTCTATTCTGCCGATTTGATCTGCCTCGCCTCCGTCCGCGTGAACGAGGACTTGGTCCTCTTTTAGTCCAAAACAAATCTCACTTTCTGCTGATTGCATCGAGATAATCGCCAACCCTGCCCAAGCAGCGTACAGTACGCCGCTGCCTTAGCCGAGCGACAGCACGTACGCGCGCTCGTGTTGGGCGCCGCTGGCTCGCCTCCAGTGGCTGCTGGACCGTACCATGGCCCAACTGCGTCGCCGCGCACGGTCGGTACTGCTGCTGCCTGCAAAATTTTCAATCTCGCCGAGTCCGTCTTCGGATCCAAATTCAACGCACCTCACGCGACCGCGTTGCCACGCTGGCTTTTCCGATCTCGCCCAGCGACTGATTTTTCCACGATATCTCACCTCTAGATCAACGTACAACGATTTTGTCGTAACCTTGCTCATGATACCACTTGTTAGAATTAAATTCGGGGCACACCGTCAATCAATCAAGCAATCACACGAGGCATGACATCGTGATTTGTTAACGAGGTTCACCGATATGGCTACATCCCCGGGCCTTGACTACAGGCGCTCCTCCCCGTGACACCGTCACAATACCGCACCCTGGCCACCCGGGCGCCGGCGCACGCCGCCGGCTCCCCCTTGCGCGCATGTGCTATTATGTTGACATAAGTTACATCGTGCGTCTACCCCGCTATATATGAGAGGCCTAGGATACAAGTGTCCTACTAGGACACGACTCCATATCCTATCTAAACACAATACAACTACAAGTCCAACTGTAACCTAACTTGTACACAATATTCGACACAACTCTAACATTCCAAACGCCTACCGTGCCTCTATCTCAAAATAAAAATAAAAATAAGACAGGCGCCCCCCATGGCAAATAATAGACACCAATGCCTATCGTGCACTGTACTGTATGTGATATTTTGAGCAAATAATTCGAGGTCTTCTCCTTCAGTTAGTGTCATACGGGAGGGAGGGAATCTTGAGCTGTGGTGCACCCGTGCGAGCGTGCATGCACGCCACAGCAGCAACTTGTGGGCAGTGGACTCGCGCGCACACTTGCACATCTTGTCTACGCACCTGCTGCAGGCAAAGTCTGCGGCCATTTACAGTCCTTAAAACTTGAGGCTCAAGGTCAAAGCGTGGAAAGTCAAAGCGTGGAAAATCGTTTACCTCGACCTGATCACCGGCACGAATCAGAGCGTTGACATGTATTGGGAGAGCATCAAGGCTGAGTTTGACTAGTGCAAGCTGGTCGACCCCTACTTCACCGACGTCCACATGCAGCGCGACTCGAAGGCCATAGCGAACCACTAGGGGCTCATCCAAACGGCGTGCAACAAATGGCATGGGATCGTTGAGGAGATTGTGGCTTGCCTGTAGAGCGACGCCAACATCGAGGGTCAGTATGACACGCCGGTCTCTACCATTTATTTTCGCCGCGTGCGCCGCCGACTATTGTTTCCTCGGCGCAGAAGGCGGATGTTCGCCATGTATCGTCATAGCAGCATCACTGGCCAAGATTTCAAGTACCTCCACGTCTTCTCCCGGATCGAGAAGTGCGAGAAGTGGACGAAAGTCTGGCGCACCCTCGCCAAGGCCAAGGAGACGTACAAGCCGGACACGCCTACGCCGGGTGCGGCCGACAGACGCCCGGACGGTAACAAAAGGGCCAAGTCGGCAAAACACGCCGAGTTGGTTACCGCGCGTGTGCAAGAGTCTATCGAGCATTGCATCGCCGACGCCCAGACCCAGGCGGCTCAGCGGGAAGAGAAAACCGAGGCACGGTGGTCGGCTTTGATGACGAATAGTGCCGTCAAGTTCGACCTGCTCCGGACGAACGTCGCCGCGAAGGAGAGGAACACCGACCTGGCTTTCCGGATTGGGGGGGGGGGGCATGCTCCGGAGCGACGACGAGCAGCTCAAGGCGTGGTACCTAGCGGAGCGTGGCCACATCCTGAACCAGATGCCGTCGACGGCGGCGCCAACTCCCACTCCCACGCCGACCCCAACGCCGTGCCAAGCCCGAGCGATGATGCCTTCACGACGCCCAACACAGAAGCCGCGCCGACGCCGACCAGCCCGCGCACGCCGACTCCTCCATCGCCGGAGGCCGACACCGCCGTTTGATGCATTGCCTACGCGTCCTTTTTTTTGCACGCCAAACTATGGCAAGGTGATTGCCGAACCGTGACGCTGATCGCTGGACTTGTGGCGTTTTTTGGGTGGCGGGAATGGACAAGTTTGAATTACAACACCTTAGGGGCGGCACTTGGGGCGTGGTTGGGACCTAGATCACCCCCAGGGCCTAAAAATCGTTGAGTGAGCGCCTGAAATAGCGCCGGCCTAAGCGCTGGGGGGGCGCACAAGTGGAGATGCTCTAAGTTGTGATATTTTGTGAAGGCTAGAAATGTAGCTGTATTTGAAAACTCTCAAAAATACTTTGCTTAAAAATGTAGTTGTAAGTTGTGATATTCCGGCTGTACTCGTGTGAGTATAAGATTAGGCAGCTTTGCTTAAAATAGCGCTAACGCTTAGTGCTAATTAATTACAAGCGCGCCAGCCTTTTTCCCAACGCCTGCCGTGAGTCTATCTCAAAAAAAAGAAAGACAGGTGCCTTACAACTACTCAAAAATACCGTCGTTTCGTGAGGTGTTTTCTCAAAAATGCCATTACATATTATAAAAATACCATCGTTCCATTAGATGTTTGCTAAGAAATGTCATTAGACATCGTTATTGTCAGGACAAAACTCGTTGACCATGTTATATGACAAAAATACCCCAATACTCACATGTCAGATCTCTATATTTCACAATGATAAGTATGGACCTCACTTGTTCGCAGTAAGCAAGCGAATAATTTTAGAGAAAATAAGAACGCTGTTGGGATCAAGTGGGACCCATACTTTATTGTAGTGAGATAGAGGAAGAACTGACATATTAGTCTATAGGTATTTTGATCATTATGACATGAAAAACGAGATTTGAGCTGACAATCATGATGTCGAGTGACATTTTTGAGCATGTGCCTAACAAAACGATGGCATTTTTGAGCAGATGTGATTCCTAGTGGCAAAATTGAGTAGTGAGAATCAGTGGCATAAATGATAAAAAGACTAAAAATAAAAATGAGATAGGTGCCCCAGATGGCTAATAAATAATAATAGACACCAATGCCTACCGTGCACTGTACTGTATGTGGTATTTTGAGCAAATAATTCGAGGTCTTCTCCTTCAGTTAGTGTCATACGGGAGGGAGGGAATCTTGAGCTGTGGTGCACCCGTGCGGGCGTGCATGCACGCCACAGCATCAACTTGTGAGCAGCTTTTTTTTTTCTGAAACAACTTGTGAGCAGTTGACTCGCGCACACACTGCAGATCTTGTTTACGCACCAGCTGCAAGCAATGTGTGCGGCCATTTTGCAGTCTTTAAAACTTGAGGCTCAAGGATGCTGCTAGAGAAAAGTACGAGATTATTGAGCCGTTTAACGAGAGAGAGGTTGCCAGCCAGGTTTGTTTAGCTAGCTCGGGGATCGTGCACATTTTCGTATCATGGCGTTGCAGCTGCAGTTGCCGTTGAGCGTTGAACGGATCGACTCGAGATTCCATTGGCATCTCTCAGTCCACTGTTCTCGAGATTCCGTCGAGGCATGCAGGCCTCCTCCTGGGGAGCAGCTTTTCTCAAGATTTGCATGCAATTTGTTTTGTTTTTTGCAGATTCCTCGAGTAGTAACACTGACGCGTCGGCCGTAATCATCGGAGTGAAACTTGGGAGTATCTGACTACAAATTATTGCTGGCACGCACGGCGATCTCTTGGAAGTACTCACGGTCGACTGCCGAGTGCTGCCGACCACAACTAACCTTGGCTGCAGAGTGTGGAGTATTGGGCTCGCTAATTTTCGCTTCCAGGGACAAAAAAGAGGCCGTGCACGTGCCCAATAGCTGTTGCTGCATACTCGCCGAGTCACGGGCTGCAAAGCGGTGACGGCGCACACCGTTGGTTGTATGTCGACGCTCCACACCAACCAACGCGCCAAGCGAGTATGAATCATCTCCTGTCTGACTCAGGGATGAGTCGTGAGAGGAACGTACAGAAAAAAAGCGAAATAGACAGATTACGGACGTGTAAATGTGTGATATTCTTCTTCGATCTGGCGTTTTGTATTCTAGATTCATTGTAAAATGTAGTATATATATATATATATATATTTTGTATTCTAGATTTTGATATTTTTTAAATATAAATTTTGTCAAACTTTGTAAAGTTTGACTTGACTAAGATCTAATACACGGAGTGAAAAAGGACCGAAGGGACTACTTTAATTTGGCAGCGTACAGTTGTTGTGAACTGCTACAATTTAAGTGAAGCTTGCTACCGAATATTCAACTGACCGTTTATTTCTTATAGCGTACTCTTTACACATTTGACAAATTCCACAACAAATCTCTTGATTCAAAATTGTAAAATTGCATTTTTGGAATTTGCAATAATGCGATGGGCGAACGACGGGAATTGAACCCGCCCCAAGAAAACACATCAGTTCATATTATATTTCAATATTTCCCGCAGTTTTTTTGTGCAGTTTTCGTACTTGCCGAAACTATGTGGTATGGGTCAGCAACGATCCCAATCGAAATATTTGGGCCTGTCCATTAATCATATCATAAATGGACAATGTTCAATTAGAACATGAAAACGAATTGCTTCGTATTGTCGAGATCCTAAATAAGAAACAAACACTATATGAATAAATACATCTATCATAAATGAGTAGACTACCCAATTGTAAGAACATGGCTCTACCAACTGGAAACAACTAGCAGAAAGAAAGATGAATGCATTCCTTTGGTTCCTTCCTGGGCCCAAAGCAGTGCTTTATTTCTTGGCCAAACAAGAGTGGATAGGCAAAATTTATTCTGATCTACACGCCTGTATTACAAATACACAATCATGAATAATCCCGCTAAAGAAATAGAAAGGAATGGGTGGAAAATTTGCTGGAAGAGAAAAATATGATACTTTTCTAATCGTAGGTAGGGCTACCTATATAGCTTTGAGCTTCGGACGTTCCAGATTCAATAGGAATACAGAAGTTGCGGTCAATAAGGTATGGATAATCAAAATACCGAACCATCTGATATACCCACTCATGAAACTGCTCTATTGTAATGGATGGCAGAAGGGCCATAGTACCTACAACACTGGAGTGATCTAGTAGCCAGGAAGGGGCCTAGAAGCTTCATTACTCCTTAACTCAGAGATACTCCTTCGGTAGAATCATCTCGCTTTTTGTTCATTTCAGCCACACCATAATAGTCACCACAATAAGAAGGAAGTAAGTGAAACTCCTATGAGTCGTCGGCTCATTCTTCAACAGGTGCAGCTAGGCCATCCTAGACTTGAACCAAAGACCTCGCCCATGAAGTAAAACATCGCCCCTACGATCCTGCACGGATTTCCTGGGAAACAGGGTCATAGGCATGTAACTTCGAAGCTAACAATGCGTGTTCGATTCCTGCTACCCGCTCAGATCTTTGATGATCTTGTATTAGCTAGCAAGTGTATGGACTCTGACTTCGGTGACTCCCTAGTGGCCAGGGAAGCGACGAATTCTTATGTCTTTCTGAAAGAATAAATAAAAGCGAAGGGAAGACCACAGACTCCCTAGCGTCTCTGCTCAACCTAAAATGTGAACGAAATAGATAGAAACTCTTCAATGAAAATTGAAAAGAAATGTAGCCCCTTCCGCCTATCTCTAGCCCGTGAACTTGGCGGATACTATGATAGCTATGAAAGTTGATTATTTTGTAAGTTTATAACTTTTATGATCTCGTTCGAAAAAATGGCTATGAAACTACCGAGCAAAGGCCCTTTTTTGAACTCCAACCAAACTAGATTTGAAGACGAGTCACTTTAATTAGTCTTTCTATTGAATCTTTGAAAGATAGATTTTAAAGGATCGATATTGTGATTAGGCTACACAAACGATATGATCTTCGGCTTACCAAGAGGGGATAAGTGCACCCGTAGAACTAATTTGGATTTGATTTCTCAAAAATAACCGTGGAAGAAAATAAAAGGAAGGAATTTTAATAAACAAATAGATATAGTATACCACCTAATGATTTTGTATTGATTATGAGGTAAAAAGGCATTCTCCTCTCGGAGTTCAATTAGGGCGTGGGGTGTCGTGGTTCCAAGTATGACAGTAGTGTAGGGGGGTAAGTATGGAGAGGCAAGATCTTAGCTATGGAGAAGTTGTAAGAACGCAAGGTTTACGAGTTCAGGCCCTTCTCGGAGGAAGTAATAGCCCTACGTCTCGGAGCCCGGAGGCGGTCGACTGGATTATGAGAGTATGAATTACAGGGGTGCGAACCCTTTACACTGAGGAGGGGGGTGGCTTATATAGAGTCCGCCAGACCCCTCCAGCCCTCATTTATGCAGGGTTTTAAGTACATTAAGGTCGGGCGTTACTGGTAACGCCCCTAATAAAGTGCTATGATGATCATAAAAGCTACTTAATGACCGACCGTTAGCGTGCGGAGTGACTTTAGGTCTCCTGGCCGTCGAGTGGTTGGATCTTGGTCGAGTGGTTGCTTCTCGGTCGAGTGTCTTCGAGTCCGTCAAGTGAAACACCGCCAAGTCGATTGAAATGTGATTTCTTCTGGAGGTGTCCTTGGGTAGGTCAGTTTGGACAGGTCCATGGCCCTACCCTAGGTACATAGCTTCATCATTAGCCCCCGAATGGATTGAGGTTTGAGTGGGAAAGGGTTTGAGCACATCTCCGACTCATTTTTCATGTCATGAGCATACCTTGTTTCGAATCAATGGACCAGAGTGATGACAACAACTTTCTTTCCAGTCGCCTTGATCCATTCTTAGGTTTTGTCGAGTGAGTTCTTATACTTGAAGAGTTCTGAGTGACGGTGCGGAGGAGATCTTCGGTCCGACGAGTTGTTCTGCAGCCCGCGGATTTCGTGGGATCCAAATTTTGGGAAGCGCGCGGGACGGGAGAGGCCGCAGTAAACGGATGGGATAGCGCAGAGCCGCCTCGATCCCCGTGCCACCTTTTTCGCCACGTATCGTGCGCGCGATCTCAACGGGATTTGGCAGGGCCGTCCGGGCCTACCAGTCAGCCACTCGGAAGCAGCCTCATATAAGGTGTTGGGCCGGGGCTCTGTTCCGCACGCCACCATTCTCTCTCTGTTTTCTCCCGATTTCTCCGCCACCCTTGCTCCCGTCTTGTCGCCGGATCTCCGCTTGAGCTCGAACTGCCACCATGGGGAAGGACAAGACAGCGGCGCTGGAACGCGCGAAGAAGGCAACCGCGAAGGCGAAGGGCAAGCGGACCAACTGGGGCGGATCCTCGTCGAGGTCCGGCCTGCCGGCGGGCTGGATCCAGGGCGACTGGATCCGCTCGGCAATCACGCAGGACGACCTCGACGACCTAGTGGAAGGGGGATTTATCCCCCACAAGTCGGCTCGGCTCCCGGGAGACGAAACTGAGCCGCAGCCCAGAGAGGGTGAGTGCGTCCTCTTAGCAACTCACATAGATCGTGGGTTCTCGCTGCCTCCCCACCCTTTCTTCTGGGGTTTTTTGAACTTCTTTGGGGCTCAGCTCCACCATTTTACTCCGAATACCATAGTCTATCTGGCCGCTTTCGTGTCTATGTGCGAAAACTTCTTGGGCTGTCGACCGCACTGGGGGCTCTTCAAACATATCTTCACTTGCCGTTCCCAGTCGGTCAAAAAGACCAAGTTGAGTGACAAGAGGACTCGGGTGATCCAGATGTGCGGTGGTCTGGGGATCCAGATGAGGAGCAAAAGTACCTTCCCAGCAATGATCCTTCCTGACTCGGTCCGGGGCTGGCAGTCGACTTGGTTTTACTGCAAGGATCAGCCGACCCCTGGCCAGTCGACTGGGCTTCCTCCTTTCTCCTTGGCTCGAGTGGAGAAGTCTGCTCCCCTGAAGATAGTTCTAGAAGAGAAGGCGCAGGTCAAGGAGCTGGTCGAACGGGTCGTCCAGCTCGTCTGCGACGGAGTGACCGGGATGGATCTGCTGGAGGTCTTTCTCGGTCGACGCATCCAACCCCTTCAGGCGCGCGATCATCCGATGTGGATGTATTCTGGGCTCGAAGATACCACTCGGATCCACCCGGAGGAGGTCAGTGAGGATACCTTGGAGAGCTGGTTGAGAGGAATCACTGGCAACAAAGACAACCCTCGGGGATCTAGGAGGGTGATTCCATTCGACAACTCGCGTCAGCTGGAGCAGGTATGTTTCTGTAAGTAACTTTCCGACTCTCCATGTGATGTCCCGTTTGCGGTCGACTGAATGTCTTTTGATTGTTATTTTTTCAGGCCCTCATTGAAATGTACTTGATTCCCAATGGAGAGCAAGGGAAAGACTTGGAAGGCGAGGCGAGCGGCGGCGACAGTGGCAAGTGGACTTCTGATGGTGAAGAGGATGGAGAAAGCGAAGACTCAAGCGACGAAGAAGAAGTTGAGTTGCCTCCTCGCAGGGAGAGGCGATCCAAACTTGCCCAAGAACGACCGAGCGTCCGTGAAAAGGCGACTGCTCAAGCTGGTCAATCTTCGAAGCGTCCTCGGATCTCTTCACCAACCCCGACCGAGAAAGCGCCCAAGCACCCCAAAGTTGCGGAGCCGAAAATCCGGAAGGCGTTGCCGAAGATTAAGATTGACATCCCTGTCGCTTCTGCGTAAGTGTCTTCCTCTGTATACACTCGACGCTCAGCGCCGTTTGTTTTTCTTGTTTTAACCGGATGAACTTTGGAACTGCCAGCGCTGCCACTTCTAGGACCTCAGCTTACAGGGATGATGATGAGGTGATGGAGGATGCGGTGACGTCAAAACTGGGTATGACTCCTGCCATACTGTCTTTATTTTGGTCGACTCAACTGCAACGTGTACCATTGGGTGATGTGATTTTGACGATTGAACTTTGCATAGCTCCCAACGTTATTGACCTCCCTGATGATGATGAAGAGCCCGAGAGGCCTTTGACGAGGAAAAATAGGCAGGCTCCTACAAGCGAGGCGCCACAGTCGACGCCAAGGACGGAACCAGTCGTTCATGACACTGGCGACGCCAGTCCGGGTTCTGTTACCTTTGATGTGCCACTGTCGAGTGCCTTGCCCTCTTCGTCGACTGCTCAGGCTCCCGTCGACCCACCTTCAGTTTTTGCGACCCATCATGTCCCGGAGGACGAAGCGAATGCTGTCAAGGAAGCCATACGTCAGGCGGGCATCATGATGGAGAAGATGAGGATGGTGCGGGACGCCAGTCAGGCTGCCTACGACGCCAGCTCGGCCCTCCAAAGCAATGTTGAGGTTAATTGGTCACTGCTTGTTTTGTTAGGATATGTTATCTGAAGACTCTTTTCCGAAAATCTTTGCATCTGTACACCCACTAGGTGCGTCGATTGAAATTTTTGAACCAATGGGGGCACGCTGAGTGCACCCACTGGGTGTAGTCCCCGAGACTACGGTGGACTGCTGACAGTCGACTGTAGTCATTGTATTTTTTCGAATGTATAAACCAAACTGGTAGTTTGTCTCTTCCACTCGGTCTGGTTGAGTGGGATCAGAACCGGTGGGGGCACGCAAAGTGCACCCAGTGGGTATAGTCCCCGAGACTATGGTGGACTGGCTGGCAGTCGACTGTAGTCTGAGTTCTACTTTCTCTCTTTCTGCCTTTTTTTACTTCCTGGACTCGACTTCGGCGGGCCGGTCGAGTGGGATCAGAACAGGTGGGGGCACGCAAAGTGCACCCACTGGGTGTAGTCCCCGAGACTATGGTGGACTGCGGGCAGTCGACCGTAGTCTTAGTATTTATTGCCTTTGTTGTTTTCGCTGTAAAATAACTTCTCCTCTTTGATTGCAGAAATCTTGTGATCTGGGAGCTCGCTTTGCTGATTTGGAGAAACAGCAGATCCAACTGAACCTTGACTTGGAGCTGGCCAAGACAGAGCTGCAAAAGGCTAAGGATGGTGCCAATGGTAAGACGAGTTTGTCGACTGGTTTGCCTTGGGCTTGAGTACCCTTCTGCTCTTTCTGAATCAAGCGCCATTTCTTTGCATAAAAGCTGAGAGAAGCTCTGGCAAAGAAGGACCAGGATCGGGCTACTGCCCGAAAGGAAGCTGACGACAGAGTCGCTCTGGCCGAACAGAAGCTGGCTTCGGTTGGCCAGTTGGAAGAAGAGAATACCAGGCTGAAGTCTGCTCTGAATGACTCCAACAAGGAGTGCTCGCGCTGGAAGAAGGCGAATCTCGTCCAGGGCGAGAAAATGGAAAGCATTGCTAGCAGGAGGGATGATCTGGAGAGCTATCTAAGAAGTCTTGCCAAGAAGTTGTTCATCAAGCTTGAAGGTGCACATTCTGTTCCGACTGATTTTTTTTGTGTCGACTCGGTGTACGAAAATTGACTTATCCTTGGATCGTGAATGCAGAGTTTTGCCAGAACTTTGAAGAGGAGACTAGGCGGATCGAACCAGGTTTGGATCCAATCAACTCTCCCGTGAAAGATGAAACTGCCATGAATCTGCTCCGACTGGAATCTCGCATCGACGGTGCCGTGGACTACTTGGCTCGACTTAAGGTCGCCATGTCATGGATCGACCCGACACTTTGGCCAGAGGCCACACTCCAAAACGATCTTGAGTCTCTGATGACTCGACTTAACAGAATCCCAGACCGAGTGCAGGAGTGGAAGAAGTCTTCTGCTCGGTGTGGCGCTGATGTGGCCCTGTCTTTGGTTCGTGTCCACTGCAAGGAGGTGCGACAAGATAAGCTGGCCGCAATCAACGTCACCAACACCCAAAAGCACGACTTCCGAACTTTTATGGAGACTTTCATTGCTGCCGCCACTCGGATTGCCGATGGCGTCGACCTGGACGAGTTCGTCGAGCCTGCCAGCCCTCCTCCTGCGGAGTGAACAAACTTTTATGCCCCACCTTAAATTTGCCTCGGAATGCCGAGTGGTTTTTGTAACCGTTAAACTCTTTCGGGATGAATGCCTGAGCACTTTGACCTGTGGTCCGACCCTTTAGGATTTATCTGAACTCGATTTATCGTTGAATATCTTTATGAATCCCCCGTCGAGTGGAAACAGTTCTTCTTTCAAGACAACTTTTTTGTACTTGTGGCGCGGCTCCGAAGGGGAAGATAGCAGTCGACCTGCACCTCGTTACTGCAGAGCAGGATGGAGTGCACATTGTATTTGTGGCGAAGCTCTCCAAGGAGGAGGTGGCCGTCGATCTGCAGCTTGTTACTGCAGAGCGGGATGTGCTTCATACTTAGGCGAGTACCTGACCGCAGCTAAGTCTTCAAACGAGAAAACTTAGGCAAGTACTGGACTGCAGCTAAGCCCCCGAGTGGGAGGGCTGCTCTCCACTTGGTAGGATTTTTCAAACTTAGGTGAGTGCCTGACTGCAGCTAAGTCCTCAAGCGAGAGAACTTAGGCGAGTACTGGACTGCAGCTAAGCCTCCGAGTGGAGGGCTGCTCTCCACTCGGTAGGATTTTTTGTTTTTCAAACTTAGGCGAGTGCCTGACTGCAGCTGATTCCTCAAGAGAGAGAACTTAGGCAAGTACTGGACTGTAGCTAAGCCCCCGAATGGGAGGGATGCTCTCCACTCGGTAGGATTTTTTCAAACTTAGGCGAGTGCCTGACTGCAGCTAAGTCCTCAAGAGAGAGAACTTAGGCG
>NC_041382.1:706388079-706485272 GCF_002162155.2 Triticum dicoccoides | reverse complement strand
ATTTTTTCAAACTTAGGCGAGTGCCTGACTGCAGCTAAGTCCGCAAGCGAGAGAACTTAGGCGAGTACTGGACTGCAGCTAAGCCCCCGAGTGGGAGGGCTGCTGTCCACTCGGTAGGATTTTTTCAAACTTAGGCGAGTGCCTGACTGCAGCTAAGTCCTCAAGCGAGAGAACTTAGGCGAGTACTGGACTGCAGCTAAGCCCCCGAGTGGGAGGGCTGCTCTCCACTCGGTAGGATTTTTTCAAACTTAGGCGAGTGCCTGACTGCAGCTAAGTCCTCAAGCGAGAGAACTTAGGCGAGTACTGGACTGCAGCTAAGCCCCCGAGTGGGAGGGCTGCTCTCCACTCGGTAGGATTTTTTTTCAAACTTAGGCGAAACGGATTCGCAGCTAAGACTCCGAGTGGGAGGCTGGCTCGCCACTCGGTAGGAAATCGTTTTTATAAACTTAGGCGAAGCGGATTCGCAGCTAAGCCACCCACTGGGGGATTTCTTGCATAAACAAAAACATTAATAATCACTGGGAAAATTATAATGCTCTTGTCTTTGATAAATAAACTACAGGAGTTTTTTCTTATTACATCTTATCTGAATGATAACTCAAGTATAAAAGGGGCGGAGTAGCTCCGCATTCCAGGCTCGTGGCTCATCAATCTGGCGATCGACATTGTAGAGGTGGTATGCTCCATTGTGGAGGACTCTGGTGACTATGAAGGGGCCTTCCCAAGTAGGAGCGAGCTTGTGTGGTTTCTGCTGATCCACTCGGAGGACTAAGTCTTGGGAAGTCTCCTTCTTGGAAGGCTCGGCTCTTCATGTTTCTGGCATGGAATCGACGCAAGTCTTGCTGATAGATGGTCGATCGAATCAAGGCCATTTCTCTTTCTTCTTCTAGGAGGTCGACTGCGTCCTGCCGGGCTTGTTCTGCTTCATCTTCAGAGTAGAGCTCGACTCGGGGAGCGTTGTGAAGCAGGTCACTCGGTAAGACTGCCTCGGCTCCGTAGACCAGAAAGAATGGGGTTCTTCCGGTCGATCGATTCGGGGTTGTTCTTAATCCCCAAAGGACTGATGGAAGCTTATCGACCCATGCACCTGCTGTGTGCTTGAGATCGCGCATCAATCAGGGTTTCAGTCCTTTGAGAATCAGGCCGTTCGCCCTTTCTGCTTGCCCATTCGACTGGGGGTGAGCGACCGAAGCATAGTCGACTCGAGTGCCCTGAGAGGCACAAAAGGCCCTGAATTTGTCGGAATCGAAGTTTGACCCGTTGTCGGTGATGATGCTGTTTGGAACTCCATATCTGAATATCAACTCTCTGATGAAACTGATAGCGGTGCAAGCATCAAGATTCTTAATAGGCTTGGCTTCAATCCATTTGGTGAACTTGTCGACTGCTACCAGCACATGAGTGAAGCCGCTCCTGCCTGTTCTCAGTGGTCCAACCATGTCCAGCCCCCAAACAGCGAAGGGTCAGACGAGTGGAATGGTTTTCAGGGCTGACGCGGGCTTGTGCAGCATATTGGAGTAATACTGACATCCTTCACATTTGTCGACTATCTCCTATGCCATCTCATTGGCTCTTGGCCAGTAGAACCCCGCTCGGTATGCTTTAGCCATAATGGTCCGAGAGGACGCATGATGACCACAGATCCCCGAGTGGATATCGTTAAGGATCATCTGACCTTCTTCTGGTGTAATACACTTCTGGCCGACCCCAGTCGCGCTTTCTCTATATAACTGTCCCTTTATGACTGTAAAGGCCTTGGATCGACGGACGATCTGTCGAGCCTCTTCTTCGTCTTCTGGGAGTTCTTTCCTTAGGATGTACACGATGTACGGTTCTGTCCAGACGGGAGTGATAACCAAGACTTCCATGATCAGGTCGACCACAGCTGGAACTTCAACTTCAGTCGGATCCGTGGCGCTTTTTGGCTGCGGGGCCTCTTCAGTGAAGGGATCCTCCTGGACTGATGGTGTGTGGATGTGTTCCAAAAACATATTGCTGGGAATGGCTTCTCTTTTGGAACCTATTTTTGCCAGATCATCAGCTGCTTGATTTTTCAGTCGGGGTATGTGATGAAGCTCTAACCCCTCGAATTTCTTCTCCAGCTTTCTCACTACATTGCAATAACCAGTCATGGCTGGACTTCTGACGTCCCATTCCTTCATCACTTGATTAACCACCAAATCTGAGTCGCCATAGACCATGAGGCGACGGACGCCGAGTGAAATGGCCATGCACAACCCATATAAAAGTGCTTCGTATTCTGCCTCGTTGTTAGAGGAATCAAAGTGGATTTGAAGAACATATCTGAGTTTATCTCCTCTGGGGGAGACCAACACCACTCCAGCGCCAGAACCATTTAGCATCTTGGAACCGTCGAAGAACATGGTCCAATGCTCCGAGTGAACCTGAGTCGGCAGTTGCTGTTCAATCCACTCGGCGACGATATCCGCGATTGCCTGGGACTTGATAGCCTTCATTGCCTCAAACTTGATATCTAGAGGAAGGAGTTCAATCGCCCATTTTGCCACTCGACCAGTTGCGTCCCTGTTATGCAAGATCTCTGACAACGAGCGTCGCTAACGACTGTAATGGAATGATCAGAGAAGTAGTGGGCAACTTTCTTTGTGGTCATATAAATTCCATATACGAGCTTCTGATAATGAGGATATCTTTGCTTCGATGGGGTCAAGACCTCAGAAATATAATACACTGGGCGCTGAACTTTGAAGGTTTTCCCTTCTTCTTCCCGCTCGACCGTAAGTACCGTACTGACGACTTGTCCTGTGGCTGCAATGTAAAGCAGCAAAGGCTCCTCGCTAATTGGGGCAGCAAGCACCGGCTGGGTGGAGAGCAGAGCTTTGAGCTCTGCGAACGCTGCGTCAGCTTCAGGAGTCCACTCGAACTTGTCAGACTTCTTCATCAATCGGTAAAGAGGCAATGCCTTTTCACCGAGACGAGATATGAATCGACTTAGGGCGGCCAAGCAACCAATAAGCTTCTGAACATCATGCACTCGCACAGGACTTTTCATTCGGAGTATAATACCGACTTTTTTTGGATTGGCGCCGATTCCCCGTTCGGAAACGAGAAAACCGAGTAACTTTCCGCCAGGAACCCCGAATGTGCATTTTGATGGATTAAGCTTGATATCAAACCTTCTGAGGTTGGCAAAGGTTTCAGCAAGGTCAGTCAGCAGGTCGGAACCCTTCCGCATAATATCATCCATGTACACCTCCACATTCCGACTGATTTGGGTGAGCAAACACTTCTGAATCATCCTCATGAATGTGGCTCCGGCATTCTTGAGGCCGAATGACATGGTAACATAACAGAAGCACCCGAATGGAGTGATGAAAGCTGTTTTGATCTCGTCAGGTCCATACAGACGGATCTGATGGTACCCGGAATAGGCGTCTAAAAAAGACAGTCGCTCACATCCCGCAGTCGAGTCGACTATCTAGTCGATGCGGGGGAGAGAAAAATGATCTTTCGGGCAGGCCCTATTGATATGTTTAAAGTCAATGCACATGCGAAGTGACTTGTCCTTCTTGGGGACCATGACAACATTGGCGAGCCACTCGGAGTGGTAGATTTCTCGGATGAACTCCGCCGCTAAGAGCCGAGCCACCTCTTCGCCAATGGCCTTTCTCTTCTAGACGGCGGACCGTCGGAGATGTTCCTTGACAGGTTTTACTTTTGAGTCGACTCTTAGGCGGTGCTCAGCCAGCTCCCTGGGAACACCCGGCATGTCAGAGGGCTTCCATTTGAAAATGTACCAGTTCTCACGGAGGAATTGGATGAGCGCTTCTTCCTATTTGGAGTCGAGTGTTGTCGAGATATGAGTTGGAGCAGCGCTAGGGTCGGTCTGGTGGATGTGAGCTGTCTTCGTATCGCCAGTCGACTGAAAAGCTGACTCTGTAGCGGGCTTCTTGGCTCGCAACAAATCACTCGGGTCTGCAGTCTTCTGGTATTCCTGCAACTCCACTACTGCCATCTGAGCATCAGCGATCTTCGAACCTTTCTAAAAACATTCTTCCGCTTTCTTTCGATTGCCCGTAATAGCGACCACACCTTTGGGGCCAGGCATCTTCAATTTGAGGTACACGTAACATGGTCGGGCCATGAAGTGTGCATAAGACGGCCTCCCCAAAATAGCGTGGTAGGCACTCTGGAAGTCTACAACTTCAAATGTCAACTTTTCTTTGCGGTAATTTTTGGAATCACTGAAAACCACATCAAGAGCAATCTGGCCGAGTGATTCAGCCTTCTTCCCAGGAATGACTCCATGGAAACTCATGTTGCTGGCACTGAGTCTGGACATCGGAATGCCCATCCCTTTCAACGTCTCAGCATACAATATGTTCAAACCACTGCCACCATCCATCAGGACTTTGGTCAGTCGAGTGCCTTCAACAACTGGGTCGGCCACCAAAGCTTGCCTCCCAGGGGTGGCGATGTGCGTTGGGTGGTCGGACTGGTCAAATGTTATGGCAGTCTGAGACCATTTCAGGTAACTAGGTGTCACCGGAGCGACCATATTCACCTCTCAGTTAATAACTTTCAGCCGACTTTTGCTTTCAACATCGGCAAAAATCATCAGAGTGGAATTGACCTGAGGGTATCCGTCGTCACTGTCTTCTTTGTCCTCGACCTTGTCCGACTCTTTTTCCTTACCTTTGGGCTGCTTGCCCTGGAACTGCTGGATCAAGAGTCGACACTGTCGAGTGGTATGTTTCGGGTAAATGAAATTACCCTCTTCATCTTTCTTTGTGTGGACGAGACATGGTAAGTCCAACACATCATTTCTGTCCTGGTCTTTAACCTTTTTGGGGTTCCAAGGTCCTTTAGGTTTCCCTTTAAAATTTCCTTGGGTTAAAGCCAAGGCTTCCCCGGGAGCCGCTGGCTCGGCTTTTCGCTTCTGTTTCCGATTGGAATTTCCTCCGGTTTCTTGGGCGACTGACTTGAGCTTGCCACTCCTGAGTCGATCCTCATCTTCACCATTAGCGTACTTGGTGGCAATCTCCATCATCCGATTCAGGGACATATCTCCGGTTCGACCGAATTTCAAATTCAGTTCTCTGTACTTGACGCCTCCCTTGAAGGCACAAACTGCTTGGTGGTCAGGCACATTCTCCACCGAGTGATGTAACGTGATCCACCTCTGGATGTAATCCCTCAAAATTTCATTCGGCTTCTGCACGCAAGACCGCAGTTCCGTCAGCCCTGCCGGTCGCTTGCATGTGCCTTCAAATGTGGTGACGAACACTCGGGCGAGATCTTCCCAAGTGTAAATGCTGCTAGGCGCTAATTGGTTCATCCATGCTCTGGCTGAGCCCTCCAACATGAGAGGCAGGTGCTTCATGGCCACTTCATCATTGCCGCCGCCAATCTGGACGGCCACTCGGTAGTCCTCAAGCCAAGTATCGGGCTTGGACTCGCCAGTGAACTTACTGACTCCAATCGCCAACCTAAAGTTGGGAGGAATCACAGCGGCCCTGATGGCTCTACTAAAGCACTCTGGCCCCGAAACATGTAGTCTGCTGCTGGTAGGTGCATCTTTGTCGTGACCTTCTCGGTGAGCCCTGTTCCTGTCGACCAAACCTTGGACGAGAATGGATCTCGCATCAAAGCCTGGCCCTCTGGGGTCGACTAGAATCCTTCGCCCACCACTATGAGGGCGCCTGTCATCCTGCTGGCGAGGCACATACGACCCGCTCCTCGGGGGAGGCGTGGGCACTCGACATCGACCGTCACGATCGACTCAGTGATCATACTGCTCATGGTTCCCATACTGGTCACGCCGGTCTCCACGTCCCTCACGTCTCGGGGGCGATCTCGGGCTGTGAGCCGACTGGACTGTGTCCGCGGCAACGGATCTGCTATGAATCCTGTTCCGCGACTAAGAAACAGTGGAATTCTGGTCTCCTGCTGCCCGGAGTAACGCTCTGATCTGCAGCAAGCCTCTGCCAGCCTCCGACTGGGAAGGCTGAATCGACTCCGCTATACGGGCCCCAACTGCTAAATTCTGAATCGGAGTTCGATATACCTGCGGGGGCGGGAAGAGCTGACGTCGACTGGATTCGGGAACCCGTTGTCGCGCACGCTTGTCGGGTGCTCGCTGGAGGTTCTCCAGTCGAGTGCGCTCGACCAAGTTTGCCAGGCGCGCGTCTTCCAAGGCGCGAGCCTCGGGGGTTTCTCCAACGATAGGAGTGTGCAGTGCATCCACGTTCCGGCGGCGAAATTCTTCTCTCTGCAGCGACGTGAGAGGCTCAGGAAGATACTCCTCACGGGGACGCGACGGGTCAAGTCCACCCGCGCCTCCGTCGGTGCGGGGAAAACCGGAGGGACTGGGCGGTCCATCGACCATCAGAACCTCCGCCGCCGGATCGCTGCTGTCGCACTCGGATGCAGTTTCTGCGGAGCCAGTCGACAGGTCGAACAGGCCGTAGAGGGATTCGTCGGGCTCGATCGCCGCGACTTACGAGGTGGCTGACTGATGTGCCACCGCGTGTCTCACCCACCGCTGAAGTCTCGACCGACCGGAGCGCTTGCGCCGGCGGGAAACGGGGAGGAAGGACAACACAGGAGCCGACCGGTAGGGGGTCGACGGTTGCCGCAGGAGAACGCCGCGGACGCACGCGCTAAAGTGCGTTGCCCCGCGAACAGGGAGTGCGTCCACGTCGAGCGGAGCCTCCTGGAGCCAAGCAGAGTCGTCGACAATGAACGTGAGCGCACCGAGACGGATCTCGCGGCCCTCCACCAAAACTCCGCCGAAAACCATGATGATTCGGGTCGAAAAAGGTCGCAACTCCTCCAATAAATGCTAAAACACCTGCCCCACGGTGGGCGCCAACTGTCGTGGTTCCAAGTCTGACAGTAGTGTAGGGGGGGGTAAGTATGGAGAGGTAAGATCTTAGCTATGGAGAAGTTGTAAGAACGCAAGGTTTACGAGCTCAGGCCCTTCTCGGAGGAAGTAATAGCCCTACGTCTCGGAGCCCGGAGGCGGTCGACTGGATTATGAGAGTATGAATTACAGGGGTGCGAACCCTTTACACTGAGGAGGGGGGTGGCTTATATAGAGTCCGCCAGACCCCTCCGGCCCTCAGTTATGCAGGGTTTAAGTACATTAAGGTCGGGCGTTATTGGTAACGCCCCTAATAAAGTGCTATGATGACCATAAAAGCTACTTAATGACCGACCGTTAGCGTGCGGAGTGACTTTAGGTCTCCTGGCCGTCGGGTGGTTGGATCTTGGTCGAGTGGTTGCTTCTTGGTCGAGTGTCTTCGAGTCCGTCGAGTGAAACACCGCCGAGTCGATTGAAATGTGATTTCTTCTGGAGGTGTCCTTGGGTAGGTTAGTTTGGACAGGTCCATAGCCCTACCCTAGGTACATAGCTTCATCATGGGGGTCGATTTACCCTCTTTTGCATTGAGTTTCGCAATTTTGGCTTTTATTGTCTACTTTTCTCAGGGAGATGGTTAAATAACTCAAAAGATAGAGGAGAGCACCAGGCCCGGATTTCCTCTCAATGCTCTAACGCGCATACAGGATACAGACCGAACCGTCTCATGGCATTCTAAACCCAACTCATGGTCAAATAGGTTTATTTTCTTCGCGAGACCTTTTAATTTTTCTTATCATGTAGGACCCACCATCTGAGCTAACCTAACCTTTACTTAACATGGACAACAATCAATATCTCGTAGCGAAATATGTGTACCGGAGAATGCCACCTTCTTTGCCGGATCTTCCAATCTTTTTACAAAACTAGTTACAACCTCAAAGTCCTATTAGAACTCCCAAGCTTGCTCCTTTGGACATCACCGTCAGAGCCAGCGTTCTTAGGTGTTTGAAAAGCATGGTAGCTCGAACAGTTCCTAGGACGAAGCAGTTTGAAACCTTTGCTCTTGTCCGGCCTTATGATATTCTAGTTAGTTTGAATGGCAAAGATTTCTCATTTTATCTCCTTTCTATGAATGTAAAAAAGCAGTGAAGGTTTAAGATGACCAATGGTGTGGATATATTGGGACATGGCATCATCATATTCCTGTTTTCCATAAAGATGGTCACCATACCTCCATGGAACCTTAACAGTCATGTCAGGAAGCGGGTTTTTCTTTCGCAAAAATGTACTTCGAACTTGGAACGAGCCTGTGTACAAGCTCGTAATGAAGGGCACGATCTTGCTCACGAAGTTAATGAAATTATCCGAGCACCTTGCAAATGGAGTCCTGAACTATGGACTGGAACTTGTTGGTACATGGATTTCACGTTTCACCAGCATTTTGGTTTGTTCTGAACAAATGGGATCCTTGGTGGGTCATAACTCTTTGATGAAAAGTTGAAACACCCGGACAATTAGAATTAAAACAATTGTCAACAATATGGGGTCAAAAAGCCAAAAAACAAGTGATTTAGCCCTTATAAAAATATAACGGGTTTTTGAACCTCTTTCACGCTCTGGAGGCCAACCCGCTTCAAATATGGAACAATGGTTCTGGCAATGCAACAAACCAAACAAAGTTCTCCTTAGGAGGATAGATGGGACGACTCAGGTGAGATCAATGACAGATCACGGCAATATTATTAAAACATTAGATTTTAGTTCAATTCGTCAGAGCACCGCCCTCTCAAGACCAAAGTTACAGGTTCGAGCCCCGTTAGTCTCGAACTAGGATTAAATTAATGGAGAAATTCATATTTGCTTTTTCCATGAAAAAGGGGCAAAATATGGATTATTTTAAATATTTCTACGTAAAACACTCATAAAGGGGATTTTAATTAAAATCCAAAACAAGATATTATTTTTTTCTCTTGTTCTCCCCAGCCCCTTTTCATCAACGGACTCCTAACATCTGATCCAACCTAGTAGTAAGCATTGAGCCAAAATCAAAAAAAATATTCCTAAAAGTACGATACCATTGTCGTTTTTAGGGCTTAAAGGAATTGGTCATGTTTGCTAACTAATAACTGAGTGAGAGAAGACAATCATGTTCTTAAAGTGGTCGGTTCGCCAGATTCACAATCTTCCCCTATTGGTCGGCTGCCCATGAAACACATAGGCTCGTATCACATTTATCGATCAGCCATTAACTGACTGGTCGTAGATTCAAATCCTACTTGGGGAGATTTTTATTAATTCTTTAATGTAAGAGTTTTAATATAAGAATAAAGAAGTGAATTAAAAGGCTTGCTTTGACCCTTAGGAGTATTAAGGAGTAGGTAACACTTTCGCTATCCTTGTTTCTATTTCCATTACATTCTACCTCATCATATAACATCCTGTAGATAACACACGGCCCAAGGATGTAGAAAAACATAACATGAATGATTCGGCCAAATCACATCTTATAATATGAAGAAAGCTTTCCCTGTATCAATTCCCTTGCCGTTTTGCATACAGGTACCCTTTTGTTGAAGGTCGTTCAGGCTTTTTTCCTGGGAGTATGGCATCTCTTTGAAATAAGAGTCTTCGAATAATGATGAATTCAAAGATTTATTAAGGACTTTTAAGGGACCTCACTCAAGGAAAGAAGAATAAAGTAAGTAGATCTGACTCCTCGAATGATGCCTCTATCCGATGCAAGAAAAAATTGTTTTATTTTAAATTTAAGCAACTAGTGTTTTTTAGGGTGTTGTGGTGCTAGGTGAAGTTTGAGTGTCGCATCTTATATGGTTAAAGTTCAGTATTCAAAAGCATCACTGGCTTACACTCTGACCCGAGTAGCATGGGCACCTGGAATCCCGTGTGAATCAGCTCCTCAACCCTAGCCCATAGAGTGGGCATGGAGAAGCCTAGACGCGCTCGGACACGTCTACCACATCAGACCGGCCCACACTAGACCAACCGACCCCACATATAACCCTCACTTCGGATGAAAGTCAACAAACTCCACTTCACTCTCTCCCAGTCTTCTCACCTCCAAGTCCCCTCTGCTTTCAATATTTTGCAAGCAACGGCAGCAGCGCCACGTATGATGGTGGATCCAATAGTGACGACGACTCAGAGTCGCTACTGCGTGGCGCGGAGCCGGATGACATGGAGGAGATCGCCCTTCACATCGTGTTGCTCCGATCACGGCTGGACCAAGGAGGTAGCGCTAGCTCGGGTTCTGCCCGTCCCCGTCGTACTGCCCTTCCCGTCCTTCACGCAGCTCCGGGCGCTTTGTACCCCTCTAGGTACGCCGCCATGCGCCCCTCTCCACCCGCTCTACCAGCTCCGGAGGGCGTCCTCGGCCACTGTTGGGTCCTCGTACCCTCGCTGGCGCGTACGAGGACGCCCGAATCCGAAGTGCACTCCGCACGGCGCGAGCGGCAACGAGTAAGGAAGAGGGCAGTGGCGGGGGAGGCGTTGGTAATACGTCGAGCAATTGTGCACCCCCGTGGATCCAGAGGACCAGATCATCGCGACGGTCCTCTGGCGCTCCCTCACGACGGCGGAGACGGACACACGATGGCTCCACTGCAAAAACTGCCAAAGTGCTCTGGCTCGCCATCAAGCAGTCGGAGCGTGAAGCTATGGCGAAGGCGGTGGCCAAGGCGAAGGGGTAGGACCAGCTACATCTCCTCCTTTGACTACTCGGACCTCACTGATTGCTCCAGCTCCGCTGAGGCCTACACTGAGGGGTACAACCGCACTGGCGACCGCAGGGCAAAGGGGCCGGTGAGGAAATGATGATTTCGTCTGCCCTTCTCCGCCTGTCCATTCATTCTAGTTTTTTTAATTTTTAGTTAGCATTGTTTGGCGATGAACTTTGATCTTTTGGTTGTCTGATGACTCTATTTGTTTGCTAGTATATGAATTATGTTCATTTGTTGCATAGATTAATTCGGATATGAGGAAGACGGTTATAAAGACAGTAAAATTTGGAATGGCCAGTCACGATCCACGGACATGTCCACAGAAGTTTATGGCACTGAATTAGCTACTCGCCGTTGTAGATGTGTTGACAACACATGTCGGAGGGAGAAGCAAGAGCCGATGTGAAGCGGTTCTTGGCCTTTTCGACCCATCAAGAAAGACAAATCACCGTGAAAATCTTTTAACGGTGTAGCTTAGGCATGACAATATCGTTCTCATCCTTAAATATTTTATGATGAATTATTGCACCGAAATTAGGTAAGTTTGACATATATTTTCAAAAGAAAAAAAATATCACAATGGTATAAATTTTGCGGAAATTTTCTTGAGATATAGTAATATTGTAAGGTTCACCCATATGTGGGAAGCTCAAGGCAGAGGCACCAAACAGGCCAATTTATTCACACATAATCACAAAATCTCAAAAGATTCAGATTTAGCAAAAAAAAAATCATATGGATAAAATCCCAGGTAAAATCATATTGGCATGTCACTAGAAACAATAGAGACGCTATAAATCCGAAAAGCATAACAAAATTTAGGAGCACAATAATGTGTAGGTCGATTGCCATGATGTTTTTACAGTGACAGTGCTTTGAACAGTGTCCCTAGCATTACCAAAACCAAACAGGATCCAATCATTAAGGGAAACAAAACAAGAGAGGAGGCGCAGAAGAGCGACCCAAATACAGTAGAAGTTAAAACAAAATCTGCATCATGTTTGATTGCTTTCTTCAGATCCTTGGCCATTTCGTTTCGAATCAAATCAAATTCATCGGCACAGCATAGACAGACCGAGAACAAGTACAGATTTCCTCCCATCCGGGTAGCTTAATTAGCATGCCATGGACACATATGGGAAGCTACGGTCACCTACGACCTGATGCGGCGCCAGAGGTGCATCTGCTACCTCGACCGGTCCATGCTAGAGCACCGGCCGGAGAGGCGGAGACATCAGACGCCTCCCAAGAGAAAGAGATATGGATGGTTCTTCAGAATACTACATATGTTGTATTCTTCAGAATTCAGATCTTCTTGATCCAAACAAAACTTTCAGCGGCCAGCCGGTTAGCTTGCGACCGACACCTTCCTGGACTGCCGCTGCCCACGGTGGGACTCCGTCTCCGCCGAGAACCGCTGCTGCCTCCGCGCGGCCTGCTTGGCGCAGACGGCGTCGAGGTGCATCTGCTCGTGGCGGCACTCCTCGCTGCAGTAGGGCGTGTCCCCTCTGTACATGAAGACGTCGCTGTCGCGCGCCAGCGGCTTGGCGCAGAGCGCGCACGCGTCCATCGCCGGCATGCCGGGCTCGCCGAGCAGCTCGTCGTCGAAGAAGAAGGAGCAGGCCAGTGATGGCGCCATGGTATATTGGTATGTGTGTGTAGGTGGCTTTCGAGCAAAATGCTGAGCAGAGATCTTGGTGGTGAGCTTGGTTGCTGCGAGGAGAGCGAGCGAGTTGTGTGAAGAAAGGAGTGGAGATCTCAGGTATATATGGTGCGCGGTCGGGCTCTACCGAGAGGAAAACGACGGCGATCGTGCTATGTCCGGGCGAGGTCGACCAGGTCCTGAATAATGTAAGTTGTGATATTTTGTGAAGGCCTGAAATGTAGCCGTATTTGAAAACTCTCAAAAATACTTGAAATATATTCCGGCTGTACTCGTGTGAGTATAAGATTAGGCAGCTTTGCTTAAAACAGCGCTAATGCTTAGTGCTGATAATTAGCGTGCCAGGCTTTTTGCCAACATACGAGACAGATGCCCCACATGGTTAGCCCACGCCAATAATAGACACAACTGCCTGATAATTAGTGCTGATATTTTTCTCAGACACCAGAAATTTAAAAATCTTGAGCTGTGGCGCATCCGTGAACCGTGGACTCGCGCGCGCACTTGCAGATCTTGTTTGCGCGTGCAGCCTTTAAAACTTTTTTTTTAAAACAAGGCAAAATGTTTGCCATTTCATTAATTAAGAGAAAGTTGCAACAAGGTCCGAGGACCACAGCCAAACAAAGGCGAAGATAAAGCAGCTACTCGCGATTTAAAATTACACCCAGCCCTTTGGCACCTGCCAGCGTCCACATTGTCGCCTCATTCATGATTTTTTCCACAATAATCGTCGTGGGCGCGGAGACGTTCTGAAAGACCCTAGCGTTCCTCTCCTTTCAAAGTTTCCAAGAGATAAGCATGAGTAGGGAGGCCATCCCTTTCCCATTTGGCGAGCGCGCGAGCGCAATCTCGGTCCACCAAAGTCTGACACTTCGCATAGCCGACCAGTCCGCCGTGACAATATTGCTCAGCCCGATCTTCGCCTTTACCGCATTCCAAACCGCAACCGAAAATCGGCATTGGAAAAGGAGGTGCGCTGCAGACTCCTGAACTTGGCTGCAAAGAGGACACAAGCCGCAGTTCGGCCACCCTCTTCGTTGTAGCCTGTCTGCCGTCCATACTCTGTTGTGAATGATTAACCAAGCGAAGAGCTTGCATTTCGGAGTTGCCCAGACTTTCCAAACGGTCTTTAGGAGTGGTGTTGAGGTGCGTCCCTCGAACTGTAGCGAATAGGCTGAAGAAGTGGAGTAAGTTCCGCTTTCCGTAAGCTTCCATGTGATCGTATCTTGCGTGTCATGATCCAGGATTATCCCATCCAACTTCTCCCAAAGGGTGACAAATGCATGTATATGTCCTACGGTAATGCCATTTGTCATGTCAATTTGTGATATCCACAAATCATCAGTGAGTGCCTTCCTCATAGAGGAGCCTTTCTTTTTTGAGATATCAAAAATTTTCGGGGCAATGTCCATCGGCCTTAGGCCATCAAGCCAGGGAGATGTCCAGAAGCAAGCCTTGGCCCCATTGCCAACCACGACCTTCGTAGCAGCCGCGAAAAGGTCCCCGTCGGCCTCGGTGCAAGGAGTGCCCAGTCCAAACCACGGCTTTGGCGGGTCTGCCCACGCGTTCCAAAGCCACCTCAAGCGGAGAGCAGCGGCGAATTTGTCCAAATTTAGAATGCCCAGGCCGCCCATAGCTTTGGGGCTACAGACTCGCTCCCAATTGATTTTACACTTGGCCCCGGTGACTTTGTCGCAACCTGCCCAGAGAAATGCACGTCGCAAGGCATCAATACGCTTCATCACCTCGGTTGGCAAGACCAGCGAAGTAATGCTGTAGATAGCGATGGCAGTGAGAACCGCTTTGACCAGCACAGCCCTCCCAGGGGCGGCCATGAGGTGGCCAATCCAAGGGGTAAGCCTGCGCGCAACTTTGTCTTCCAGAAGCAAGAAGTGTACAGCCTTGAGCCTCTTGACCGAGAGTGGCAGCCCCAAGTACGTCATGGGGAAGGTCGTGAGTTTGGCGGGGAAAAGTTGCAGAATGTCAGGAAGATCAAGGCCGGCACACGAATTGGGGCGACGAGGCTTTTGGTGCAGTTGGTGACCAGGCCCGTGACCTCACCAAAGGCGTCTAAGATGAAGGCAAATCAGGAGACGTCCTCCTTGATGGGCTTCACAAAAATAAGAGATTATTTTTGAAAACTTGAGGCTCAAGGATGCAGCTAGAGAAAAATAAGAGATTATTGAGCTGTTTTTTTTTTGCGGTTGGGCTTGCAGCTGCTGTTGCCGTTGAGCGTTGAAGGGATCAACCCAAAGATTCCATTGGCACTCACCTCGCAGTCCATCGGTCTTTCTTTGCCGGCGAGGCAGGCAGGCCTCGTACTGGGGCGCAGCTTTTCTCGAGATCTGCGTGCAACTTGTTTTTACGGCTTCCGCGAGCAGTGACACTGATGCATAGGACGCAATCATTGGAGTACGCGAACGTCGGGGAAGGTCGACATCTTCGCTGGGACAAGAGTGAAACTTGGGAGTAGTTATCTGACTACGTAATAATGGCACGCACGGCGATCTCCCTCTTAGAAGTACTCGCGGTCGACTTCAGGAACAAAAAGGTGGCCGTGCACGATAGTTGTTGCTGCATACTCGCCAAGTCACGGGCTGCAAAGCGGTAACAGGGCACATCGTTGGTTGTATGCCGACACTCGCCAACCAACGCGTCAAGGCATGATGAATCATCACTTGATGCGTCTGACTCAGCGATGAGTCGTGAGAGGGACGTACAGAAAAAGTGAAACAGACAGATTACAGATATGTGTGTTCAGCCAATCTGTCATCATGCACTATTTACTCAACATCGCTTTAGTAAATTATTTTTGGTGAGAATCACTTGCTCTTGGACAAAACACATGAAAATTTTGATACACAAGAGAACCTTAATTTTTCAAATATGTACCGATCTTGGATTGGACCAAAATTAATTAGATTCATATACATAGATTTGACCGTAAACACACCGCTTCTGGTTAATTTCCAATGAAAGAAATCAGGTTGGTCAGATAGTTGAATCTTCATCAACCTATGCACCAAGTGTAGCTAGGAGTTTCAACGCTCCCCAACTAAAGATCTCCTAAACTGTATATTTAAGGGTACCTCATGTAGTACAGTAGCCACGTAATCCTTCTTACGTTGTACAATACTATTATATAAGATGGGGTACTGTAGGGCTAGAGGCGTCTCCCCTAACCACGTATCCTCCCAAAATATTGCTGTCATCCCATTGCCTATAAAGAATTTGGCCCTATGAAAGAACATATCTTTCGTTCTCATAAGTCCCTTCCAGGATGGCGAATCGTTAGGTCTTGCGGTAACTTGGGCCAGATATTTAGATTGTAAATATTTGCTTGGTAATATCGGTGCCCACATACCATCAGTCTTTACTGATAACCTATATAGCCAATTACTCATTAGGCATTTATTTTTAATCTCTAGGTTCTCAATTTCGAGATCCCCCTGGTCCTCGGGTCAGCAAATGATATCCCATATTGCCAGTCGACATTTTGTCTTAACATCATCTGACTGCCAAAAAAATCGAGATCGATAAAAATCAAGTCTATTCCGTACCCCTTAAGGTACTTCAAAGAATGATAACGGGAACATCAACATACTAGTTAGAACTGAATTAATGAGCACCAAATGACCTCCATAAGACATTAGCTTGCCCTTCCGGCAGCTTAGTTTTTTTTTTCAAATCAATCTTCGATGCATTTTCACTCTTTATTAGTAAGTTTACGATGATGAATCGGATGCCTGATACGTCTCCAACGTATCTATAATTTTTGATTGTTCTGTGCTGTTATATTGTCATTATTGAATGTTTTATAATCATTTTATAGTTATTTTATACCATTTTTTGGTACTAACCTATTGACATAGTGCCAAGTGTCAATTGCTGTTTTTTGCATGTATTTTTACATTGAACGTAATCAATATCAAACGAAGTCCAAACGCAATGAAACTTTTTGTGTGTCTTTTTTACCAGAAGATATCCAATGGTCCGGAGAAGCGTCTGGGGGTGCTATGATGGGAGCACAACCCACCAGGGCACCTGGAGGCCCAGGCGCGACCTGGTGGGTTGTGCCCACCTCGAGTGCCCCCGGACCGCCTCTTTGCTCTATAAATACCTCAATATTCCAGAAACCCTAGGGGAATCGACGAAAATCAATTCCAGCCGCCGCAGAGTCCAGAACCACCAGATCCAATCTAGATACCATCACAGAGGGGTTCACCACTTTCATTGGTGCCTCTCCGATGATGCGTGAGTAGTTCTTTGTAGACCTTCGGGTCCGTAGTTATTTGTATGCATGTGTTGTTTACGTATTTATTTTATTTGACGTTCGATTTATAAATACCTTACTGCAATTTATTTTATTTGACATTCGATCTATAAATATTTACAACTCTCTCATGTTTGTTTGTCAATTTGTGGCACCACTACCCGAAAGGGATTGATAACTCCTTTAATACGCCGGGTTGCGAGTATTTGTTATTTGTGTGCAGGTGCTGTTTACGTAGTATTGCTTGGTTCTCCTACTGGTTCGATAACCTTGATCTCATCACTGAGTGAAAAAACTACCGTCGTTGTGCTGCATCATCCCTTTCTCTTTGGGGAAATACCGACGTAGTTCTAGCAGACACCAATGCCCAGGTAACTGAAAGGCAGAGATCCCAATTCACATCTGAACAATTGTTGATATGCATCTTGTTCCTCTTTGGCCCTCCCAAAGAAAAACAATTCGCTCTTGTGAAAAGTTATTTTTAGTGCCGACAATTGTTCAAAAAGACACAACACCAGTTTCTGCAGCACTAGAATGTAAACAACAAACATTAACGGAAGATGCAAAGGACCACACCTGTAAAAAAAATAAAGTTACACATGGTCGATGGTCTTCTTAGACGAGAAAATAAAAGAGCAATGACGATCCACATCGAGCAACAGTTGACCCAACGTTGTAATGGTGCTGATGGAACTACCTGTGTGATGTGTTGTTTTAACTCTAGGTTCAAGGACGATTTGTGCATCACACAACCCTGTTGGCGTGTATAATTGAGCATAGGTTCAGGGACGATTTGTTGAAATGGGTTTCTTAGCTCTCACCTTAAATGGTAAGTGTGCTCAAAGGGGAAGCTCCCTCCTTGAACTTTACGTTGTTAGGTAGAAGTGAGTCCTCAAACCCGGGTGAGTCCTCGAACCGGTAAAAAAAGTTATACATAGCCGATGGTATGCTTAGACAAGAAAAGAAAAGAACAATGATGATCCGCATCGAGCAACTGTTGACCCAATGGTTGGAATGATGCTGACGGAACTACATGTGTGATGTGTGTCTCGGGCTCTAGGTTCAGGGACGATTTGTGCATCACACAACGTTGCTGGCGCGTGTAATTAAGCCTAGGTCCAGGGACGATTTGTTGTAATGGGTATCTTACCTCCCACCTTAAATGGTAAATGTGGTCAAAGGGGGAAGCTCCCTCCTTGAAGTTTACGTTGTTAGATAGAAGCGAGTCCTAGAACCCGGGTGGGTAGGTTCACAACAATGTGTGCCTGCCATTGCACCACATGAGAGTTCTCTTCATCAGAGGTTGTATATTATGGTTAGTTGTACCGTAGGTTCTCCGCAGGAGAGTCCCACCTTAAATGGTAAGTTGTACTGTAATCTTCGCTCCTTTTCATTTCTCCTCATTAGAGGTTGTATACTATGTACCGTTCCATGTATATTAAATAAAGTTGCAAGGTCGTGGATTTGTTCTCCCTAGAACTCATAGTAAAAATAATGCTGACACAACAAATATGATGTAAGTGCATGCAATGCAAACCGAAATCATGCAAACACCAAGCAGGCAGTCCAAACACCAAGAGTCGTCTTTGAAGAAAATAGCATATGTCAACACGTCCACAATTCACAGATGAAATGTCGAGAGAATGGACCACAAAAATCTCTAATTGGGAAAGCTTGGGCGACCTCATGCCTACGTCACAACTGTACGCCAGTGGTAAATCTGAACATGGCAACCTAAGTGTGCCATATTGGATGTTCATTGTTTTTTAAGCATCGAAAACTTTGCTCATGTGGCCAGTGTGTAACCCCAAACTTTGCCTTCCTTCTCCACTGAGTCGATATTACAACGAAACCAATATATGGTTAAGTTGATTTGGCGATGACAGGCTTCGTCATTTCCTTTGACTTATTCTGCCTCAAAGTGCACTAATTCAACTGCAAGTAGATCAAGGTTAGACTTCACCGGCTCAAATCTATTTTTTAGGAACCTCGTTAGTGGGCAACCATTTTTGTAATTTCCATTGGAGAAAGGCAATTGGTCTAGTTTATGAGAAAAAAAAATCAAATCTTAAAACTTAACAAAATTTGGTTAATTTTTGTAAACTTGAGCTAAAACCACCCAGACATCCACACTGTTGGGTGGAGAAGAGGGGCACCAACAACAAAGGTCGGAGGGAGAAGCAAGAGCCTATGTGAAGCAGTTCTAGGCATTGTCAACCCATAAAGAAAGACAAATCATTGTGAAAATGTTTGACGTGTAGCCTAGGAATGACAAGATCATTCTCATTCTGAAAATCGATATTGTGATGAATTATTGCACCCAAATTGGGTAAGCTTGACATATATTTCAAAAGAAAAGAAAATTATCACAATGGTATAAATTTTTGGGAAATATCCTCAAGATATAGTAAAACTTAAGGTTCACCATGTGGGAAGCTGAAGGCAGAGACTCCAAAGGCCAATTCACTTGCACATAATTACTCCCTCCGTTCATAAATATAAGAGGTTTTGAATATTTTACTATATAAACGAGTGAGGCGTTTTGGCTCTCAGGATCATCTGCACCTGCGCTCAATAAAAAATAAAAAAAATATTAAAAAAATTCAAAAAAATTCAATTTTGTTTTGGCATGGTAGATAATTTGATGCGTGATGTCCGGTCCAAATTTCAAATCATTTGGACATCTGAGTAGCTCTCGGCAAAAAAGACAAATTTAGAGTCTGTAAAATAGTGTATTGTTCATATACTGTTCTGACTCAATTTGTTTTTTTTTGCTGGGAGGTACTCAAATGTCCAAATGCTGTGAAATTTGGAGCGCACCTCACGCACCAAATTATCTACCTTGCACAAAAAAGTTGAATTTATTTGGAATTTTTTTATGAAGTGTTTCTTGAGCGGGTGCAGATGAGCCCGAGCTCGGAATTGGATATTCGTACATATATAGACCGAACTGAGTGAACAAACAAATTAAAGCGTGCTGTATATATTCGATTCAAACAAAATTAGAACAACTTATATTTGTGAACAAAGGGAGTAGAAAATCTCAAAAGATTGTGATTTAGCAAAGTATCATAAAATCATACGGATAAAATGTCGCCTCAAATCGTATTGGCATATCAGTAGAAACATTAGAGATGCTATAAATCTGAAAAGCATAACAAAATTTAGGGGTAAGATAATTTATAGGTGAGTAAGTCATCTTAAGTTGTGCATCGTGACCAAGGAGGAGGGGAAAACGAGAGATTTTAATGTTTATTTGCTAATTAATAACATTGCATGCAATGAACTAACCACTGCATGTCGTGTTTGGTAATCTCAAGCCATTAAAAACATACACACCCCTCATCTCTTATTGGTTGATGTGTCAAGAAACAAAAAACGATGTAGAAGTCAATGCACCATGTCTAAGTATTTTGGGACTATTTGATTTCGTAAGATGACTTACGCATCTAGACGGAAGGAGTATTTAGAGTGACACTGCTGTTGCATGTGGATGTGGTACCTAAAACCAAACAGATCCAATCATTAAAGGCAAACTAAACAAGCGAGGGAGTAGAAGTCAAAACAAAATGTTAATCATGTTTGATTGCTCTCATCAGATCCATGGCGATTACTTTTCTGTTTTCGACCGAGAACAAAGTATACAATTTCCTCCCATCTGGGCAGCCTAATTAGCTTGGCATGGACACATGCTTCTTGCCGCCTGATGCTGCTGCGCTACCTTGCCTCCGATAGGCGGCGCCAAGTCGCCTCTGGTGCCTCCACCGGACCAGGCTACAGCACCGGCCGAGAGACGGAGACGACGACGATTCTTCCGAATACAGACGCTGTATTCTTTTTTGAAGGAACAGGTGTTGTATTCTTCTGAATTTAGATCTTGTCGATCCAAGCAAAACTTTCAACGGCCAGCCGGTTAGCTTGCGACGGACACCTTCCTGGACTGCCGCTGCCCACGGTGGGACTCCGTCTCCGCCGAGAACCGCTGCTGCCTCCGCGCGGCCTGCTTGGCGCAGACGGCGTCGAGGTGCATCTGCTCGTGGCGGCACTCCTCGCTGCAGTAGGGCGTGTCCCCTCTGTACATGAAGACGTCGCGGTCGCGCGCCAGCTGCTTGGCGCAGAGCGCGCACGCGTCCATCGCCGGCATGCCGGGCTCGCCGAGCAGCTCGTCGTCGAAGAAGAAGGAGCAGGCCACTGATGGCACCATGGTATATTGGTATGTGTGTGTGTGTAGGTGGCTTTCGAGCAAAATGCTGAGCAGAGATTTTGGTGGTGAGCTTGGTTGCTGCTTTTGGTGCTGCGAGGAGAGCGAGCGAGTTGTGTGAAGAAAGGAGTGGAGGTCTCAGGAAAACGACGGCGATCGTGCTATGTCCGGGCGAGGTTGACCAGGTCCTGAATAATGTAAGTTGTGATATTTTGTGAAGGCCAGAAATGTAGCCGTATTTGAAAACTCTCAAAAATACTTGAAATATATTCCGGCTGTACTTGTGTGAGTATAAGATTAGGCAGAGCTTTGCTTAAAATAGCGCTAATGCTTAGTGCTGATTGTTAGCGCGCCAGGCCTTTTGCCAACATACGAGACAGGTACCCCACATGGTTAGCCGACGTGATATTTTTCTCAGACACAAGATGAAGAAAAGAAAATACAGAGCAGCAATTAAGTGCCGTACGGGAGGGCAATCTTGATCTTGTTTGCGCGTGCAGCCATTTGCAGCCTTTAAAACTTCAAGCTCAAGGATGCAGCTAGATAAAAAAAATACGAGATTATTCAGCTGTTTAACTAGCCAAGTAGGTTGCCAGCCAGGTTTGTTTAGCTAGCTCGGGGATCATACCAGGCTTGCAGCTGGTGTTGCCGTTGAGCGTTGAAGGGATCAACTCAAAGATTCCATTGGCACTCACCTCGTAGTACACCGGTCTTTCTTGGCGTCGAGGCAGGCAGGTCTCCTCCTGGGGCACACCTTTTACCGAGTATAACACTGACGCATCGGACGTAATCATCGGGGTGTGCAAACATCGGGAGGAGGTCGACATCTACCTTCAGCTGGGGAGTGAAACTTGAGAGTATCTCTTGGAAGCACCCGCGGGCGACTGCCGACCACAACAAACCTTGGCTACAGAGTGTGGAGTATTGGCCTTGCTTCCAACAACCAAAAAGAGGCCGTACTCGCCGAGTCACGGGCTACAAAGCGGTGACGGCGCACATCATTGGTCGTATCTCGTATGTCGACACTCCACACCAACCAACGCGCCAAAGCCATGATGAATCATCTCCTCATTCGTCTGACTCAGCCATGAGTCGTGTGAGAGAGACGTACAGAAAAAAAGCGAAACAAACAGATTACGGATGTGTGCTCTGCCAATGACGTGGGAATGTGTGATATTTTTCTCGGATCTAGCTTTTTGCTTACTCACTTCACAAACACTAAATCTTGCTTCGTTTTCTTCTCTTCGATAATTGCTTAGCATCGTACTTAAATTTGGCAAAGTACTTAAGTCGTTGAATTGTTTTTGAGACAGGTAACAACCCACTCCAAGCGGTTGGCCACGTATAGTTGATGCGAACCGTTACTAATCTCTGTAGATGAAACTAGGAGATTACATTGCTCAAAACCAAGGGTAACGGATTGCCATTGTTTGTGTCAAAAATCATAAAAGATCACCACTTATGCGGCAAGTGAGTAAACAAATCACACTAATTCCGAACCGAGCCGCGTCTAAAACAGGGGGACTGAATAATATGGCCAACACGTCAGGGTGATATGGTAGGTACACATGGACTGTGCGCTGAGGTGGACGGGAGCCCACCTCTCAGCTCCTTTCTCACCCATCGTCGCGCCGCGGCTCGCCTGACCCCCCGCAATCCCATCTTCTAGTGCCATAATCCCGTGCCGCCGGAAAGTCCGCCTTGCAGCGCCATCGCCCTGTGCCCGCTGGCAAACCCACCTTGCAACGCCGCCGCCACTTGCTCCTAGTCGGGCCGCCCGATGCTATGGAGCCCCCGCTCGTCCAGCCCACCGTCGTGTCGACCTGCGGCAGCAATGCCGTCGCCTCCAGCCGCCGTGACCATCGAGCCTCCAACCAGCCTTCCCTACATCCTTCGGGAGCATGGGCACATCCATAGTTGCAAGCTTGGGAAGGGCGAATAGGGCAGCATAGGAACCGTCGTGGCTGCCGCTCGGCCAACAGGGGAAGCGGCAGGAGCTTGGCCGAGCGTGTGCTCCACCGCACGGGCGGCGGACATTGAAGGTCGACGGAGGAGGCACGACATAAATGACTATCATGACTGTGGAAAAAGAAGAAAAAAACATGAAAAGAGATGAGGGGATAACTAGTGGGGCCATCTTCCACCTTAGCATATTGTCCATGTAGGCATTCCAGACCAGCCTGACATGTGGGGCTAACAGGTCAGTTCCGCTGTTAGACGCAACTCAGTTCCGAATTAGTGTGATTTGTTACTCACTTGCCACGGAAGTGGTGGTTTATTGAGATTTTTGACAAAAACAGTGGCAACCATTAGCCTAGCCACAAATACGGTGGTTTGAGCAATTTACTCAAACCAAGAAGGATAGAGTGAGAGTGCCTTCCTTTGGAGCATGAGCATAGTAAAATTCAAGCATAACAAACAAAATCTTAGTTTGTTACCAAGAAGTTGTATTGTTGTGACAAAGTTTAAAATATACAAATTTACTAATATGAAGGGACACTAAGGAAGCTAGGGAGAATATCAGGTGCTAGGGGAGCTACAAAGCTCATGTGCTGCAGGCCGAGTTCAACTGTGGATGTGAGATCTAACGGTTAAAACACACACAACTGAATGATGTCATTTTGCCTTTTGCCTTTTTGTGACACTATTCATGTTGAATTTATTTTTGTTGTTTCTCCTTGTCTTTTGAATTTTGATTTGAATATTTTTACAATTTATAGATCCATTGCTTGTGAACACTCACGCTTTTTTCGAATTTTTTGAAACATTTAAATGTGTTTTTGGAAAAAATGGTAGCATGATAGCACATGATATTGTCCTAGTAGGCTAGACATCCCTTTTTTCCGTTATGGCAAGGGAAAGTACAGAGGTGTACTCCATGTCATCAACAGGATAAAAAAGTACAATGATCACACACTTGACCTTAGCAGCACTAGAATGTACACAACAAACATTAGCGGAACATACAAAGGACCACATCGGTACACTAGTGCGGAACTGGGCTTTAGCGCCGGTTCGTAAGGGCCTTTAGTGCCGGTTCCAGAACCGACACTAAAGAGTGGGGACTAAAGGTCCCCCCCTTTAGTACCGGTTCATCACGAACCGGCGCTAAAGTGCCACCACGTGGCACGAGCCAGGCCCGGGTGCGTGTAGGACATTAGTACCGGTTGGTAACACCAACCGGCACTAAATGTTTGGGGTCGTTTTGGTTTTATTTTTTATTTCCCATTAATTTTGTGTTTTCCATTTAATTCTTTTTTGTTTGCTGGTATTTTACGATACTACGTATTGTACACGTTATGCATATATATATATATATATATATATATATATATATATATATATATATACACACACACATAAACACTATTCTGATCACGGGATCAGAATAATATTCTGATCACAACATGAACTTCCCGAGTAACGCGCCTGACCTTCCCCGAGTACTAAGTTGAACTTCAGCTAAAAGGTGTCCAAATGGGGCTTGCGATATACCGTTGGATAGCTATGGACATCAGTATCATGATCCAAGTTAAATTTTTGGCAAAATGTAAGTGGTTTAAGAGCAGTTTTGAAAACCGTTTTTTCTTCACAAAAAAAACGTGAATCGTATTTTCGATCGCATTTTTAAACCGTTTATCGGAATGAGGCAAATAATATGGCGTTGGAAAGCTGCTACAAAATCACTCCTTCCACATGTTGAAAGTTTTCTCTAATTCCCTACGGTTAAAGAGTAATTCAGAAAATCATAAAATTTCACAAACCGAACACCCGAGTTCGTATTTTTGACGCCATTTCTAAACGGCTAATCCAATTGAGGCAAATAATATGGTGTTGGAAAGCTTATGAAAATGCTCTACTTTTTTATCTTAAAACTTTTTTCTAATTTTGAAGGGTTTAAAAGTAATTTAAAAAACGGTACAAGTTTCACCGAGTTCATATTTTCGAGCTAATTTTTTAACTGTACGTCCAAATGCAGCAAATGATATGGCATTGGAAAGCTTGAAGAAATGCGAAACTGTTTTGTATATATTGTTTCTCCTAATTTGTTACGGTTTTATGTCAGTTTTGAAAATGGTTAAAAACGTATTTTTGCCGTAATTTCTACAAACTTTATCGGAATGGGGCAAATAATATACCGCTGAAAAGCTACGGAAAATGCGAAACTTTTTGATGTTGATGGTTTTCTCCGAATCCTGGCCGTTTTCAAGTAATTTCGAAAACGGCGGGATCATGTGTTCTGCCTTTATCGCGAAACAGATTCTTCAAAAATGCACTGCGTGAAGAACCTGAACTTCTCGGCGCGTGTACCTGAACTTCACTCTGTTTTTTCACGTTCTTTTCTTGCTCGTAGATCTCCATCCACTGCAAGTAGCTCTCCATCCATTCACCGGAATTGAGCAGGTGATATACCGATGGAAATCTGCTGTAAACACGCAAGTTTCTCGTGTTGATCATTTTTCATACTCGCGACGGTTTTAAAAGATTTTCATGTGAAATTCATTCAGTGTAGTAGTTGAACTTCCTGCTGTTTTCATGTTGAACTTCTGTGACGTATTTTCGTTTGTAATTTACCTCATCCATTCGTTAGTGTTACACAAATGATTTTCCTTTTGTACAAACCTTTCTCACAATAATTTTTTTAACTTCCTCCGACCGGGGACTTGAACTTACACAAATGATATTCCTGTTGTTTTGAAGTAAATTAGAAAATGACAAGATCATGATTTCTTCCTTCATCGCGAATGGAAATGCACTGCGTGAAGTAGTTGAACTTCGCAGGCATGTCTTTTTGAACCTCACTCTGCTTTGTTGTTTTTTTCACTGTGTGAAGTAGTTTAACTTCACCTTGTTTAACTTTATTTGTATTTTTCTTTATATGAAATACACACCATGTAGTACATGAACTTCCGGTTGTTTATCACTTTGAACCTCTCTCTAGTTTGAGAGAATTATTTTAGAACACAAAAAACAACATATTTTTTATGTATTTTGGACATCTAAATACACGGTGAACCTCTCTCACAAGAATTTTTTGAACTTTTCCTCGTTGAGCACTTGAACTTCTCAACCATTTTTTTCGTTTATGAGTTGTTTTTAAAAGTGCAAAAATGGTGTTGTGTTTTTTATTTTTTGAACAGGTAAATCCCAGGTTTTAATAAAATCCGAACTTCTCTGTTATTTCAATTTGAACTTCACCTTTTTATATTTTGAGTAAATAATTATATTTGATTTTTATATAAATAAATCGAACATCGAAATACAAGGTGAAACTCTCTCGCAAGAATTTTTGAACTTCCCTGGACAGAGCCCTTGAACTTTTTTCAATAAACCTTTTAAGCCTTTTGTTTTCTATTCTTATATTCTTGTCTGGAACGCATTCTGTGTAGTAGTTGAACTTACTGCTGTTTTCACCTTTAACTTCTGTCACGTATTTTTGTTCAACCTCTCTCACGAGAATTTTTGAACTGTCTCTCGCCGAGCAGTTGAACTTCTAGCAACAAAACTTTCGGCCTTTGCTTTTTCATTCGTTTTTTTTCATACATTGAAAATTCTTTCATACAAAAATTTCATGCACACCGCGTAGTACGTGAAATTCTGGCAGTTATCAAACTAAACTTCTCTCGTTTACGTGAAAATATCTGAGTTTTGTATAGATATTGAACCACTCTACCTTTTTTTATTTGAACTTTATTTTTGTATTTTTAGAAATGTGGAAATTATAGGGTTTTTTTGAAACATCAAACTTCTTCGTTGTTTTGAAATTAAACTTATTGGTTTTATTCTTTAGTAACTAGAAAAATCTAGTTTTTCAAATAAATATCAAAATGGTCTGCTTTTTCCAATTGAATTTCTTACTTTTATTCTCCAGTAACATGAAAAAATGAGTTTTTTAAATACATTGAACTACTCCATTTTTTGAAATTGAACTTCTTGGTTTTAATCTTTAGCATTGGGGAAAATCTAAGTTTTTATAAACATCAAACAACTTCATATTTTTTAATTTTGGACATCTTGGTGTTATTCATTAGTAAGGGGAAAAGTCCTGGTTATGTAATAAATATCGAACCGCTCAATTACTTAAAGTTGAACTTCTATGTCTTATTTCTAAAAGAAGGAAAAAAATCAGTTTGTCTAAACTTTTTGAATTGCTCGGGTTTATTTTAATTTGACCTTCTTGATATTGTAATAAACATTGAACTTCCCCATTATTTAAATTTGAACCTCTAGGTTTTTTTGTAGAACGGGGAAATTCCATTTTCTCTATAAATTTTGAGTTGCTCTATTTTTTTAATTTGGCCTTCTTGGGTTATTCTTTAGTAACAGAAAAAAAATCCTAATGTAGTAATAAGCATTGAACCACTCTATTATATATATTTGGACTTCTAGTTTTTTTAACGAGACAATCACCTTTTTAAGTTTTATTTTCCTTTTAGTAATGAAAAAATCTCAATAATTTGTAGTAAACATCGAACTTCCTTCTCTTTCTCGGTTGTTTTCTTCGTTCTACATGAGAAAATATAGTTTTTCTCATTTTGTGTACTAAGCACAGACACACATCACATCCACACATTTTTTGGTAGTCAAATGAAAAAGGTTACAGACCCACAAGCATAAACAATCGAACTCCCCTTAATTTTGAGCAGTAATAGATGAAGTTCTCATGTACAAAATTGTCTTGTCTCTTATACTAGTGGGTGGAGCCTCACAAGTGGACGGCGGCGCGTGTTGTTGGCTAGGCGAGAAGGAAGAATGGTGATGCCTGGGAAGGTTGGATTCAATCGTCGCTTCAGTCGTAATTTTTTTAATTTAGAAACGGTGAAATATCCGCTTCAAAGTGCTCTGTTATTTTTGTACTGCTCTATATTTTTAATTTGAGCTTCTCGGTTTTTTTGTAACGGGAAAATCATAATTTTCTGGTAAACATAGAGACCTTTTCGTGAATTATACTCGAACTACTAGTTTTTGTTTAAAAATGGGCAATTCCATTTTTTATAAACTGTTTTTAAAATAAGAGCAGTCCAAAGATATTACACCGCATGTTTAGAATCAGAGCAATCCAATGATATTCCAAATAGTAACAAAATGACCACATTATATACAAAGAGAAATGCAATGTTCGGGTATCATTTTTCTACTACACACACACCTTTGTTCTCATCCACCTCCCAAAGAAAATCAGAGCCACCACCACTGAAAACTACTCATGTAAATAGAATAAAGATGAATACTTTTTGCAAAAGCAAGCGACTACAAGTTGAAGGGACTAGTTCTAACGCGTGTAGTATTAGCTCCTTCGTGTTGACCAATTCCACCAAGAACAATCCATGTGTGGAACAGGCCGAGCGGAATGAGGGAATGTGAGTAGGAGCTGCTCCAACATGACCCGCTGAAAGAAGTTAGGTGCATCCCTGGCGTGTAGCTTCTTGCGCCCCTTCTCCATCTCTGCCTAGGCCGTTTACCCATGTGGCTTCTTAGGCACTACAGAGTTGAGGCCTTGAGGGTGCACGTTCGCTCGGGGGAATAACATGGACTTCTGAACTATTGTAGAACAAAAAATATACAGGTGATTCAGCCGCAAGCTCCTCAAAAGTGTAACAAGTCCAGCACATCATAGTGGCGATTATACAGGTAAAAACAAGTTCACAGAGAGGATACCGGGAGCCGTGGTCGTGATGTGCTACTCGCTGAAGTTGGACGTCGCCATTAGAATTCTGAACTTCTAGGGGGCGGCGGCTGCTGCTTGATGAGGAACCAAAAACTGCCTCGCTGTTGTCGGTGTGGCCAGCGTGGCAGGCGAAAGCAGAGTGCTTCTCGTGGCCCATGCACGCCACCAGGTCCTCGGCGCTGGCGAAGCTCATGGAGAATACGTGGGTGAAGCCATGCGTGAGCACCTCCTGGTTCAACACGTCTTTTCCCCTACAACCCTACACAAGGAGCAATCAACCTAGATAGAAACACTTCTGAATGGCGATGCCTAATCCTGATTTGTTGTTGCTCAATTAAAATCTGACATAGTTTTTGTTACTGGTGCAGTAAAGATGTAGCAGACATTTTGAAGTACCGTGCAGTAAAGATGGAATCCCTTTTTTGGAACAAAACAAATGAAATGCAAATGCATACCACCCGAAGAATTTGACGGTGTCGAGCTCCCCGGCAAGCTTGGTGAGCTCCTCAATGATGTCGTCCACCACCACGCCCTCCTTGAACCTTACCAGGCATAGGTGCTTGAACTCCATGGCTCAACAAGTCACAAGTGCAAAGCTGCGCCAAGCTTTGTCCTCCGGTGGCTTTGCACTTTGCAGCGGATGCGTATCATCACGCCACGGCGCTGGCCATTTTATGGACGGGATGAGAGCTCTGCTTCGGTGTTGTCGGTCTGGACTTCTGAACTGTTGTAGAACAAAAAAATACACAGGCGATTCAGTCATAAGCTCCTCAAAATTGTAACAAGTCCAGCACATCACAGTGGCAATTATACAGGTAAAAGCAGGTTCACAGAGAGGATACCGGGGAGCCGTGGTCGTGTTGTGCTACTTGCCGGAGTTGGACGTCGCCATCAGAATTGAACTTCTAGGGGGGCGACGGCTGCTGCTTGATGAGGAATCAAAAATTGCCTTGCTATTGCGGTGTGGCCAGCATGGCACGCGAGGTGGTCCGCGTCTACCTGCACGCGACGGGGGAGTGGTGCCTGAGCTCTGCCGGCGGCATCCTCGGGGAGGCGGAGGGTGCAGATCGCAGGTGGGATCTCTGCAGCATGTAGCAAATACGAGATGCAGGCAGCGGCGCGGCGCAGGTCGCGTAGGAAGGGAGGGAAGGTCGAGCCGGAGGGGGAGGGGAGGCCGCGTCGGAGTGGCAGAGGTGGTCGGGGTGGAGGACAGCGGCGAAGGTGGTCGGGGTGGAGGGCGGCGCAGGAGGTGGTCGGGGTGGTGCCTGCGGTGGTCGTAGGCGGCAGCGGAGGTCGTCGGGACTGGCGGGTTGTGCGGTGGTGGCGTCCGATTCAGGCGGAGGTCCAGCGGCGATGGGATCGGGGGAAGGCGGGGATCGGGATTGGTAAGTTGTGGGTCGATCTGTTCGGGTCGTGGGGGGTGAGGGTTTCTTTTTTCCTGTCTGCGGGTTCCGCAGTTCGGGAACATATCCACCGGGCTCTATATAGAGCACCGTGATCCAAATAACTATTATGATCCCAGGATCAGAATAGTGCTACTATATATATATATCATTGAATGTCTCACAACCACCATGAATTATTCACGCATACACATGTATATATATACAATTTTTCCTACATGTTGCCTTGGTGCCTTCGGAGCACGATAACAAGTGGTTCATGGGAGCGGTAGCGGGTAATAGTATTCTCCTTTGGGATCTATGACCTGGTCGAGCAAAAATCCCGCTATTTCCTCTTGAAGTGCTAGTATGCGCTCCATTGTTAGGAGCTTCTCCCGCACCTCTTTGAACTGTTAAGAAGGAGATCAATATGCATGTGTATTAGTTGTGTGACTAGATATCGATAATGATGTAAATATTGTGAATAGTGTTCTGGCAAATGTACCCATTCCTGTCTTTGAGATTTGCTTCTTTCGGACGCCATCATGCGAATGTTCACGCAAACGTAGTATGCACACAGATTAGTCCCCGGAGCCTGCCTCAGGGCCTTTACAAGAATGGAATTTAATCAGATAATAGTTAATCAAACATGATAATTAATTAATGGTATTGAAACAATAATTAAAGAGATGGTAAGCTAGCTAGTAATACTTAATTACTTACCTTGGGTCGAAACCAAAACATTTTTTGTCGCCATTTGCCTGGAGTCACCTTGATGAACTTTGCACAAGCCCTGCCCGCCAGCAAAGAAAATGAATAAAGGGGTTATTAAATAGTTGATATCAGGAAATGACGAACTAATTAAATAGGCCGAGATATAGTTAATAATGATTTAAATTACCTACCGACTATCCCCTTCAAGATGGCGAAGTCACTTTCTTCCTTAAGTAGTGAGTCCAGTACTTCAACTTTTCCTTTATCAACTTTAATGATTAACAAGATCCAGTGGAAACTGCATGCGCACACGTTTGCATGTCTTAATTAAGCGGGCATGTGCACAACACTAATCAACTAGCATAAACCCTACATACTTAATTATTAACATCTAGCTAGCTAGTAAGCAAAAACAGAATTTGTAGTACAAGACAGTGTGACTCACAGGAAGTTGTAAGGAAGTAGTATATTGAGGGAGTCCCGGATTAGGGGGTATCCGGACAGCCGGATTATATCCTTTGGCCGGACTGTTGGACTATGAAGATACAAGATTGAAGACTTCGTCCCGTGTCCGGATGGGACTCTCCTTGGCGTGGAAGGCAAGCTTGGCAATACAGATATGTAGATCTCCTTCCTTGTAACCGACTCTGTGTAACCCTAGCCCCCTCCGGTGTCTATATAAACCAGAGGGTTTAGTCCGTAGGATGGACAACAACAATCATACCATAGGCTAGCTTCTAGGGTTTAGCCTCTTCAATCTCGTGGTAGATCAACTCTTGTACTACTCATATTATCAAGAACAATCAAGTAGGACGTAGGGTATTACCTCCATCAAGAGGGACCGAACCTGGGTAAACATCGTGTCCCCTGCCTCCTGTTACCATCCGCCTTAGACGCACAGTTCGGGACCCCTACCCGAGATCCGCTGGTTTTGACACCAACATTGGTGCTTTCATTGAGAGTTCCTCTATGTCGTCATTGTTAGGCTTGATGGCTCCTTCAATCATCGATAGAGATCCAGTCCAGGGTGAGACTTTTCTCCTCGGACGGATCTTTGTATTCGACAGCTTCGCACTGCGGGCCAACTCGCTTGGCCATCTGGAGCAGATCGAGAGCTACGCCCCTGGCCATCAGGTCAGATTTGGAAACTTGAACTACACAGCCGACGTTCACGTAGACTTGATCTTCGACGGACTCGAGCCCTTGCCGAGTGCGCCGCATGGTCACGATGAGCATGATTTACCTCTACCATCGGACAGTGTTCGGGAGATCGCACCGGCGACTGCTCCGACCCTCAATTCGGAGCCAATTGCGCCATCCAGGGACGGGTGGATAGACCCCGCCACAGAGGCTGCATTCTCATCAGTGATTGAGCCGAGTATCGACCTTACCCTTCACAAGAGCCGTGACGCCAAACTGCCGGATTCTTCCCCGGCCACGGACTCTGAACCGCCTACGCCCGTGCCTATCGAATCCAACTGGGCGCCGATCATGGAGTTCACCTTCGCGGATATCTTTCAGCACTCGCCCTTCAGCGACATACTGAACTTATTAAGGTCTCTCTCCTTGTCAGGAGAGTCCTGGCCGAACTATGTCCGGTAGGATTGGGATGCGGATGACGAAGAAATTCGCCGCCCACCCACCACCCACTTAGTAGCCACTGTCGACGATTTGACTGACATGCTCGACTTTGACTTCGAGGACATCAACGGTATGGACGATGATGCAGGAGACGAACAGGAACCACTGCCCATAGGGCACTGGACGCCCACTTCATCATATGATGTATACATGGTGGACACACCCAAAGAAAACAACGACGAAGAATGGAAGGACGCAGCGAAGGGTTGTTCCCTCGAGAAGCAGTCAAAGCGGCGGCGTAAGCGTCGCTCCAAATCCCACCTCGGCAGAAACAATGATCATATAGACCCAGCGATAGAGCAGGGTGAACCATCGTCCGACCACGGCAACACGGAGAATCAAACCGAACAACCCGACTCCGTCGAAGATAACAGTCCGGACGACATCACACCGGACAGGCACCCGGAGCAACAGAATACCCATCAAAGGCTTGTTGCCACTGTGAGGAGTCTGAAAAAGCAAAAGTAAAGGCTTAGGGCTGCACAAGACACACTCAGAATTAGATGGAGTGCAGTACTCAACACTGCAGCAAAGTACGACGGTAGTCGCCACACAAAGAGCTACCCGAAGCGAAAGCTGCTACCTGAATTCGATGAGGAGGCCTTAGATCCCCCGCAATCAAAAAACAAAATAGCCATCTGATCGGATAGACGACCTCGTGGCCAACATAGAGCGGCAAACGACGTTGCACACAAGCCAGTACGCGATCCACGTGAGGGCTCGCATCAAAAGGACGACGCAACCAGATCCATCTACGGGCCAAGCAAGCGCGCTCCAGCATGCAATGCAACACAACAAACATCCGACCACCACGGTACACCCAAATACAGGGGTGCCGCACACCCCCTATGTTTCACCGATGAGGTACGGGACCATGAATTTCCATAGGGATTCAAACCCGTAAACATAGAGGCGTACGACGGAACGACAGACCCTGGGGTCTGGATTTAGGACTACATCCTCCATATCCACATGGCTCGAGGAGACGATCTCCACGCCATCAAGTACTTACCCCTCAAGCTCAAAGGGCCAGCTCGGCACTGGCTTAAAAGCCTCCTCGAAAACTCCATTAGAAGCTGGGAAGAGCTCGAAGATGCTTTTCGGGCAAATTTTCAAGGGACCTATGTCCGACCACCGGATGCAGATGATTTAAGTCATGTAACTCAACAGCCCGGAGAGTCATCCCGAAAGCTTTGGAACAGGTTTCTCACAAAAAGAACCAAATAGTTGACTGTCCGGACGCCGAAGCCTTAGCATCTTTCAAGCACAGCGTTCGAGACGAATGGCTTGCCAGACACCTCGTCCAAGAAAAGTCGAGAACAATGGCAGCATTAACAAGCCTCATGACCCGCTTTTGCGTGGGCGAGGACAGCTGGTTAGCCCGATGCAGCACCAACGACCCAAGTACATCCGAAGTTAGGGACGAAAACGGGAAGCCACGACGCAGCAAAAACAAGCGCCGGAATAAAGAAGATATCCCGAAGAGCACGACGGTAAACGCCAGATTCAGAAGCTCTCGGCCAGGTCAGCAAAAGCTGCCCTCCAAGGGCAACAGAGATGAACTATCCAGCCTGAACAAGATTCTGGACAAACTATGTCAGATCCACAGCACCCCCGATAAACCTGCAAATCACACCCATAGAGAATGTTGGGTCTTCAAGCAGTCCGGCAAACTCAACGCCGAACACAAGGGGCAGGATACGCCAAGCGAAGACGAGGACGAGCCTCGCAAGCAAAGCACTGGGGAACAGAAGGAATTCCCACCAGAAGTCAAAACAGTAAACGTGTTACACGTGATGAAGGGAAGAAACAAAGCGGCACTCCTATAGAGACACATGCCCCAGGGCCTATCACCACAGAGTTCTGCCACTGGTCATCCAAACCGATCAGCTTTGACCATCGGGATTACTCGGCAAGTATCCGACATGTAGGATGGGCTGCCTTGGTGTTAGACCCGATAATTAATGGATACAACTTCACACGAGTCCTGATGGACGGCGACAGTAGTTTAAACCTGATATATAAGGACACAGTCCGCAAAATGGGGATAGACCCAACAAAAATCAGTCATAGCAATACTACCTTTAAAGGAGTAACGCCAGGCCCAGAAGCCCATTGTACGGGCTCCCTGCTACTAGAGGTTATATTCGGCTTTCCCAATAACTTCCGCAGCGACTCCGTTCCAAAGTGGCTATCAAGCACTACTCGGACGTGAGCTTTCGCTCGCTTTAACGCAATACCGCATTACGCTTCTCTCATACTTAAGATGCCCGGTCCACGTGGCATCATTACAGTAAATGGAAATATTGAGCGCTCCTTGCGCGCGGAAGACTGTGCGGCTGTGTCGGGGGTTAGGTGTGACATATGCCAAAGGATGGCTTATCATGGTGGGGGCGAGTAGAATGTCGCCGGTGCCTGGAAACGGGATGAGGCGAAGACATGCACACCGGCGAATCTTACCCAGCTTCAGGGCTCTCCGGGGAGATAATACCCCTACTGCTGCTCTGCGGGGTCTCCGCATGATCACTATGGCAAAGTGTTTACACGATTGCTCCTTGAGTTGTTTCCTAGAGGTAGGAGAGGCCAAGGCTAGCTCTCTCCCTCCTATATGATCTGGTCTAGAGCTAATGGGTTCCAACCTTTTGCATGGGTGCCCTGGGGGGTTTATATAGGCCTACCCCTCCAGGGGTACAATGGTAATCCGGCTAGACGCGGGCCCAGCCGTCAGCGCCTCTGGCCTCCGTCTTCCCCGCCGACCGCTTGGGACCGCCGACTGGTGGGCCTCGCCGACTGGCCTGGTACGGAGCCGACATGCCGCGTCCGCCGCGGGTGGGTCTTGCCAGCTGCTGATTACTGTAGGCGTGCTTGATCAAGGGGTCGTGGTGACAGCCCCGCCGCCTGGCGGGCAATCACTATTGCCACTCTCCATCACATCTTGATTAATGGCGCGTGGGCCCCGAGGGAGGGCTCGGCTGACTCCCTGGGGCCGACTCCCGACGGGTCCGACTGGTGGTCCTCTTGCCGTCTCCTGGGGTCTCACTGACTGGTGGGACCCGCTGCCTTTGGGCCGTACAGACAAGCCATCGTGGGTACAGGACTCGATCATGTGGTGCTGATGTTAGGGCCGGTATGGCAACAGTGCCATGCCGCACGGAGATCTTCCGGGGTACGGCGTGTTGTGGCCATGCCTGCCCTTGGTAAGGGGCGGGAGTGGGCTTCACTGTAGCCACTCCCATGCCCTGTCCCTCTTGATGAGGTCATGGGGTTTGTTGGAGTCGCAGGCCGACTCCCCAAAGACGGCTTCTCTAGAAGTCGCCAGTCAGGAGTCGGCTTATCCCTGCAGTCGTCCCTGGGATTCAACCGTGAGTGGTCAGTCGGCCATCTTGCCGTCGACTCTTCGTCTTGGGGTCTTGAGGGGCGCAGCCTGCCCCGATCTCTTGAAAGGTTCTGGGCCTCGGGTTGGCCTACCCGTGGCCCATTACTCCGACAGTAGTCCCCGAAGCTGGTGAGGCGCCGCGGACGATCGGCCGAGAAGCCTCAGCAGTTTCTCTTTCCGGGTGCTCAACACATGGCTCTGGGTTGACTTCCGCCGGGCCGGCTAGAAGGAGTCGGACTCGCCCAACTCTGACTCGCATAAGATTTCGAACGTCGCGGGGGGATTCAAGTAGCATGCTTGCTAAGCCTCCGGGCCGCCGCCCGTTCTAGGCCTGTCATGCGATGACACGTGGCTGGGCCATTCTGCCAGCCTATGTGTGCGACGGGACAGGCCCATAGGCGGGGCCCGCCACTACCGTGCCTCAGCGCCCGAGTGGATCCGCCGCGGCCCCGGCGGACGGTTGGGATTCCCGTGGAGTTACTGTGCGCAGTAACTTTGTCGTGGAACGTGGGGATCATGGGGCCGTGGGCGCAGTAAATACCACGAACGCCCCCTCGGCTTCGCAGCCCACGAGGCTATAAGTAGGGGAATGAGGGGGGCACGCGCGCTCCTCCTTCCCACCACTCCTTGTTCTCCTCCTTCTCACTGCTCCTTGCTCTCCTCCTTCTTATTCTTCGCTCTGCCGCGCGCCCAAGCTCTGACGAACGCCGCGGCGGTCAGCTCGTGATGAGTTCTTCCTCCGCCGCCGCGCCTCCCCCGGTGCACTCCGGCACTTGGGATGGCTCCGAAGTTCACGACGACCACATTGAGTTCCTCCGCCGGACTCGTCGGCTCCCCGGCGAGGATCACGTGTGGGTGCGTCTTGCGCCGAAGGGGGAGATTTCCCCCGCGCCGCAAGAGGGCGAGCGGGTCATCTTCCGCTCGCACTGCTTGCGCGGGTTGGGGCTGCCGGCGAGCAGTTTCTTCCAATCCTTCCTGGAGTTCTACGGCCTCCAGCCGCACCACCTCACCCCCAACACGGTGGTGCTGCTGTACGCCTTCGTGGCCTTGTGCGAAGGCTTCCTCGGAGTCCTCCCCACCCTCGAGCTCTGGGGGGAGTTCTTCTCCAAGCACGGCACCCACGCTACAGGCGTGCCGGCTAAATGCGGCGCTTTCATCGCCGTGCGAAGGTCGGGGGCCGACAACCCCTTCCCCTCCATCTCGCTGATAAAGGCGGTGAAGATGTGGCAGAGATCGTACTTCTACGTCAGGAGCGTCTCCATGAGGGCCGACTGGGTCAACCTACCGGCTTTCGAAGTCGGCCCGCCGGCTGGGAGACTGTCCAGCTGGTCGTACCGGGCCAAGTCGTTGACGCCTGCGGGAGCCGGCACCATCATGCGACTCCGAGTGCTGACGCAGTCGGAGGGCTTGATTGGTCGAGACCTGCTGGCCGCCTTCGTGGCGCACCGAGTTCTCCCACTCCAAGGCCGCCTCCATATGATATGCCAAATGAGCGGACACCGCGACCCGAGTCGGATGTGCACCAAGGACATGCCTCACGAGGAGGTGGCCTTCATGGTGAACTAACTCTCGGACAGCAAGCTTCTGGAGGATTGGCGGTTCGGTAAGGAGCCGTACTCCCGTGCCAACCCCCCGCCCGTGGTGAGTTACCTTTCCTTTCTTTCTTTGGATTGTCTTCTTTCTTGCCGAGTTTGTTTTGACCAGTCGGCTTTGGTCAGAATCCCCTCCTCTACTCGCCAGCCGGCCCGCGAGTTCCTCGCCGACCGGGCGGAGAGCGACGTCGACGACCCCGATCTGGGGGCGGCGGCTCTGGAGGACGACGCCGAGGGAGGAGGAGGAGCAGCAGGCGACTTCAGGCCTTCGACCACTTTCGCCGACTGGCCTGATGACGACGCCGAGGGAGAAGTCGCCCCCCGCCATCGACCAGGAGCCAGCCAGCCAGGCTCGGGCTCTTCTGCCGCGCCGGGTGCTCCAGGCGGCGGGAAGAAGCGCAGGGCCGTGCCGACCTTGTTTGGCAGTCGGCCAAAGAAGCCCAAGGGTTCGGCTGCGGCGACCCGGCGGGACGAGGCGGCTGCGAAGGCCATCCTCTTCCGTAAGGAAGTGAAGAAGCCGCCATTGGTCTCCGTGTGAGTATTCTGTCTCAATGCTTTTATTCTTTCTTTGTGGCTTTGCCTGAGTCTTTTGCTTGCTTCCCTTTCTTCAGGGCTCCCGTGACTCTTGAGAGGGTCACCACCGCCTCTGTCACAGGGTCAGCAGAGACGTCCGCCACCACTCGGCGGATTGACCCCGCTGCTGACCTCCGGGAGGCGACAGAGCGGAACGCGCAGGAGAAGCGCAATGAAGAAGAGGCCGTTCGCCTGGAGAAGGCGGAGGCCGATAGGGCAGAGGCCTCCGCCAAGAAAAAACTGGCGGAGGCCGAAGCCGCCGCCGCGACGAAGCGGCAGGCTGAGGAGCCCGCACGCCGCCAATCGGCGGTGTTTGTCACCCCGCTAAACTCTGCGCCTCCGCCTCCGAAGTTCACAGGGCAGTCTGGGGAAGCCGGCGGCGAGAACCCCGTCGTGGAGAGGGAAGGCGGCGACCCCTCTACGTCGGACGTGATCGTTCCGCTGCCGCCTCTGCTGCCGTCTGAGAGTGCGCAAGGCAAGCAGCCAGCGGACCCTCCGGTGCCGCTGACCGAAGACGAGGCCGTGGCGAGGTTACTCCTCCAAGTCGGCTCGCCAACGCGCCGCCGTCTGGAGAAGGCAACTTCGGCACCCCGTCCCCTGGAGGCCGGCACTCCCAGCTCGGCGATCCTAGACGCCGAAGCGACATGCACCGCGCCCATTGGGTGGGTGCGAGGCGGCGGCACAGGGCCGCTGAACCAGGCGCTTCTGGACTACCAGGCGAAGCTTCGTGCTGCGGGCGACGCTCTCCAGACTTGCACCAAGGCGTACCTGGCGTCGCGGGCAGCCGTCCGGGTATGTTTTTTCCTTTGGTCCTTGTTTCCTTGTTCCTCTCTGTGGGGGCGCGCCAGCGCACCCACTGGGTGTAGTCCCCGAGTTTCGGGCTAGCTGCTGAGCAGGCGGCCCGGAACTCCAATTGATGAACTCTGGGTATTAACTTTTTGTCTAAAATGCTTGACACAGGATTACCACAACCTCCGCGTCACTGCCTTCAACCGTAACATTGAAGAGCTGGGCAAGCGGACCGCTGATTTGTCAGAGAGCCGGAGTAAGTCCTTTTTCTTCTCTCTGGGGCGTGCTGGCACACCCGCGGGCTGTAGTCCCCGAGATTCGGGCCGACTGCTGAGCAGTCGGGCCGGATCTTCCAGGCGATCTTCTTTATTGATTACTTAACGCCTTCTTTCTTCCTTCTTTTCAGGAGCCAACGCTGCTCTTCAACAGCAGCTGAGCGAAGCCAACTCCGCATTGCGCGCCAAAGGGGAGGAGTGCAGCAAGCTCGCCACGGAGCGGGATCTGCTGGCCACTCAATTGGCAGAGCAGAAGGAGCCGCTTTTGAAGACGCAGAGGGAGGTGGAAGAGACGGAGACCGCCCTCCTGGCCGAGTTCGCGAGCGAGCGCTCCTCCTGGTCTGACAAGGAGGCGATGCTGGCCTGCGGCTTTCATGAGGTTGAAGACATCGTTGATGGTGAGTTTCTTTACTTTCTTTCTTCGAGCTGCCGATTATAAGTCGTGCCGACTCCTGGTTTTTGACTTGCTTCTTTGTTTCTTCCATCTTGGCAGACTTCTTTCCTGGGCACTCGCAGGCCGCCATCCAAGCCATCGAGGATGATCGTGAAGGTCGGAGGGCGGAGGGTGCAGAGATCGCCGCCGACGCCCCCCGAACCCTTGACGAGCACATCCTGAGCATCGAGGCTCGCCTTCTGCCGACTCACCGGATGCTGCGCCGGCTTCAGCGTGTCGGTGCCCAGGCGATTGCTGCCCTGTGGCCGGACATGCAGGCTCCGCGCACCCCCAGCCTGATGGCCGACTGGCTAGAGGTCGCGGCTGGTCGTCTTGAGGCCTAGAAGGGTTCTTCGGCCCGAGCTGGAGCGCGCCGGGCCTTGGAGTTCGTCAAGGCGTGGTATCCGGGGCTGGATCTAGACCGGCTGGCCACACTTCGGTCGGAGGCCCAGCCGGAGCTGGCAGCTGCGGAAGATACCCTCGTCAAGCATGCCGCGGCGATCGCCGAGTACATCGACACTAGCATCTTCATCCCTGAGCGGTCTAAAGACGGTGAGGAGGTACCGCCGGAGTGGTTTGGGATGAACCCAGACTACGGCGAGGACTCGGCGGAGGTGAATGGCTCCAGCGTCGAGGACGAAGGCGAGGCGGAGGACGGAGGCGAGACGGAGGCACCAGAAGATGGAGCAGACGGCCAGCCTCAGCTCGACCGCACCTCCAGCAACGAGCCGCGTGCGACCGACCAGACTGCCGCCGGAGGCGATCAAGCCGAGACTAGCCAGCCGGCCGCCCCGATGCCTGACGCTGCCGCCTCCTCCGACCGTCCAAATCCGTCTGCTGCTTCCTAAGCTGCCGCTTTACCTTTATTTTATCTGCTTCAGTAGTCTTTGAAGAACTTGTTAATTCGCACAATTCCACCCGCGGGGTGTATTTTGAACTTCTGCTTGAAGATTCGGCCAAGGGCCTATGCTATGTAAATATATTTATTCGAGTTCTATATTTTCTTGCTCATTGCTCTTTTGGCTTTTTTTCCTTTGCCGCTTTCTCTTAGTTGCTTGCCTTGCCAATCGGACAGCGCTTTGCGGACTGCCGCTGGATCAAATGCTTGGCTACTTTGGGAAGGCAAGTACTTAGCCGTTTTTAAGAGTTTTTGAGCAAGTTGGATAGAAGGCGGCAATCCGACTACTCGAGGGTCGGTTTGCAAAAAGGCTGGAAGCCGTCTTGCACTATGCTTTATGCTTTGAGTCCTTAGCCATTTTTCATGCGAATGCCCATTCTACCTTACTTCTGCCCACCGTACAGTCGCTCTGCGAGCTTCGGCTTCTGACAGGAGACGATTTAGGCGTTTACACACTAGTTATCCGACTGCAGGAAGCATTTCATAGTGCAAGGCGGCAAGTCCCCGGGCCGACTTGTCGAGCCCGGTGCCAAACGGCATAAAAAAGAGTAACATACTTGTAGGCATATATTTTATCATACAGACAAAAGAGGGCAGTCCCCGAGCTCGTCTCGGGGGGCCCGAAGTCTTGGTACTTTAATACAAAAGGTAGCGTGGTACATACTGCATCAACTGTAAAATCTTCGGAGGAGATTTGCATTCCATGGCCGCTCTGTCTCCTTGCCGGAGTCGTCCCTCTTGCGTGCTCGGGGCTTCTGAGCGTCAATCGGGTAGTAGGAGTCATTGCCTAGTACTTTGCTGATGATGAAAGGGCCTTCCCAAGGCACCGACAGCTTGTGGTGGCCGGCTGTTCGCTGGATCAGTCGGGGCACAAGGTTGCCTTCTTGGAAAGATCTTGGCTTGACCTTCATGTTGTGGTATCGACGCAGGCTCTGCTGGTAGATGCTAGACCGGCTGAGTGCCAACAGCCGACCCTCTTCCAGCAGATCGACGCCGTCTTGTCGTGCTTCTTCTGCTTCCTCCTCGGTGTACATGGTGACTCGTGGGGAGTCAAACTCTATGTCCGTTGGGATGACGGCTTCGGCACCGTAGACGAGGAAGAAAGGCCTGAAGCCGGTTGACTTGTTTGGAGTCGTGCGCAGACTCCAGAGGACGGCTGGTAGCTCGTCGAGCTAGCAGCCAGCCGAGCGCTCTAGAGGCTCGATCAGCCGGGGTTTGATGCCGGACATGATGAGGCCGTTTGCTCGCTCCACCTGGCCGTTTGACTGTGGGTGGGCGACAGACGCTAGGTCCAGTCGGATGCCCTGTGTTGCGCAAAAACGGGCCAAGGCGCCTTTGGAAAAATTTGTGCCGTTATCGGTGATGATGCTGTGTGGTATGCCATACCGAATTGTGATATCGGAGATGAAAGTTACGGCAGTCAGACCGTTCAGCTTCTTGATTGGCTTTGCTTCTATCCACTTGGTGAACTTGTCTACTGCGACGAGTAAGTGAGTTAGGCCACCTCGTGCTGTCTTGAATGGTCCCACCATGTCTAGACCCCAAACTGCGAAAGGCCAGGCAATGGGGATGGTCTTGAGTGCAGAAGCCGGCTGGTGCGGCTTGGAGCTGAACTTCTGGCACCCTTTGCATTTTTGGACCAATTCCTTGGCTTCTTCTAAGGCAGTCGGCCAGAAGAAACCGTGTCGAAAGGCTTTTGCAACGAACGCTCTTGAAGCCGCATGGTGGCCGCACTCGCCTTGATGGATGTCTTTGAGAATTGCTTGGCCTTGCTCTGGCTCTACGCAGCATTGGTAGACACCAGTGACGCTGCGCCTGACCAGCTCTCTGTTGACTATGGTGTAGGCTGCCGCCCGGTGTTGTACTTGCCGAGCTGAGGTCTCATCAGTTGGCAGCTCTTTGCTCACCAGGAATTTGAGGATGGGCTGGGCCCATGAGGGTGCTGCTATTTCTTCGACTGCCAGAACTGCGACTTGGACGAGGGCGGTTGGGCTGGGAGGCAGCGGGTTGGAGTCGACAACCGCTTGCTGGGTTAATGAAGTCCCCAGGCCGGCTGGCGCGGCCCTTGGGTCGAGTTCTAGAATCTTCGAGTCCCCCGCCGCAGTCCCCGGGTCGGGCTCGACTGTGGCGGCTTTGGAGCTATCTGCCAAAATCCCCGTACCGACTGCCGGGGCTCTGGAGTCAGATCCGACGTCTTCAGGAGGAGCCGACACAAAAATGGAGTCTGATTCTGGTGAAGGCTTGACAGACGGCTTGAGGAGGCGTTGAAGGGCGACGCTGGATGGTATTGCTTGCGGGTAGAGCCGATTCGTGCCAAGGCGTCTGCTTGGTCGTTGTTGTTTCTTGGCACATGGAGGAACTCGCACCCTTCGAAATACCCGCTGAGTTGCTGCACGAGGAAACGGTAACTCACCATGTTTGCATCTTTCGCGTCCTAGTCGCCAGATGACTGCTGGACCACTAAGTCTGAGTCATCATAACACAAGATCCGGCGGATGCCAAGTTCTTTGGAAAGCCGGAGCCCATGAATGAGCGCCTCGTACTCGGCGACGTTGTTGGAGGCGGCAAAATGGATTTGCAGTGCGTATTTGAGCCTGTCGCCTTTAGGAGAGGTGAGGACAACGCCGACTCCCAAGCCGGTGCGCATCTTGGAGCCATCGAAATGCATCCGCAAATGGGTGGAGTCAGGCGCTAGAGGTAGGTACTGGGTCTCATCCCAGTCGACGAGGATGTCGACCAGTGCTTGTGACTTGATAGCGGTGCGGGGCTGGTAGTGGATGGTGTAGGGAGCCAGCTCTATGGCCCACTTGGCCAGTCGGCTAGAAGCATCTCGGCTACCAATGATCTCGGCAAGCGGGGCCGTGCAGACCACCGTGATTGGATGCTCTTGAAAGTAAGGCTTCAATTTCTTGGCAGTAAAGTGTACGCCATAGCACATCTTCTGGTAGTGGGGGTAGTTCTACTTGGAGGTCGACAGTACTTCGCTCAGGTAATATACCGGTCTCTGGATAGGTAGTGCCTTGCATTCCTCCTTGCGTTCCACTACAATGACCGTGCTGACCACCCGGCTGGTGGCGGCGATGTACAGGAGCATAGGTTCCTTGGGAGTCGGAGCCGCCAGGACGGGTGGAGTAGTCAGCATCTTCTTCAACTGGAGAAAAGCTTCGTCTGCCTTATGGTTCCACTCGAAAAAAGTGGTCTTCTTCATGAGTTGGTATATGGGGAGAGCTTTCTCGCCCAGCCGACTGATGAATCGGCTAATGGATGCCAAGCAGCCGGTGAACCTTTGCACATCCAGCAGTCAGCTGGGTACCTCCATTCTCTCAATGGCCTTGATCTTTACTGGGTTGCATTCTATGCCGCGTTCAGAGACCAGGAAGCCAAGGAGCTGGCCGGCTGGTACTCAGAAGACACATTTCTCGGGATTGAGCTTGATCTGGAATCGGCGTAGGTTCTCAAAGGTCTCCTTGAGGTCTTCCCGCAGTGTTCCACGCTTTTCCGTCTTCACCACCACATCGTCTATGTAGACGTGGGCGTTCCTGCCGAGCTGCTTGAGGAGGCACTTCTGCATGCAACGCTGAAAGGTGGCGCCGGCATTCCTCAAGCCGAACGTCATGGTGAGGTAGCAGAAGGCTCCAAACGGTGTAATGAAGGCAGTCTTCAGTCTGTCAGCCGGGTTCAGCTTGATCTGGTGATATCCTGAGTATGCGTCCAAAAAACTCAACAGCTCACATCCGGCTGTGGAGTCTATCACCTGATCGATTCTTGGTAGAGCAAATGGGTCCTTGGGGCAGGCCTTGTTGAGGCTCGTGTAGTCAATACACATTCGCCACTGCTTGTTCTTCTTCAGTACCAGGACCGGATTTGCTAGCCATTCTGGAAAGAACACTTCCATAATGAAGCCGGCTGCTAGGAGTCGGGCTATCTCTTCTCCGACAACTCTTCTCTTCTCTTCTGATAGGCGGCGCAGGGGCTGCCTGACCGGCTTTGCATCAGATCGGACATGTAACTTGTGCTCGGCGAATTCCGGCGGTACACCTGGCATGTCTTTGGGGGACCATGCGAAGATGTCCCGATTCTCACGGAGGAAATCGACGAGCTCGCCTTCCTATTTGCTGTCGAGGTTTGTACCTACGACGGCGTACCTCTCTGGGTGCTCCGGATCCAAGGGTATCTTATTTGTCTCTTTGGCCGGCTTGAACGAACCCTCAGCCTCCGACTCCTTTGGGTTGGGCGATACCTCAGGCTGCTTGCCGGCCATCGCCACAACTCGCTCAAGGAGCCGCTTCTCGGTCGCGATTACCAGGGACTCGGCCAGCCGACTGCTCTCAGCCGCACAGGCAGACGACTTCCGGTAGTCGCCGGCTACAGTCAGAATTCCCCTGGAACTGGGCATCTTCATCTTAAGGTAGGCGTAGTGGGGGACCGCCATGAACTTGGCCAAGGCGGGTCGGCCGAGTAGCGCATGGTATGGGCTCTCGAGGTCCACCACCTCAAACCAAACAGACTCTCGGCGGAAGTGATCTTTGTCTCCAAAGAGGACATCCATCAGGATCTTGCCGATTGGTGAGCAGGAAAGCCCAGGAACAATGCCGTGGAACACAGTCTGGCTGTTCTGAAGCTGTCTTTGCTTGATTCCTAACTTCTCCATGGTGTCCTTGTACAGGATATTGATGCTGCTGCCTCCGTCTATCAGAACCCGCGAGAAACGCGTGGCTCGTCTATCCGTAGCAAGGGTGGCGTCGAAGACCAAGGCATAGGAGCCCGGACTTGGCATCACCTCTGGGTGGTCAGCCCTGCTCCAGCTGATGGGCTTCTCGGACCAGTGCATGAACTCTGGCGTCTCTGATGCTACCGCATTCACCTCTTGTCGCTGCAGCCGCCTGCTACGTCGATCATCAGCCATACTGGTAAACACCACGTAGGCTCCGTGTTCTTCAGGGTATTCGTCTTGTACTGCGCCGACTGGCCTGACAGCCGGTTGCTGGGGCGGAGGCGGAGGCGGTTGCCCAGCAGGCGGGGAAGGCAGGAGGCCATCTCCGTCGGCGATCCTGGTGAGCCAGTGGCACTTCCGGGTGGTGTGGTTCGACGGCTTCGTGCCGCTATGGAACTTGCAAGGTCCATCCAGGGTCTGCTCGTAGGAGAAGGCCGACAACCAGTTTGGCTTGCCGCCTTTCTGTCGCTTGGGCGGAGGCTGCTCATCCGGCTGCTGGGCTTCAACGGTCGCGACCTGCCGGCTGCTGGAAGCCAGCTGCGGGGCCTTGTGCTTGTGGTCGCCCTGCTGTTGCCGCCGGTTGGCGTCTGCCGCCGGAGTTCTTGGAGCTTGAGGGGCCACTTTGCCAGTCGTGCTGATTTGAATCTCCGCCTTCATGGAGGAGTCGTCCGTGGCGTACTTGTCTGCTATGATCAGCAGCTCGTCGAGGGTTTCTGGCTCGTCGCAGAGGAGCTTGTGCTTGAGGAGGGTGCCTTCTCTGCACCCGGCTGTGAAGTACTCGATGGCCTGCACCTCGTGCACGCCCTCGCAGGAGTTCCGAAGCTTGGCCCAACGCGTGAGGTAATCGCGAGTCGACTCGTCGGGGTCTTGCACGCACAAGGAGAGTTGACGAGGCTTGGGAGGACGCTTGTACGTGCTGGTGAAGTTGCGGACAAACGCTTCGGTGAAATCGACCCAGGTGTTGATGCTGCGGGGCTTTAGGCTGTTCAGCCATGTCCGGGCCGTGCCCTGGAGCATGAGCGGAACGTACTTTACAGCGACACGCTTGTTGCCGTTTGCTATGCTGACAGCTGTGGAGTAGTCGACTAGCCAGTCTTCCGACTTCACGGAGCCGGTATACTTGGGCGTGTCTCTTGGGAGCATGAACCCTCTGGGAAAGGGCTCGTCTCGAATGCGGGGCCCGAAACAAGGCGGACCTAGCTCGTCTTCTTCTTCCAGCGCTAGGGATCGGTGAAGTCGGTCGATCCGGTGGCGGGCGTCGTTCTCTCCAACTCCCTCTCAGCGGCCAAGGCGGTCGCCGAGAGTCAGATGGTCAACAGGCGGCGGGGAGACTCGCCTCTCCTTGCGAGGAGGGGGAGGCGGACAGTCGTCCCGTTGTTCCACTGCTCTCGGGCGGCCGTCTCGGTCGCGCTCTATGGTAATGCGAGTCCGACTGTGGCTGACAGCCGGATCCTTGTCTCTTCTTCCTTGGGCGCCGCCAGTCGGTGTCCGAGACATCGCGCCTTGATCTCGGCGAAGGTCGTCATTTTTCCGCTGCGGCGCCTCTGTGCGGCAGCCGGCCTCGTTCTGCGTGGCAGCCGCGTCGAGGAGCCGCTGGACTCGCTCCATCATGAGGCGGCGTTCTTCGCCCTCGAAATTGTCCAGCTCGTCCGCCACCGCCTAGGCGGCTCGGATGTTCTCTGCTGGGGTAGCCTACATAGGGCGGCTTGCCCCAAACAGGTTGGCGACGGTTACGCCGTGCTGCTGGACCGTGCCAAGGCGACTGGGCCCCGCCGGGGCCGGCGAGCCGCCGACGGCGCGATCCATCTCCCGCTGGTAGGCTTCTGACAAGCGTCTAATGCTGGCCAGCTTCTTCGCGCCTTCAATGAGCTGAAGGCGGCGCGCCTCCAACGGCTCTGCGTCAGCGTCTTCCGGAATGGGCGCAGTTAGGTCTTGTAGCACCGTGCCGAGTGAGTCGTGCGCTCCTCCGCCGGGGAGCTCGTCATGACTGATGATGAGCACCTCGGTGACAGTGCTTCCGTTGCTCTCCGCGCGAGGGAGAGGTTCGTCGTAGACCACCACATTGGTGGGGAACACGTCGAGCGATGCAGTGTCGGAGTTGACCAGCATCGGGTCGGTGGAGCCTACAGACTCCAAGTCTATAGCAGGCTCACTGGAAACGTGGAGTTGATCGAGGAGGCTCGCGAGGAGGCTCTCGGAGCCGCCCGTGCCTGCGTTGGATGCAGGTTCGTCGGAGAGGCGAACCTCGCCGACCAGTTCGGCCAGGCAGCTGGCTGCACAGGCGATCTCAACGCCGCACAGCGCGTCGGTGCAAACCCCGTCTGGCGTGCTTGGCTGGCTGCGCTCGCCAGGGAGGAAAAGGGTTCCCGTCCAGAACAAGTCTCCGGACGGCGGTGCACCAGGCCCCACGGTGGGCGCCAAATATCGGGGGTTAGGTGCGACATATGCCAAAGGATGGCTTATCATGGTGGGACGAGTAGAACGTCGCCGGTGCCTGGAAACAGAATGAGGCGAAGACATGCACGCCGGCGAATCTTACCCAGCTTCAGGGCTCTCCGGGGAGATAATACCCCTACTGCTGCTCTGCGGGGTCTCCGCATGATCAATATGGCAAAGTGTTTACACGATTGCTCCTTGAGCTGTTTCCTGGAGGTAGGAGAGGGCAAGGCTAGCTCTCTCCCTCCTATATGATCTGGTCTAGAGCTAATGGGTTCCAACCTTTTGCATGGGTGCCCTGGGGGGTTTATATAGGCCTACCCCTCCAGGGGTACAATGGTAATCCGGCTAGACACAGGCCCAGCTGTCAGCACCTCTGGCCTCCGTCTTCCCCGCCGACCGCTGGGGCCCGCCGACTGGCCTGGTCCGGAGCCGACAGGCCGCGTCCGCCGCGGGCGGGTCTTGCCGGCTGCTGATTACTGTAGCCGTGCTTATGATGATGCGGGCTTGATCATGGGGTCGTGGTGACAGCCCCGCCGCTTGGCGGGCGATCACTATTGCCACTCTCCATCACATCTTGATTAATGGCGTGTGGGCCCCGGGGAAGGGCTCGGCCAACTCCTTGGGGCCGACTCCCGACGGGTCCGACTGGTGGTCCTCTTGCCATCTCCTGGGGTCTCACTGACTGGTGGGACCTGCTGCCTTTGGGCCGTACAGACAAGCCATCGTGGGTACAGGACTCGATCCTGTGGTGCTGATGTTAGTGCAGGTATGGCAACAGTGCCATGCCGCACGGAGATCTTCCGGGGTACGGCGTGTTGTGGCCATGCCTGCCCTTGGTAAGGGGCGGGAGTGGGCTTCTCTATAGCCACTCCCATGCCCCGTCCCTCTTGATGAGGTCATGGGGTCTGTTGGAGTCGCAGGCCGACTCCCCAAAGCCGGCTTCTCTGGAAGTCGCTAGTCAGGAGTCGGCTTATCCCTGCAGCCGTCCCTGGGACTCGGCCGTGAGTGGTCAGTCGGCCGTCTTGCCGTCGGCTCCTTAGAAGGTGGCTCTTCGTCTTGGTCTTGAGGGGCGCAGCCTGCCCCGATGTCTTGAAAGGTTCTGGGCCTCGAGTTGGCCTACCCGTGGCCCATTACTCCGACAGGCTGCCTTGGCAGCCCCACACTAAACGGCTTCACCAACTAGAGCATCTGACAGGTCGTTAAGACCACGGGCGCGGTTAGACGAGTCCGGTGCAGCTATATGTAATTGATACAGGTTTGATGGCTATACCCCTATACCAATACAAGGGGATCAACGCGTGTAAACAAGTGGCAATTAGGCCCAACTTTACTCATCTTGAACTGTACATGGTTTATTTAGTTTAACCTACCTTTTGCACGACAACTTTTCAACTAAGTTCCTCTCTTTTTCAGATGACCATCATGCTACACACGTCCAGGATACGGCACAACGGAGACACAGGCGCAGACGTGTAGTAGGGACCCGTTCCAAGGATTCTCTTTAGATTAAGACCCTGCGTAAACCTTTTTTACTGTCTCTTGTTGATACACATCCCCTAGATTCTTTGTACAACTGAGAAGGATGCTGACGTATTGGCATGTGGCCACATCAGAATATTGCACGTACCTGGACACCAGGGGCTTATTACAAAGGGAACTGTTTAGCCTGGTTTACATCATGAAGGCCGAATACCTTAGGGAGTGTTCGGCGTCGCGAGTTTGGCCTTATATGCATCAACTCCGAATCATGTCTTTGGTCAAATGTTGGGTTTGCACGGCTCCTGTGTTTTGCTGCCTTACGTTCTGCTCTATCGGCTAGGACGGCACCAGGAGAACTACTGCGATTGTGCCCTGGTTCATCCGGACGAGCACCTCAGTAGAGAAAGCTGAAAACTGACTGTCATGATATAGCGTGAGACTGGTCAACCACTCGATGACCTAGCGGAATCTTCGGGATTCCTCTGCCTTAACGAAGGGCCGTTTCCCGGCCAGGCATGTACGCGCCCCGAATTCGGATGAGCGCGGAGCCACCAGGGGCTATATAGTAGCCCCACTGTCAAACTCCTCTGGCTAAGTGAAAGTGTTAAAGCATTATAGTCCGGTTGCCTAGTTCGCTGCGCTATCACCTCCTCGATGGACCAAGACATTGGATCAAGTGCAAACATGCGTTTTCTACGAACACCCCCGCATTATATGCATGTGGGCTGAAGCCGACGACAACAATCTTTCAGGTTATATACATATATACATAAACGGCCGCACATGAGGCATCATAGTACTTTCGGGCAAAAGTATAAATACAGCCTTGATAAACTCAATAGAACATTGTTTTTACAATGGGAATACATGTCACTTAAACATAATATTTTTTGAGCACTAAGCCTCTATCGAACGAGCGCCTTCAAGAACTTCTTCAAAGTAGTGCTCGGCAGCCACTCGGCCTATGGCTGAACCCTGTGCCGCAACAGTGGTGGCATCCATCTCCGCCCAGTATGTTTTGACACGGGCAAGGGCCATCCGCGAGCCTTCTATGCACGCCGACCTCTTTACAGGATCGATGCGTGGCACAACACTAAGGAACTGTTGCACTAAGCTAAAGTAGCTATTCGGCCTTGGCCCCCCTCGGCCACAGATTGTCCACAACGGACCTCATGGCAAGTCCGGATAATCTATGGAGCTCCGCCCACCCGGCCATTTGCTCATTCAACATCAGCGGACGGGCTGGATCATGAAACTGTGACCAAAATAGTTTTTCCACTTCGTGATCTTCCCGATCCTTGAAGTACTCGGCCGCATCAGCAGCACTTGCAGCCAAATCCACCTAGGCGTCCGCAGAACTCCATGGCCGGTCCAGAGGTGCATACTTGGGATCCCCGAACTTAGTCTGCAACAAGAAGGGCTTCCCAGATACAATATCCGCAGCTTGATGCAGCTCCTCCTTCATCGCTCTAATTTTGGAGCAGGCTTCCTTGGTAGCCACCCGGGCCTTCTCCAGGTCCGTCGCCTTCGCCCGGTTTTCTTCTTCAAGAAGCTGGTAACGGTCAGCAGCATCTTTTAACTCTACAAACATCTTGGCTATTTTTTCTTTGCTCTCGCAATGCGCGGCATGTTCGGCCCTTAACTCTTTGGCCACCTTTAAAGTGGCTGCATTGCTACTCCTGGCTTGCTCCTTGGCTCGGGCAAGCTCCGCCCGAAGGGTCTCCACGGTGGCAGCTCCATCTGCAGTCACAAGATATTAAAGATACTGGCATCATGCTGCTCTTATTATGTGACAATCACCAGAAAAATCAATTACCCTGTGCCTCGTCAAGCCGCTTGTTAACAAGCACGATGTCGGCATCTGCCGCATCCAGTTGCCGCCTTAGTTCGGCAAACCCATCAGTCCGGCTAGCCACCGAAGCTTCAACCACCTGCACATAAAGGCGGTATGGTTATTACCTGGGACTATGATCCTCTGTTTGCTGCCATTTTCGACGACAACCAGAGTCTCAGGGGCTACTATCTACACAGGGAACATCTAAAAATGTGCGGTACTGTCAAAATGTACATCATTTCACGTACCTGAAAACCCGTCAGTAGACTCATAAAGGCTTCATGCAACCCGCTTTCGGCGGACAAAATCCTTTCAATCACCGTACCCATCAACGTGCGGTGCTCTTCTGAGATAGCCGCTTGCTCTAGCAGATCCCTCAATACGTCCGACTGCACACCAGACGGCGCCGGACTCTTTCGATTGCTCTCTTCAAGAGCCGGATACTAAGGACTTCGGGTGGCCATAGGATTGCCTTTAGGCCTTGCCGGATCAGGAGAAACCCTCCGTGATGACACTTTGGGGTCGCCCGCCTCATGAGGCGGTATGGCAGGGGGAGGCGTTTCGCTCTCCATCATCTCTAGAAGAAGATCCCCCGAAGACGAGCTCTACTGAGAAGGGCTAAGATCCGAACTGCAAGATAAATGCTTTGGTTATTTTCCTCAGAGGCAAAGTGAGGTATTTTTATTATTAACTGCCCTTTTACTTACAGCTCGGTGGAGGGTTGATCCCCTTGAGGGCATAGTGCGACCGGGGTAGCCCCCAGGGCAGGACCCTCCGGCGAAGATTTCTTCCCCCGTTTGGAGACCATTGTCTCCGGGTCCTCGGAGGCGGTGTTGGGGAACGTAGTAATTTCAAAAAAATTCCTACGCACACGCAACATCATGGTGATGCATATCAACGAAAGGGGAGAGTGTAGTCCACGTACCCTCATAGACCGAAAGTGGAAGCGTTAGCACAACGCGGTTGATGTAGCCGTATGTCTTCACGACCCGACCGATCAAGCACCGAAACTACGACACCTCCGAGTTCTAGCACACGTTCAGCTCGATGACGATCCCCGGACTCCGATCGAACAGAATGTCAGGGAAGAGTTCCGTCAGCACGACAGCGTGGTGACGATCTTGATGTTCTACCGTCGCAGGGCTTCGCCTAAGCACCGCTACAATATTATCGAGGATTATGGTGGAGGGGGGCACCGCACACGGCTAAGAGATCAATGATTAATTGTTGTGTCTATGGGGTGCCCCTGCCCCCGTATATAAAGGAGCAAGGGGGAGGAGGTGCGGCCAGGCAAGGGGCGCACCAGGAAGAGTCCTACTCCTACCGGGAGTAGGACTCCCCCCTTTTTCCATGTTGGACTAGGACTTGGGGGGGGAGGAGAGAAAGAGAGGGGAAGGGAAAGGGGGGGGGCGCCGCCCCCCCTCCTTGTCCAATTCGGACTTGGGGGGGAGGGGCGCGCGGCTGCCCCTTGGCCTCCTCTCCTCTTCCTCCACTAGGCCCATTAAGGCCCATTAGGTTACTGGGGGGTTCCGGTAACCTCCCGGTACTCCAGTAAAATGCCAATTTCACCCGAAACACTTCCGATGTCCAAACATAGGCTTCCAATATATCAATCTTCATGTCTTGACCATTTCGAGACTCCTCGTCATGTCCGTGATCACATCCGGGACTCCGAACAACCTTAGGTACATCAAAACATAGAAACTCATAATGAAACTGTCATCGTAACGTTAAGCGTGCGGACCCTACGGGTTCGAGAACAAGGTAGACATGACCAAGACACGTCTCCGGTCAATAACCAATAGCGGAACCTGGATGCTTATATTGGCTCCTACATATTCTATGAAGATCTTTATCGGTCAGACCGCATAACAACATATGTTGTTCCCTTTGTCATCGGTATGTTACTTGCCCGAGATTCGATCGTCGGTATCTTAATACCTAGTTCAATCTCATTACCAGCAAGTCTCTTTACTTGTTCTGTAATACATCATCCCGCAACTAACTCATTAGTTGCAATGCTTGCAAGGCTTAAGTGATGTGCATTACCGAGAGGGCCCAGAGATACCTCTCCGACAATCAGAGTGACAAATCCTAATCTCGAAATACGCCAACCCAACATGTACCTTTGGAGACACCTATAGAGCACCTTTATAATCACCTAGTTACGTTGTCACGTTTGGTAGCACACAAAGTGTAACTCCGGTAAACGGGAGTTGCATAATCTCATAGTCATTGGAACATGTATAAGTCATGAAGAAAGCAATACCAACATACTAAACGATCAAGTGCTAAGCTAACGGACTGGCTCAAGTCAATCACATCATTCTCCTAATGATGTGATCCCGTTAATCAAATGACAACTCATGTCTATGGCTAGGAAACATAACCATCTTTGATCAACGAGCTAGTCAAGTAGAGGCATACTAGTGACACTCTGTTTGTCTATGTATTCACACAAGTATTATGTTTCCGGTTAATACAATTTTAGCATGAATAATAAACATTTATCATGAAATAAGGAAATAAATAATAACTTTATTATTGCCTCTAGGGCATATTTCCTTCAGTCTCCCACTTGCACTAGAGTCAATAATCTAGATTACACAGTAATGATTCTAACACCCATGGAGCCTTGGTGCTGATCATGTTTTGCTCGTGGAAGAGGCTTAGTCAGCGGGACTGCAACATTCAGATCCGTATGTATCTTGCAAATTTCTATGTCTCCCACTTGGACTAAATCCCGAATGGAATTGAAGCGTCTCTTGATGTGTTTGGTTTTCTTGTGAAATCTGGATTCCTTCGCCAAGGCAATTGCACCAGTATTGTCACAAAAGATTTTCATTGGACCCGATGCACTAGGTATGACACCTAGATCGGATATGAACTCCTTCATCCATACTCCTTCATTTGTTGCTTCCGAAGCAGCTATGTACTCCGCTTCACATGTAGATCCCGCCACGACGCTTTGTTTAGAACTGCACCAACTGACAGCTCCACCGTTCAATGTAAACACGTATCCGGTTTGCGATTTAGAATCGTCCGGATCAGTGTCAAAGCTTGCATCAACGTAACCATTTACGATGAGCTCTTTGTCACCTCCATATACGAGAAACATATCCTTAGTCCTTTTCAGGTACTTCAGGATGTTATTGACCGCTGTCCAGTGATCCACTCCTGGATTACTTTGGTACCTCCCTGCTAGACTTATAGCAAGGCACACATCAGGTCTGGTACACAGCATTGCATACATGATAGAGCCTATGGCTGAAGCATAGGGAACATCTTTCATTTGCTCTCTATCTTCTACGGTGGTCGGACATTGAGTCTTACTCAACTTCACACCTTGTAACATAGGCAAGAACCCTTTCTTTGCTTGATCCATTTTGAACTTCTTCAAAACTTTGTCAAGGTATGTGCTTTGTGAAAGTCCAATTAAGCGTCTTGATCTATCTCTATAGATCTTAATGCCCAATATGTAAGCAGCTTCACCAAGGTTTTTCATTGAAAAACTCTTATTCAAGTATCCCTTTATGCTATCTAGAAATTCTATATCATTTCCAATCAGTAATATGTCATCCACATATAATATCAGAAATGCTACAGAGCTCCCACTCACTTTCTTGTAATTACAGGCTTCTCCAAAAGTCTGTACAAAACCAAATGCTTTGATCACACTATCAAAGCGTTTATTCCAACTCCGAGAGGCTTGCACCAGTCCATAAATGGATCGCTGGAGCTTGCACACTTTGTTAGCTCCCTTTGGATCGACAAAACCTTCCGGTTGTATCATATACAACTCTTCTTCCAGAAATCCATTCAGGAATGCAGTTTTTACATCCATCTGCCAAATTTCATAATCATAAAATGCGGCAATTGCCAACATGATTCGGACAGACTTAAGCATCGCTACGGGTGAGAAGGTCTCATCGGAGTCAATCCCTTGAACTTGTCAAAAACCTTTCACAATAAGTCGAGCTTTGTAGACAGTAACATTACCGTTAGCGTTAGTCTTCTTCTTGAAGATCCATTTATTCTCAATTGCTTGCCGATCAACGGGCAAGTCAACCAAAGTCCACACTTTGTTCTCATACATGGATCCCATCTTAGATTTCATGGCTTCTAGCCATTTTGCGGAATCTGGGCTCACCATCGCTTCTTCATAGTTCATAGGTTCATCATTATCTAGTAGCATGACTTCCAGAATAGGATTACCGTACCACTCTGGTGCGGATCTTACTCTGGTTGATCTACGAGGTCCGGTAGTAACTTGATCTGAAGTTTCATGATCATTATCATTAGCTTCCTCACTAACTGGTGTAGGTGTCACAGAAACCGGTTTCTGTCATGTACTACTTTCCAATAAGGGAGCAGGTACAGTTACCTCATCAAGTTCTACTTTCCTCCCACTCACTTCTTTTGAGAGAAACTCCTTCTCTAGAAAGGATCCATTCTTAGCAACGAATGTCTTGCCTTCGGATCTGTGATAGAAGGTGTACCCAACAGTCTCCTTTGGGTATCCTATGAAGACACATTTCTATGATTTGGGTTCAAGCTTATCAGGTTGAAGTTTTTTTCACATAAGCATCGCAGCCCCAAACTTTCAGAAACGACAACTTTGGTTTCTTGCCAAACCACAGTTCATAAGGCGTCGTCTCAACGGATTTTGATGGTGCCCTATTTAATGTGAATGCGGCCGTCTCTAAAGCATAACCCCAAAACGATAGCGGTAAATCTGTAAGAGACATCATAGATCGCACCATATCTAGTAAAGTACGATTACGACGTTCGGACACACCATTACACTGTGGTGTTCCAGGTGGCGTGAGTTGCGAAACTATTCCGCATTGTTTCAAATGTAGACCAAACTCGTAACTCAAATATTCTCCTCCATGATCAGATCGTAGAAACTTTATTTTCTTGTTACGATGATTTTCAACTTCACTATGAAATTCTTTGAACTTTTCAAATGTTTCAAACTTATGCTTCATTAAGTAGATATACCCATATCTGCTTAAATCATCTGTGAAGGTGAGAAAATAACGATATCTGCCACGAGCCTCAACATTCATCGGACCACATACATCTGTATGTATGATTTCCAACAAATCTGTTGCTATCTCCATAGTACCGGAGAACGGCGTTTTAGTCATCTTGCCCATGAGGCACGGTTCGGAAGTACCAAGTGATTCATAATCAAGTGGTTCCAAAAGTCCATCAGTATGGAGTTTCTTCATGCGCTTTACACCGATATGACGTAAACGGCAGTGCCACGAATAAGTTGCACTATCATTATCAACTCTGCATCTTTTGGTTTCAACATTATGAATATGTGTATCACCACTATCGAGATTCATCAAAAATAGACCACTCTTCAAGGGTGCATGACCATAAAAGATATTACTCATATAAATAGAACAACCATTATTCTCTGATTGAAATGAATAACCGTCTCGCATCAAACAAGATCCAGATATAATGTTCATGCTCAACGCTGGCACCAAATAACAATTATTTAGGTCTAATACTAATCCCGAAGGTAGATGTAGAGGTAGCGTGCCGATCGCGATCACATCGACTTCGGAACCATTTCCCATGCGCATCGTCACCTCGTCCTTCGCCAGTGTTCGCTTAATCCGTAGTCCCTGTTTCGAGTTGCAAATATTAGTAACGGAACCAATATCAAATACCCAGGTGCTACTGCAAGCTCTAGTAAGGTACACATCAATAACATGTATATCACATATACCTTTGTTCACCTTGCCATCCTTCTTATCTGCCAAGTACTTGGGGCAGTTCTGCTTCCAGTGACCAGTTTGCTTGCTGTACAAGCACTCAGTTTCAGGCTTAGGTCCAGATTTGGGTTTCTTCTCCTGAGCAGCAACTTGCTTGTTGTTCTTCTTGAAGTTCCCCTTCTTCTTCCCTTTGCCCTTTTTATTGAAACTAGTGGTCTTGTTGACCATCAACACTTGATGCTCCTTCTTGATTTCTACCTCTGTGGCCTTTAGCATTGCAAAGAGCTCAGGAATTGTCTTGTTCATCCCTTGCATATTATAGTTCATCACGAAGCTCTTGTAGCTTGTTGGCAGTGATTGGAGAATTCTATCAATGACGCTATCATCCGGAAGATTAACTCTTAGTTGAATCAAGTGATTATTATACCCAGACATTTTGAGTATATGCTCACTGACAGAACTGTTCTCCTCCATCTTGCAGCTATAGAACTTATTGGAGACTTCATATCTCTCATTCCGGGCATTTGCTTGAAATATTAACTTCAACTCCTGGAACATCTCATGTGCTCCATGACGTTCAAAACGTCGTTGAAGACCCGGTTCTAAGCCGTAAAGCATGGCACACTGAACTATCGAGTAGTCATCAGCTTTGCTCTGCCAGACGTTCATAACATCTGGTGTTGCTCCAGCAGCAGACCTGGCACCCAGCGGTGCTTCCAGGACGTAATTCTTCTGTGCAGTAATGAGGATAATCCTCAAGTTACGGACCCAGTCCGTGTAATTGCTACCATCATCTTTCAACTTTGCTTTCTCAAGGAACGCATTAAAATTCAACGGAACAACAGCACGGGCCATCTATCTACAATCAAACATAAACAAGCAAGATACTATCAGGTACTAAGTTCATGATAAATTTAAGTTCAATTAATCATATTACTTAAGAACTCCCACTTAGAAAGACATCCCTCTGATCCTCTAAGTGATCACGTGATCCAAATCAACTAAACCATAACCGATCATCACGTGAAATGGAGTAGTTTTCAATGGTGAACATCACTATGTTGATCATATCTACTATATGATTCACGCTTGACCTTTCGGTCTCGGTGTTTCGAGGCCATATCTGCATATGGTAGGCTCGTCAAGTTTAACCTGAGTATTCTGCGTGTGCAAAACTGGTTTGCACCCGTTGTAGATGGACGTAGAGCTTATAACACCCGATCATCACGTGGTTTCTGGGCACGACGAACTTTGGCAACGGTGCATACTCAGGGAGAACAATTTTATCTTGAAATTTAGTGAGCGATCATCTTATAATGCTACTGTCAATCAATGCAAGATAAGATGCATAAAAGATAAACATCACATGCAATCAATATAAGTGATATGATATGGCCATCATCATCTTGTGCTTGTGATCTCCATCTCCGAAGCACCATTATGATCACCATCGTCACCGGCGCGACACCTTGATCTCCATCGTAGCATCGTTGTCGTCTCGCCAATCTTATGCTTCTACGACTATCACTACCGCTTAATGATAAAGTAAAGCATTACAGGGCGATTGCATTGCATACAATAAAGCGACAACCATATGGCTCCTGCCAGTTGCCGATAACTCGGTTACAAAACATGATCATCTCATACAATAAAATTTAGCATCATGTCTTGACCATATCACATCACAACATGCCCTGCAAAAACAAGTTAAACGCCCTCTACTATGTTGTTGCAAGTTTTATGTGGCTGCTACGGGCTTAGCAAGAACCGTTCTTACCTACGCATGAAAACCACAACGATAGTTTGTCAAGTTGGTGTTTTTAACCTTCGCAAGGACCGGGCGTAGCCACACTCGGTTCAACTAAAGTTGGAGAAACTGACACCCGCCAGCCACCTGTGTGCAAAGCACGTCGGTAGAACCAGTCTCGCATAAGCATACGCGTAATGTCGGTCCGGGCCACTTCATCCAACAATACCGCCGAACCAAAGTATGACATGCTGGTAAGCAGTATGACTTATATCGACCATAACTCACTTGTGTTCTACTCGTGCATATAACATCAACGCATAAAACCTGGCTCTGATACCACTATTGGGGAACATAGTAATTTCAAAAAAAATTCCTACGCACACGCAAGATCATGTTGATGCATAGCAACAAAAGGGGAGAGTGTAGTCCACGTACCCTCGTAGACCGAAAGCGGAAGCGTTAGCACAACACGGTTGATGTAGTCGTACGTCTTGATGGCCCGACCGATCAAGCACCGAAACTACGACACCTCCGAGTTCTAGCACACGTTCAGCTCGATGACGATCCCCGGACTCCGATCTAGCAAAATGTCGGGGAAGAGTTCCGTCAGCACGATGGCGTGGTGACGATCTTGATGTTCTACTGTCACAGGGCTTCGCCTAAGCACCGCTACTATATTATCGAGGATTATGGTGGAGGGGGGCACCGCACACGGCTAAGAGATCAATGATCAATTGTTGTGTCTATGGGGTGCCCCCTGCCCCCGTATATAAAGGAGCAAGGGGGAGGAGGTGCGGCCAGGCAAGGGGCGCGCCAGGAGGAGTCCTACTCCTACCGGGAGTAGGACTCCCCCCCTTTTTCCATGTTGGACTAGGACTTGGGGGGAAGGAGAGAGAGATGGGAAAGGAAAGGGGGGCGCCGCCCCCCTCCTTGTCCAATTCGGACTTGGGGAGGAGGGGCGCGCGGCTGCCCCTGGGCCTCCTCTCCTCTTCCTCCACTAGGCCCATTAAGGCCCATTAGGTTACCGGGGGGGTTCCGGTAACCTCCCGGTACTCCGGTAAAATGCCGATTTCACCCGGAACACTTCCGATGTCCAAACATAGGCTTCAAATATATCAATCTTCATGTCTCGACCATTTCGAGACTCCTCGTCATGTCCGTGACCACACTCGGGACTCTGAACAACCTTCAGTACTGATACGTCTCCAACGTATCTATAATATTTGATTGCTCCATGCTATATTATCTACTGTTTTGGACTATATTGGGCTTTATTTTCCACTTTTATATTATTTTTGGAACTAACCTATTAACCAGAGGCCCAGCCCAGAATTGTTTTTTTGCCTATTTCAGTGTTTCGAAGAAATGGAATATCAAACGGAGTCCAACCGGAATAAAATCTTCGGGAACGTGATTTTCTCACCGAACGTGATCCAGGAGACTTGGACCCTGCTCCAAGGAACAAAAGAGGCGGTCACGAGGGTGGGGGGCTCCCCCCCTAGGGCGTGCCCCCTACCTCGTGGGCCCCTCCTTGCTCCTCCTGCATACTTCTTCCTCCTATATATACACACGTACCCCCAAACGATCAGAACAGGAGCCAAAAACATAATTCCACCGCCGCAACTTTCTGTACCCACGAGATCCCATCTTGGGGCCTATTCCGGAGCTCTGCAGGAAGAGGGCCGTCATCACGGAGGGCTTCTACATCACCATAGCCTCTCCGATGAAGTGTGAGTAGTTTACCTCAGACCTTCGGGTCCATAGTTAGTAGCTAGATGGCTTCTTCTCTCTCTTTGAATCTCAATAAAAGTTCTCCCCCTCTCTTGTGGAGATCTATTCGATGTAATCTTCTTTTTGCGGTGTGTTTGTTGAGACCGATGAATTGTGGGTTTATGATCAAGTCTATCTATGAATAATATTTGAATCTTCTCTGAATTCTTTTATGTATGATTGGTTATCTTTGCAAGTCTCTTTGAATTATCCGTTTGGTTTGGCCAACTAGATTGGTAGTTCTTGCCATGGGAGAAGCGCTTAGCTTTGGGTTCAATCTTGCGGTGTCCTTACCCAGTGACAGAAGGGGCAGCAAGGCACGTATTGTATCGTTGCCATCGAGGATAACAAGATGGGCTTTATTTCATATTGCATGAATTTATCTCTCTACATCATGTCATCTTGCTTAAGGCGTTACTCTGTTTTGAACTTAATACTCTAGATGCATGCTGGATAGCGGTCGATGAGTGGAGTAATAGTAGTAGATGCAGAATCGTTTCGATCTACTTGTCACGGACGTGATGCCTATATACATGATCATGCCTAGATATTCTCATAATTATGCACAATTCTATCAATTGCTCAATAGTAATTTGTTCACCCACCGTAGAATACTTATGCTCTTGAGAGAAGCCACTAGTGAAACCTATGGCCCCCGGGTCTATTCTCATCATATCAATCTCCATCACTTTAATATCGTTTTGCTATTTATTTTGCCATTACTTTTCACCTTGCATCTATATATCAAAAATACCAAAAATATTCTATCTATCAGAGCTCACTCTCGTAAGTGATTGTGAAGGGCTCGACAACCCCTAATCGCGTTGGTTGCGAGTAGCTATCGCTTTGTGCAGGTACAAGGGACTTGAGCGTGGCCTCCTACTGGATTGATACCTTGGTTCTCAAAAACTGAGGGAAATACATACGCTACTCTGCTGCATCATCCCTTCCTCTTTGGGGAAAACCAACGCAAGCTCAAGACGTGGAAAGAAGGATTTCTGGCGCTGTTGCCGGGGAGTCTACGCAAAAAGTCAATATACCAAGTACCCATCACAATCCCTATCTCTCGCATTACATTATTTGCCATTTGCCTCTCGTTTTCCTCCTCCCCCCAATTCACCCTTGCCGTTTTATTTGCCCTCTCTCTCTATCCTCCCACTCTATTTGCCTCTTTTTGCTCGTTTGCTTTTGTTTGCTCGTGTGTTAGATTGCTTGCTTGTCGCGATGGCTCAAGATACTACCAAATTGTGTGACATCACCAATACCAATAATAATGATTTCCTTAGCACTCCGATTGATCCTCTTACCGATGCTGAATCTTGTGAAATTAATACTGCTTTGTCGAATCTTGTTATGAAAGATCAATTCGCCGGCCTTCCAAGTGAAGATGCCGCTACTCATCTGAATAGCTTCGTTGATTTATGTGATATGCAAAAGAAAAAAGATGTCAATAATGATGTCGTTAAATTGAAGCTATTTCCTTTTTCACTTAGAGATCGTGCTAAATCTTGGTTTTCATCTTTGCCTAAGAATAGTATTGATTCATGGAACAAGTGCAAAGATGCTTTTATCTCTAAGTATTTTCCTCCCGCTAAGATCATCTCTCTTAGAAACGATATTATGAACTTTAAACAACTTGATCATGAACATGTTGCACAAGCTTGTGAGAGAACGAAATTAATGATACGTAATTGCCCTACCCATGGTTTGAATTTGTGGATGATTATACAATTTTTTTATGCCGGATTGAATTTTGCTTCTAGAAATCTTTTAGATTTGGCCGCGGGAGGCACTTTTATGGAAATCACTTTAGGAGATGCTACTAAACTCCTAGATAATATTATGGTTAATTATTCTCAATGGCATACTGAAAGAACATATAATAAAAAAGTGTGTGCGATAGAAGAAATTAATGTGTTGAGTGGAAAGATGGATGAACTTATGAAATTTTTTGCTACTAAGAGTGTTTCCTCTTATCCTAATGACATTCCTTTGTGTACTTTGATTGAGAATAACAATGAATCTATGGATGTGAATTTTGTTGGTAGGAATAATTTTGGTAACAACGCTTATAGAGGGAATTTTAATCCTAGGCCATATCCTAGTAAAACTTCTAATAATTATGGGAATTCCTACAACAACTCTTATGGAAATTATAATAAGATACCCTCTGATTTTGAATCTAATATTAAAGAATTTATTTCTTCGCAAAAGAATTTTAATGCTATGATTGAAGAAAAATTGCTGAAGATTGATGATTTGGCTAGGAACGTTGATAGAATTGCTCTTGATGTTGATGCTTTGAAACTTAGATCTATTCCACCTAAACATGATATTAATGAGTCTCTTAAAGCCGGGAGAATCACTCGCTCAAAAACTCGTTTAGCTAACTTTTGTGAAAACTATTCATTCATCTCTAGCATTGAACCTATGAAGGTTGAAGAAGCATTGGAAGATCCAGATTGGATAAACGCTATGCATGAAGAGCTACACAATTTTGAAAGAAACCAAGTTTGGACATTGGTTGAGAAGCCCAACAACAACCACAACATCATTGGTACCAAATGGGTGTTTCGCAACAAGCAAGATGAAGATGGACAAGTGGTTCGCAACAGAGCACGTCTCGTCGCCCAAGGGTACACACAAGTCGAAGGTATGGACTATGGTGAGACATATGCTCCCGTTGCTAGACTTGAGTCCATTCGCATCTTACTTGGCTATGCTAATCACCATAATATCACCTTGTACCAAATGGACATTAAAAGTGCTTTTCTAAATGGTGAAATAGAGGAGGAAGTTTATGTCAAACAACCTCTCAGCTTTATCAATCCTAAGAAACCAAATCATGTTTACAAACTTCAAAAAGCTCTTTATGGTCTTAAACAAGCTCCTAGAGCATGGTATAAATGCTTGACCAAGTTCCTTATTACAAGTGGTTTTGAAATTGGTAAAATTGATTCTACTCTTTTTACTAAAAGGGTTAATGGAGAACTATTTGTATGCCAAATTTATGTTGATGATATCATATTTGGTTCAACTAACCCTCTCTTTAGTGAAAAGTTTGGAAAGCTAATGTCAGTGAAGTTTGAGATTCTATGATGAGTGAACTCAAATTCTTTCTCGGTTTGCAAATCAAGCAAACTAAGGAAGGTACATTTGTCTCTCAAAAAAGGTACACCAAGGACTTATTCAAGAAGTTCAATATGCAAGAATGCAAATGTATGTCTACACCCATGCCTACTAGTGGACATAATGATTTAACCAAAGATGGTGAACCGGTTGATCAAAAGGTTTATCGCTCTATGATTGGTTCATTGTTATACCTATGTGCTTCACGTCCCGATATTATGCTAAGTGTGTGCATGTGTGCACGATATCAAGCTGCTCCTAAAGAATGTCATCTTAAGGCTGTGAAAAGGATAGTGAGATATTTAATCCATACACCAAATTTTGGCATTTGGTATCCTAAGAGGTCTTCTTTTGATCTTGTTAGCTATTCTGACTCGGATTATGCCGGAGACAAGGTTGATAGAAAGTCCACTTCGGGTACTTGCCAATTTCTTGGTAGATCTCTTGTGTCTTGGTCTTCCAAGAAACAAAACTCGGTATCCTTATCCACCGCCGAAGCGGAATACATTGCCGCTAGTTCATGTTGTGCTCAATTACTTTGGATGACCCAAACTCTTAAAGATTATGGGATTTGTGTGAAACATGTTCCACTGCTTTGTGACAATGAAAGTGCTATCAAAATTGGTCATAATCCTGTACAACATTCTCGAACTAAGCATATTGAAGTTCGTCATCATTTCATTCGAGATCATGTTGCTAAGGGTGACATTAATCTTAAGCACGTTCGCACTGATAAGCAATTAGCGGATATATTTACTAATCCTCTTGATGAGAAAGTATTTTGCAGGTTGAGAGGAGAATTGAACATCATTGATGCTTCGAACTTGGAGTAGAAACTCCATTGGATACATGCAAGACATGAGCTTATGACTAATCCATGATATATCTTTTATGATGACTATCTTATGTCTTGGATATATTTGCACCTTGCATGTTGTCTAACCCATGTAGGTGCTTGGTTGAATCTAATTCCATGAGATTGCGACTCTCTCACATCTTGAGCAATCTCTACATCACCAAGACTCTACACAATGGTGGTTGAAGACAAGGAAGCACAAAACCATTCAAACATATCCTTTGACAAATTCTATGTTGAGCTTCATGATTGTCATTTTTGGATACACAAGTGCTCTTCCTTGCAAGAACTAACCCATGTAGGTAGATGAACTCACACTCCAAGTGGTGCTCCCAACTCTTGATGAGCTACATCAACCTTGAGCACCCACACAAGTTCAACTACATGAGCAAGAACCACACCACCACCCAAGGTATGTTATTCCATCCTAGAGAAGCTTTACTCCAAGACATGAGTCAAAGCAACTCAACAAGATGTGAATACATCAAGATGCTTAAACGAAAAATGGTAACCCCATTTTGAGCTTAAACGATGAGTATGACCTATGATCAAGTATTCTCACTTGACTCCTAAGTCAATATACTCTAACATAGGTGACTATGTCACAGCCCAACTCTAGATGAAGTTCTCTTGTGTTCTTTTCTATGTTATTGCATTTATCTCATGCATGTTTAGTTTCTTTCTCTTTAAAAAAACAAAAGAAACTTCATCTAGATCTTTCAGTTTCTTCTCTTTTCTTTCTGTTTATGTTCTGCATTTTCTGCATTTAATTCCTTGAAAATCCTTCAGGTAATTCATTGCAAATCTTTGTGAGATCCTACATGTCTAGTGAGCTGAGGTGACAAGTGTTTTTCTCTGTGTGAACTCGGTTTCACCGACTTGTAATTTTTCGGTCCAACCGAATCTTTTCGGTGCCACCGAAACGTACCACTCGATGCCACCGATTTCGCAACAGGAAAAACAGTTTGCCACTTGTTCTATATTTCTTCTGATCCAGCTCTACTCAATGAATCTTGTCTTCTACAAGCATCACAGTTTTATCCATTGCTTTGTGCTGAGTCTCAAGGACCAAACCTATACGACGGATTCCAGAAAGCCCTTCTTGGAAATTGATGTCAAAGGGGGAGAGAGAGATCACATCAAAGCTTGTAGGAGAGAGAGATCACATCAAGGGAGAGAAAAAGTCTCAACGACCAAACCTACAAGAGAGAAAGTATTAAGGGGGAGAGAGAGACTTCCAGGGGGAGAGAATACTCAAGGATCCCAGATGCTTGATGTTCAAGAGGAGAGATGTCACATGCCTTTTTGGGGGAAAGACATGTATTTGCATTAAGTTCTATCCATTTGTATCTTTCAGCTCTGATTTTCTGTTCCCTATCTTCTCCCAATATCCCATGTAAGATTCAGGGGGAGCAAGACACCTAAGGGAAAGAAATCAGTCAAATTCATTGCATATCTTTATTCTTGGGGACATGTTGAATCCAATGTGGTACCTTGTACTCACTCTCTACATGTCATCCCAGTCTTGGTATTCTTGTGGTTTCTTTTGTTTGCTCTGGCTAGTGGATGTACCTGTGTTATCTAACTTTGTTTTGCAGGTTCATTCCATCCTAAGCCAACTCAAGACCACAAGGTAAGTATATGCATCAAAATCATGAGTATGAGGAGTTCTTGCTTATATACATACTGTTTGCAAGAAGGACTCATGAGCATGAAGGTATTTTCCTTGATAATCTTTTGCTCTGATGCATATGGCCAACATACATGTAACACATTGCCTACTCTGTCATGGTTATGCTCTCACATGCCTCTATATTTCATATTTACATGAGTGCATACATGTAGGGGGAGCCTATGCTTGTTACATGTCCTTCCAAAGCTTTACTTGTTGTTCTTTATATCTTTATCTAAAGCTTTGATGTATGTTGCCATCAATTACCAAAAAGGGGGAGATTGAAAGCACAAGTGCTCCCTAGGTGGTTTTGATAATTGATGACAACATATCTCTTGTTGGACTAACATTTCTATCTAGCATGTTTCAGATAAGTTCAACAATGGAGTGGCATGGACTAAAGGTTGTGGGAACTCCTTCAAGACGCTAAGGACAAAGGATTGGCTAAAGCTTCAAGCTCAAGACTCTTCATTTTACATTTTAGTGATCCAAGATCACATTGAGTCCATAGGAAAATCCAATACTATCAAGGAGGGATGAGGTGTTGCTTAATGAGCCTCTTGCTTCATGTGCTTAATGATATGCTCCAAAATCCTCAGCTACTTTCCCACTTCCACATATGACCTAAACCCTAAGCCAAACTCGGTCATACCGATTCTTTCTATCCGGCACCACCGAGTTTCACTTGTCATAAGCCACTGCCAAACCCTAGCAATTCGGTTCTACCGATAGGGATCTCGGTCTCACCGAGATGGGATTGCAAACTCTCTGTTTCCCTTTCGTAACTTTTCGGTCTCACCGAAAAAGCGAATCGGTCCCACCGAGATTGCAATGTAAATTCAGTGTTTCCTTTTTGTAACTTTTCGGTCTCACCGAAAGAGCAAATCGGCCCCACCGAGTTTGCCTGACCAACTCTCTGGTTAGCTTATTACCAAAATCGGTTCCACCGAGTTTGTGTAATCGGTCTCACCGAGATTACGTTATGCCCAAACCCTAACCATATCGGTCCTACCGAGTTGCATGTCAGTCCCACCGAAAATCTCTAACGGTCACTAGGTTTACCTTTTCGGTCCGACCGAGTTTGTTGATTCGGTCCACCGAGATTGGAAAACTGTGTGTAACGGTTGGATTTTGTGTGGAGGCTATATATACCCCTCCACATCCTCTTCATTCGTGGAGAGAGCCATCAAAACACATACACAATTCCAACTCATATGTTCTGAGAGAGAACCACCTACTCATGTGTTGAGACCAAGATATTCCATTCCTACCATATGAATCTTGATCTCTAGCCTTCCCAAGTTGCTTTCCACTCAAATCTTCTTTCCACAAAATCCAAATCCTATGAGAGAGAGTTGAGTGTCGGGGAGACTATCATTTGAAGCACAAGAGCAAGGAGTTCATTACCTACACACCATTTGTTACTTCTTGGAGAGTGGTGTCTCCTAGATTGGCTAGGTGTCACTTGGGAGCCCCCGACAAGATTGTGGAGTTGAACCAAGGAGTTTGTAAGGGCAAGGAGATCGCCTACTTCGTGAAGATCTACCGCTAGTGACGCAAGTCCTTCGTGGGCGATGGCCATGGTGGGATAGACAAGGTTGCTTCTTCATGGACCCTTCGTGGGTGGTTGCTTCTTCGTGGATCCTTCGTGGGTGGTTGCTTCTTCGTGGACCCTTCGTGGGTGGTTGCCTCTTCGTGGACCCTTCGTGGGTGGAGCCCTCCGTGGACTCGCGCAACCGTTACCCTTTGTGGGTGGAGCCCTCCGTGGACTCGCGCAACCATTACCCTTTGTGGGTGGAGCCCTCCATGGACTCGCGCAACCGTTACCCTTCGATGGTTGAAGTGTCCATCAACGTGGATGTAGGATAGCACCACCTATCCGAACCATGGCAAAAACATCCGTGTCTCCAATTGCGTTTGAATTCTCCAAACCCTTCCCCTTACATTCTTGCAAGTTGCATGCTTTACATTCCGCTGCTCATATACTCTTTGCATGCTTGCTTGATATGTATTGTGAATGTTGAAATTATGCCTAAACTCCACTTAAACCGAAAAAGCTTAAAAATTGCAACTTCAGCATTAAGTGTCTAATCCCCCCCTCTAGACACATCTACTTCTAGATCCCACAAGTGGTATCAGAGCTTTGGTCTCCATTGCCTTGGTTTAATCACCATTGGAGGAAGATGGATGTGTCTACTTTAGGGAGTCTTAGACATAGAGTGCCTATTCTTGATGGAGAGTATTTTCATGAGTGGAAAAATGAGATGCTTGTAATCTTCAATCAATATCATTTGAACAAGTATATTGCTAGTCCTTGTGCACCTCATATTGATCCTTTGCATCCTACCCTAGATGAAGATATTGACATGATTCGCAATCTTAGAACTATTGAGCTCATCATTAGAGGATTGCCCAAAAATTTGATTGCTAGTTTGCCTACTCTTAATTGTGCCTATGCTATATGGAAATTTCTTGAGGAACGATTTCCCGATCATTCCTTGAAAACTTTGGATGAAATTCTCCATAAATCTATTGCCTTGAGTAAGATGAACTCTAGTGATCCTAGTTTTGGTAATTGTCTATCTGAACTTACCAATCTTAAGCATGCTAAAGGAGATGTTGGAATCATTAGTGATATCATATTCGAAGCTATAAGAATTCATAAAAGTGACCACTTTGATGATCATTTATCTAATGAATTACCTTCTCTAGGAAATGATGAGTCACAAGATCATGATGAACATGGATACTATGATGATGATGATTATAGTGACTTCGATCTTGATGATGCAATGAGACATTTTGGTCTTATGGCAAATCTTCGGGGATATGAATCAGGAGGAAAGGAATGGGTTCTTGATAGTGGATGTACTGATCATATGACCGGAGATGAAGAGATGTTTCGTGAGCTTGCTGAAATGACGGCCCTCAAAAATATGTCACCTTTGGTGATAATTCAAAGGGTAAAGTGGTTGGCCTTGTTAAGGTGGCCATCTCTCATGATAGTTCCATTCAAAATGTCATGCTCGTTGAATCTCTCGGCTACAACTTACTTTCAGTATCTAGACTTGCTAATTTTGGTTTGAATGTCCTATTTACTGAGGTAGATTGCCAAGTATTTCATCGAGACAATCATAAAATGGTCTTTACCGGTATGCGTGGCGGTGATCTTTACATTGTCGATTTCTCTAAAAAAGCACAACCTAAAACTTGCTTTGTTGCTAAATCCTCAAAAGGTTGGTTGTGGCATAGAGGTCTAGGTCACGTTGGCATGAGAAACCTTGACAAGCTTATTAAAGGAAATCATATCCTTGGAGTTAACGATGTCATATTTGATAAGGATAGACTTTGTAGTGCTTGTCAAGCAGGTAAACAGGTTGGAGGAAGACATCCCGTGAATAACATCATGACCACAAGGAGGCCACTCGAACTACTTCATATGGATCTTTTTGGTCCCAACGCTTACAAGAGTCTCGGTGGAAATTCTTTTGGTCTAGTTATAGTTGATGATTTTTCAAGATTTACGTGGGTGTTCTTTCTTAATGACAAGTCGCAGGTCCAGAAGATCTTCAGAAACTTCGCTAGGAAGGCCCAAAATCAGTTTGGCGTGAAGATCAAGAAGGTTCGGAGTGACAAGGGAACGAAGTTCAAGAATGCAAATGTGGACACCTTTCTTGACGAAGAAGGGATTTCACACGAGTTCTCGGCTACGTACACACCTCAACAAAATGGAGTGGTTGAGAGGAAGAACCGGACGCTCATCAAAATGGCAAGAACGATGGTTGATGAATACAAGACGCCGAAGCACTTTTGGGCAAAAGCGGTTGAGACAGCTTGTCACGCAACAAATCGCTTATATCTTCACAAGCTACTCGGCAAGACGGCATACGAGCTTCTCACCGGTAACAAACCCCAAGTTGGATACTTTCGAGTATTCGGCTCAAAGTGCTACATTCTTGATAAGCATCGTCGTTCAAAGTTTGCTCCTAAATCTCATGAAGGTTTTCTACTTGGTTATGGCTCAAACTCTCACACTTACCGTGTCTACAACAATTTCACCCGAAAGTTTGAAGAGACGGTAGATGTGAAGTTTGATGAATCTAATGGCTCGCAAGTATAGCAATTGCCAATTGATGTAGGAGACAAAGACCCTTCAGAAGCAATCCAAGACTTGTCCATTGGCAAAATTCGTCCAACGGAGGTGAAGGAGAGTACTTCATCCGTCCAAGTGGAAGCTTCTACTTCACGACAAGGTGAACCAAGAATCGACACGGAAGCATCCACAAGTGGGACACACCAAGATGAAGAAGACAAGGAAATGCATCAAGACGAACATCAACAACCTCCTTCTCCACCACGACAAGAGAACGACGACGTCAACAATGAAGAAGGCAAAGAAGAAGAACAAGATGAAGAAGATGTTCAACGAAGACCCAAGCAAAAGCTCTCATGAGTTCGAGCAAGAATTGCCAAAGATCATCCCGTCGAGCAAATCCTCAATGATATACAAACCGGGAGAATCACTCGCTCAAAAACTCGTTTAGCTAACTTTTGTGAAAACTATTCATTCATCTCTAGCATTGAACCTATGAAGGTTGAAGAAGCATTGGAAGATCCGGATTGGATAAACGCTATGCATGAAGATCTACACAATTTTGAGAGAAACCAAGTTTGGACATTGGTTGAGAAGCCCAACAACAACCACAACATCATTGGTACCAAATGGGTGTTTCGCAACAAGCAAGATGAAGATGGACAAGTGGTTCGCAACAAAGCACGTCTCGTCGCCCAAGGGTACACACAAGTCGGAGGTATGGACTGTGGTGAGACATATGCTCTCGTTGCTAAACTTGAGTCCATTCGCATCTTACTTGGCTATGCTAATCACCATAATATCACCTTGTACCAAATGGACATTAAAATTGCTTTTCTAAATGGTGAAATAGAGGAGGAAGTTTATGTCAAACAACCTCCCGGCTTTATCAATCTTAAGAAACCAAATCATGTTTACAAACTTCACAAAGCTCTTTATGGTCTTAAACAAGCTCCTAGAGCATGGTATAAATGCTTGACCAAGTTCCTTATTACAAGTGGTTTTGAAATTGGTAAAATTGATTCTACTCTTTTTACTAAAAGGGTTAATGGAGAACTATTTGTATGCCAAATTTATGTTGATGATATCATATTTGGTTCAACTAACCCTCTCTTTAGTGAAAAGTTTGGAAAGCTAATGTTAGAGAAGTTTGAGATTCTATGATGAGTGAACTCAAATTCTTTCTCGGTTTGCAAATCAAGCAAACTAAGGAAGGTACATTTGTCTCTCAAACAAAGTACACCAAGGACTTATTCAAGACGTTCAATATGCAAGAATGCAAAGGTATGTCTACACCCATGCCTACTAGTGGACATAATGATTTAACCAAAGATGGTGAACAGTTGATCAAAAGGTTTATCGCTCTATGATTGGTTCATTGTTATACCTATGTGCTTCACGTCCCGATATTATGCTAAGTGTGTGCATGTGTGCACGATATCAAGCTGCTCCTAAAGAATGTCATCTTAAGGCTGTGAAAAGGATAGTGAGATATTTAATCCATACACCAAATTTTGGCATTTGGTATCCTAAGAGGTCTTCTTTTGATCTTGTTGGCTATTCCGACTCGGATTATGCCGGAGACAAGGTTGATAGAAAGTCCACTTCGGGTACTTGTCAATTTCTTGGTAGATCTCTTGTGTCTTGGTCTTCCAAGAAACAAAACTCGGTATCCTTATCCACCACCAAAGCGGAATACATTGCCGCTGGTTCATGTTGTGCTCAATTACTTTGGATGACCCAAACTCTTAAAGATTATGGGATTTGTGTGAAACATGTTCCACTGCTTTGTGACAATGAAAGTGCTATCAAAATTGGTCATAATCCTGTACAACATTCTCGAACTAAGCATATTGAAGTTCGTCATCATTTCATTCGAGATCATGTTGCTAAGGGTAACATTAATCTTAAGCACGTTCGCACCGATAAGCAATTAGCGGATATATTTACTAATACTCTTGATGAGAAAGTATTTTGCAGGTTGAGAGGAGAATTGAACATCATTGATGCTTCGAACTTGGAGTAGAAACTCCATTGGATACATGCAAGACATGAGCTTATGACTAATCCATGATATATCTCTTATGATGACTATCTTATGTCTTGGATATATTTGCACCTTGCATGTTGTCTAACCCATGTAGGTGCTTGGTTGAATCTAATTCCATGATATTGCGACTCACTCACATCTTGAGCAATCTCTACATCACCAAGACTCTACACAATTGTGGTTGAAGACAAGGAAGCACAAAACCATTCAAACATATCCTTTGACAAATTCTATGTTGAGCTTCATGATTGTCATTTTTGGATACACAAGTGCTCTTCCTTACAAGAACTAACCCATGTAGGTAGATGAACTCACACTCCAAGTGGTGCTCCCAACTCTTGATGAGCTACATCAACCTTGAGCACCCACAGAAGTTCAACTACATGAGCAAGAACCACACCACCACCCAAGGTATGTTATTCCATCCTAGAGAAGCTTTACTCAAAGACATGAGTCAAAGCAACTCAACAAGATGTGAATACATCAAGATGCTTAAACGAAAAATGGTAACCCCATTTTGAGCTTAAACGATGAGTATGACCTATGATAAAGTATTCTCACTTGACTCCTAAGTCAATATACTCTAACATAGGTGACTATGTCACCGCCCAACTCTAGATGAAGTTCTCTTCTGTTCTTTTCTGTGTTATTGCATTTATCTCATGCATGTTTAGTTTCTTTCTCTTTTAAAAAAACAAAAAAAAACTTCATCTAGATCTTTCAGTTTCTTCTCTTTTCTTTCTGTTTATGTTCTGCATTTTCTGCATTTACTTCCTTGCAAATCCTTCAGGTAATTCATTGCAAATCTTTGTGAGACCCTACATGTCTAGTGAGCTGAGGTGACAAGTGTTTTTCTCTGTGTGAACTCGGTTTCACCGACTTGTAATTTTTCGGTCCAACCGAATCTTTTCGGTGCCACCGAAACGTACCACTCGGTGCCACCGACTTCGCAACAGGAAAAACAGTTTGCCACTTGTTCTATATTTCTTCTGATCCAGCTCTACTCAGTGAATCTTGTCCTCTACAAGCATCACAGTTTTATCCATTGCTTTGTGCTGAGTCTCAAGGACCAAACCTATACGACGGATTCCAGAAAGCCCTTCTTGGAAATTGATGTCAAAGGGGGAGAGAGAGATCACATCAAAGCTTGTAGGAGAGAGAGATCACATCAAGGGAGAGAAAAAGTCTCAAGGACCAAACCTACAAGAGAGAAAGTATTAAGGGGGAGAGAGAGACTTCCAGGGGGAGAGAATACTCAAGGATCCCAGATGCTTGATGTTCAAGAGGAGAGATGTCACATGCCTTTTTGGGGGAAAGACATGTATTTGCATTAAGTTCTATCCATTTGTATCTTTCAGCTCTGATTTTCTGTTCCCTATCTTCTCCCAATATCCCATGTAAGATTCAGGGGGAGCAAGACACCTAAGGGAAAGAAATCAGTTAAATTCATTGCATATCTTTATTCTTGGGGACATGTTGAATCCAATGTGGTACCTTGTACTCACTCTCTACATGTCATCCCAGTCTTGGTATTCTTGTGGTTTCTTTTGTTTGCTCTGGCTAGTGGATGTACCTATGTTATCTAACTTTGTTTGTGCAGGTTCATTCCATCCTAAGCCAACTCAAGACCACAAGGTAAGTATATGCATCAAAATCATGAGTATGAGGAGTTCTTGCTTATATACATACTGTTTGCAAGAAGGACTCATGAGCATGAAGGTATTTTCCTTGATAATCTTTTGCTCTGATGCATATGGCCAACATACATGTAACACATTGCCTACTCTGTCATGGTTATGCTCTCACATGCCTCTATATTTCATATTTACATGAGTGCATACATGTAGGGGGAGCCTATGCTTGTTACATGTCCTTCCAAAGCTTTACTTGCTGTTCTTTATATCTTTATCTAAAGCTTTGATGTATGTTGCCATCAATTACCAAAAAGGGGGAGATTGAAAGCACAAGTGCTCCCTAGGTGGTTTTGATAATTGATGACAACATATCTCTTGTTGGACTAACATTTCTATCTAGCATGTTTCAGATAAGTTCAACAATGGAGTGGCATGGACTAAAGGTTGTGGGAACTCCTTCAAGATGCTAAGGATAAAGGATTGGCTAAAGCTTCAAGCTCAAGACTCTTCATTTTACATTTTAGTGATCCAAGATCACATTGAGTCCATAGGAAAAGCCAATACTATCAAGGAGGGATGAGGTGTTGCTTAATGAGCCTCTTGCTTCATGTGCTTAATGATATGCTCCAAAATCCTCAGCTACTTTCCCACTTCCACATATGACCTAAACCCTAAGCCAAACTCGGTCATACAGATTCTTTCTATCCGGCGCCACCGAGTTTCACTTGTCATAAGCCACTGCCAAACCCTAGCAATTCGGTTCTACCGATAGGGATCTCGGTCTCACCGAGATGGGATTGCAAACTCTCTGTTTCCCTTTCGTAACTTTTCGGTCTCACCGAAAAAGCGAATCGGTCCCACCGAGATTGCAATGTAAATTCAGTGTTTCCTTTTTGTAACTTTTCGGTCTCACCGAAAGAGCAAATCGGTCCCACCGAGTTTTCCTGACCAACTCTGTGGTTAGCTTATTACCAAAATCGGTCCCACCGAGTTTGTGTAATCGGTCTCACCAAGATTATGTTATGCCCAAACCCTAACCATATCGGTCCTACCGAGTTGCATGTCAGTCCCACCGAAAATCTCTAACGGTCACTAGGTTTACCTTTTCGGTCCGACCGAGTTTGTTGATTCGGTCCCACCGAGATTGGAAAACTGTGTGTAACGGTTGGATTTTATGTGGAGGCTATATATACCCCTCCACCTCCTCTTCATTCGTGGAGAGAGCCATCAGAACACATACACAATTCCAACTCATATGTTCTGAGAGAGAACCACCTACTCATGTGTTGAGACCAAGATATTCCATTCCTACCATATGAATCTTGATCTCTAGCCTTCCCAAGTTGCTTTCCACTCAAATCTTCTTTCCACAAAATCCAAATCCTATGAGAGAGAGTTGACTGTCGGGGAGACTATCATTTGAAGCACAAGAGCAAGGAGTTCATTACCTACACACCATTTGTTACTTCTTGGAGAGTGGTGTCTCCTAGATTGGCTAGGTATCACTTGGGAGCCTCCGACAAGATTGTGGAGTTGAACCAAGGAGTTTGTAAGGGCAAGGAGATCGCCTACTTCGTGAAGATCTACCGCTAGTGAGGCAAGTCCTTCGTGGGCGATGGCCATGGTGGGATAGACAAGGTTGCTTCTTCGTGGACCCTTCGTGGGTGGTTGCTTCTTCGTGGACCCTTCGTGGGTGGTTGCTTCTTCGTGGACCCTTCATGGGTGGAGCCCTCCGTGGACTCGCGCAACCGTTACCCTTTGTGGGTGGAGCCCTCCGTGGACTCAAGCAACCGTTACCCTTTGTGGGTGGAGCCCTCCCTGGACTCGCGCAACCGTTACCCTTCGTCGTTGAAGTCTCCATCAACGTGGATGTAGGATAGCACCACCTATCCGAACCACGGGAAAAACATCCGTTTCTCCAATTGCGTTTGAATTCTCCAAACCCTTCCCCTTACATTCTTGCAAGTTGCATGCTTTACATTCCGCTGCTCATATACTCTTTGCATGCTTGCTTGATATGTATTGTGAATGTTGAAATTATGCCTAAACTCCACTTAAACCGAAAAGCTTAAAAATTGCAACTTCAGCATTAAGTGTCTAATCCCCCCCCTCTAGACACATCTACTTCTAGATCCCATAGTTTAACACCAATATAAATAAACAATGAGTTCATTACAGTACTTTGAAGTGGTCTTTTGTTTTCTTTCGCTAATGGAGCTCACGAGTTTTCTATTTTGAGTTTTGTGTTGTGAAGTTTTCAAGTTTTGGGTGAATTCTTTTGATGGATCATGGAACAAGGAGTGGAAAGGGCCTAAGCTTGGGGATGCCCATGGCACCCCCAAGATAATCCAAGGACACCAAAAAGTTAAAGCTTGGGGATGCCCCGGAAGGCATCCCCTCTTTTCGTCCACTTCCATCGGTAATTTACTTGGAGCTATATTTTTATTCACCAACATGATATGTGTTTTGCTTGGAGCGTCTTGTATTATTTGTGTCTTTGTTTGCTAGTATACCAGAATCATATTTTCTGTACACACCTTTTGAGAGAGCCATACATGAATTAAAATTTGATAGAATACTCTATGTGCTTCACTTATATCTTTTGAGCTAGATAATTTTGCTCTATGTGCTTCACTTATATCTTTTGAGCTAGATAATTATACTCTATGTGCTTCACTTATATCTTTTGAGCTAGATAATTTTGCTCTATGTGCTTCACTTATATCTTTTGAGCTAGATAATTTTGCTCTATGTGCTTCACTTATATCTTTTGAGCTAGATAATTTTGCTCTATGTGCTTCACTTAGATCTTTTAGAGCATGGTGGTGGATATGTTTTAAAGAAACTATTGATCTCTCATGCTTCACTTAAATTAATTTGATAGCCTCTTAATAGCATGGTAATTTGCCTAATAATAATATGCTTGGTATTCAAGATTTGTGAAACTTTCTTTTGAGTGTGTTGAATACTAAGAAAAGATTGAAGCATGATAATTAGTTTGAGATATGGAGGTGATAATATTAAAGTCATGCTAGTTGAGTAGTTGTGAATTTAAAGAATACTTGTGTTGAAGTTTGTGATTCCCGTAGCATGCACGTATGGTGAACCGTTATGTGACGAAGTCGGAGCATGATTTATTTATTGATTGTCTTCCCTATGAGTGGCTGTCGGGGACGAGCGATGGTCTTTTCCTACCAATCTATCCCCCTAGGAGCATGCACGTAGTACTTTGCTTTGATAGCTTCTAGATTTTTGCAATAAGTATATGAGTTCTTTATGACTAATGTTGAGTCCATGGATTATACGCACTCCCATCCTTCCACCCTTGCTAGCCTCTCCAATACCGCGCAACTTTTGTCGATATCATACACCTACCATATACCTTCCTCAAAACAGCCACCATACCTACCTATTATGGCACTTCCATAGCCATTCCGAGATATATTGCCATGCAACTTTCCACCATCTAGTTCATATTGACACATTCATCATTGTCATATTGCATATCCCGGTAAACCGCCGGATGCATTCACATAGTCATATTCTGTTCTAAGTATCAAGTTGTAATTGTTGAGTTGTAAGAAAATTAAAAGTGTGATGATCATCATTATTAGAGCATTGTCCCAGTGAGGAAAGAATGGTGGAGGCTATGATTCTCCCACAAGTCGGGATGAGACTCCGGACGAAAAAAAGAGAGGCCAAAGAAGCCCATAAAAAAGAGAAAGGCCATATAAAAAATATATAAAAAAAGAGAGAAAAAGAGAGAAGGGACAATGTTAATATCCTTTTACCACACTTGTGCTTCAAAGTAGCACCATGATCTTCATAGTAGAGAGTCTCTCATGTTATCACTTTCATATACTAGTGGGAAATTTTCATTATAGAACTTGGCTTGTATATTCCAATGATGGGCTTCCTCAAATTGCCCTAGGTCTTCATGAGCAAGCAAGTTGGATGCACACCCACTTAGTTTCTCTTTGAGCTTTCATATACTTATAGCTCTAGTGCATCTGTTGCATGGCAATCCCTACTCACTCACATTGATATCTATTGATGGGCATCTCCATAGCCCGTTGATACACCTAGTTGATGTGAGACTATCTTCGCCCTTTTTGTCTTCTCCACAACCACCATTCTATTCCACCTATAGTGCTATATCCATGGCTCACGCTCATGTATTGCGTGAAGATTGAACAAGTTTTGAAAAAGTTAGAGTATGAAACAATTGCTTGGCTTGTCATCGGGGTTGTGCATGATTTAAATACTTTGTGTGGGGAAGATGTAGCATAGCTAGACTATATGATTTTGTAGGGATAACTTTCTTTAGCCATGTTATTTTGAGAAGACATAATTGCTTTGTCAGTATGCTGAAGTATTATTATTTTCTATGTCAATATAAACCTTTGTCTTGAATCTTTCTAATCTGAATATTCATACCACAATTAAGAATATTTGCATTGAAATTATGCCAAGTAGCACTCCGCATCAAAAATTCTCTTTTTATCATTTACCTACTCGAGGACGAGCAGGAATTAAGCTTGGGGATGCCTGATACGTCTCCAACGTATCTATAATTTTTGATTGCTCCATGCTGTATTATCTACTGTTTTGGACTATATTGGGCTTTATTTTCCACTTTTATATTATTTTTGGGACTAACCTATTAACCGGAGGCCCAACCCAGAATTGCTGCTTTTTGCCTATTTCAGTGTTCGAAGAAACAGAATATCAAACGGAGTCCAAACGGAATAAAATCTTTGGGAGCGTGATTTTCTCACCGAACATGATCCAGGAGACTTGGACCCTGCTCCAAGAAACAAAAGAGGCGGTCACTGCCTCGTGGGCCCCTCGTTGCTCCTCCAGCATACTTCTTCCTCCTATATATACACACGTACCCCCAAATGATCAGAACAGGAGCCAAAAACCTAATTCCACCCCCGCAACTTTCTGTATCCACGAGATCCCATCTTGGGGCCTGTTCCGGAGCTCCGCCGGAAGAGGGTCGTCATCACGGAGGGCTTCTACATCACCATAGCCTCTCTGATGAAGTGTGAGTAGTTTACCTCAGACCTTCGGGTCCATAGTTAGTAGCTAGATGGCTTCTTCTCTCTCTTTGAATCTCAATACAAAGTTCTCCCCCTCTCTCATGGAGATCTATTCGATATAATCTTCTTTTTGCGGTGTGTTTGTTGAGACCAATGAATTGTGGGTTTATGATCAAGTCTATCTATGAATAATGTTTGAATCTTCTCTGAATTCTTTTATGTATGATTGGTTATCTTTGCAAGTCCCTTCGAATTATCCGTTTGGTTTGGCCAACTAGATTGGTAGTTCTTGCCATGGGAGAAGTGCTTAGCTTTGGGTTCGATCTTGCGGTGTCCTTACCCAGTGACAGAAGGGGCAGCAAGGCACGTATTGTATCGTTGCCATCGAGGATAACAAGATGGGGTTTATTCCATATTGCATGAATTTATCTCTCTACATCATGTCATCTTGCTTAAGGCGTTACTCTGTTCTTAACTTAATACTCTGATGTATGCTGGATAGCGGTCGATGAGTGGAGTAATAGTAGTAGATGCAGAATCGTTTCGATCTACTTGTCATGGATGTGATGCCTATATACATGATCATGCCTAGATATTCTCATAATTATACACAATTCTATCAATTGCTCAATAGTAATTTGTTCACCCACCGTAGAATACTTATGCTCTTGAGAGAAGCCACTAGTGAAACCTATGCCCCCCTGGTCTATTCTCATCATATCAATCTCCATCACTTTAATATTGTTTTGCTATTTACTTTGCCTTTACTTTTTACCTTGCGTCTTTATGTCAAAAATACTAAAAATATTCTATCTATCAGATCTCACTCTCGTAAGTGACCGTGAAGGGCTTGACAACCCATAATCGCATTGGTTGCGAGTAGCTATCGCTTTGTGCATGTACGAGGGACTTGAGCGTGGCTCTCAAAAACTGAGGGAAATACTTACGCTACTCTGCTGCATCATCCCTTCCTCTTCGGGGAAAACCAACGCAAGCTCAAGACATAGAAGGTACATCAAAACATATAAACTCATAATGAAACTGTCATCGTAACATTAAGCGTGCGGACCCTACGGGTTCGAGAACAATGTAGACATGACCGAGACATGTCTCCGGTCAATAACCAATAGCGGAACCTGGATGCTCATATTGGCTCCTACATATTCTACGAAGATCTTTATCGGTCAGACCGCATAACAACATACATTGTTCCCTTTGTCATCGGTATGTTACTTGCCCGAGATTCGATCTTTGGTATCTTAATACCTAGATCAATCTCGTTACCGGCAAGTCTCTTTACTCGTTCTGTAATACATAATCCCGCAACTAACTCATTAGTTGCAATGCTTGCAAGGCTTAAGTGATGTGCATTACCGAGAGGGCCCAGAGATACCTCTCCGACAATCGGAGTGACAAATCCTAATCTTGAAATACGCCAACCCAACATGTAACTTTGGAGACACCTGTAGAGCACCTTTATAATCACCCAGTTACGTTGTGACGTTTGGTAGCACACAAAGTGTTCCTCCGGTAAACGGGAGTTGCATAATCTCATAGTCATAGGAACATGTATAAGTCATGAATAAAGCAATAGCAACATACTAAACGATCAAGTGCTAAGCTAACGGAATGGGTCAAGTCAATCACAGAATTCTCCTAATGATGTGATCCCATTAATCAAATGACAACTCATGTCTATGGCTAGGAAACATAACCATCTTTGATCAACGAGCTAGTCAAGTAGAGGCATACTAGTGACACTCTATTTGTCTATGTATTCACACAAGTATTATCTTTCCGGATAATACAATTCTAGCATGAATAATAAACATTTATCATCAAATAAGGAAATAAATAATAACTTTATTATTGCCTCTAGGGCATATTTCCTTCAGGCGGTCCTCTTCCTTCTCTGGGGAGAGGAAGTTTCAGTCTCTCCTCCCCGGCTAACCTCCTTCGCGGAGGCGCTAGCCTCCTTGTTCCCCCCTTTATCTTCTCCTGAGGGTGCTTGATGAGGCGCGATCTCCAGCATCCTAGTTAGCACGGGATTTGGTGAGGTCTCAGGGAGGGGGCCGGACACCTGATCAACTTTGCCTTCGCTATCCAATCCTGGTCAAAAAGCGGCTTTTTAGGGCGACGTTGCGATAAATAAACGGACAGTGTGTTCGGATGCGGGGCTACTTACTTGGGTATCCGGGCAATTGCAGCTCAGACCTGCATCCTCAGTGATGTCCGGACACATTATTTGTGGTCCGAAGAACAATTTGTACATCTCTTCGTGCGTCATGCCGAGGACATGTTGAATAGCTCGCAGTCCTTCCGGGTTGAATTCCCACATGTGAAGGGGCCGGCGTTTGCAAGGCTGGACTTGACGAACTAGCATAACTTGCACTACCATAACCAGACTGAAATCTCTCTCAAAGAGATCTCGGATACGGCTTTGCAGTATTGGCACATCCTTGGCTGGACCCCAGCTCAGCCCCCTGCTGATCCATGACGTCAGTTGTGGTAGGGGGCCTGAGCGAAAGGTGGGGGCAGCTACCCACTTGGCACTTCGGGGAGCTGTGATGTAGAACCACTCCCGCTGCCACAATCCGGACACCTCTGGGAAGCAACCCTCAGGCCATGGAGTGTCAGCGATTTTGCTTATTAAAGCGCCTCCGCATGCTGCGTGCTGCCCCTCGATCATCTTCGGCTTCATATCGAAGGTCTTGAGCCACAGGCCGAAGTGAGGGGTAATGCGGAGGAAGGCCTCACATATGACAATAAATGTCGAGATGTGAAGAAGGGAATCTGGGGCCAGATCATGAAAATGTAGCCCGTAATAGAACATAAGACCCCTAACAACGGGATCCAGAGCGAGGCCTAGTCCTCGGAGGAAGTGGGAGACGAACACAACGCTCTCGTTGGGTTCGGGAGTAGGGACGGCTTGCCCTCGGGCAGGCAGCCGATGCGAAATTTTGGCGGTCAGATATCTGGCCTCTCTCAACTTCTTGATGTCCTCCTCCGTGACGGAGGAAGGCATCCACCGACCTTGAAGGTTGGATCCGGACATAGTTGAAGGTCTGAAGCACCTGACATGCATTTTGGGTGTTAGAACTCGATGTGGGGAAAGGATTTGATTGAGCACGAGAGGGAAAAAAGAAAAAGCCTTGTCCCCTTCATAAAGAGGGTGAATATCAAGCGTCCTCCTCATAGCCGTTTGGGACTTGCCTAAGATCTAGGAGTCCTACCAATAGGCACGGTTGGGTTACCCACATCCGTATTGATGAGAATCCCGTAATAAAGGGGACACGATCTCTACTTCGACAAGACATGCCAAGGAAACCGCCTCGTGAAACACGTTGAGATTGGTTATGAAAAATGATTCGAATAAAGACCTCGCTGTGGTGTGATGTCACGCTACGGGGTACGTCAGCTGATTAGGTTTGTGGAACTATTATTCTCCCTACGGTGGTATGTGGAACTTGTTTTGCAGAGCCGAACACGATCCTGGTGTTCAAAATCTTCTATGAAGTATTCGAAGGAGGAACCCGCCTTGCAATGTCGAAGACAATCTGCGCGCCGGACTCATCGTCATTGAAGCCTGGTTCAGGGGCTACTAAGGGAGTCCTGGATTAGGGGGTATCCAGACAGCCGGATTATATCCTTTGGCCGGACTGTTGGACTATTAAGATACAAGATTGAAGACTTCGTCCCGTGTCCGGATGGGACTCTCCTTGGCGTGGAAGGCAAGCTTGGCAATACGGATATGTAGATCTCCTTCCTTGTAACTGACTCTGTGTAACCCTAGCCCCCTCCGGTGTCTATATAAACTGGAGGGTTTAGTCCGTAGGACGGACAACAATAATCATACCATAGGCTAGCTTCTAGGGTTTAGCCTCTTCAATCTCATGGTAGATCAACTCTTATACTACTCATATTATCAAGAACAATCAAGCAGGACGTAGGGTATTACCTCCATCAAGAGGGCCCGAACCTGGGCAAACATCGTGTCCCCTGCCTCCTGTTACCATCCACCTTAGACGCATAGTTCGGGACCCCCTACCCGAGATCCGCCGATTTTGACACCGACATATATCTTCATTGCTATTGAGTCGCTTGAAGAACTCTAGCATGCTTTCCTCTAAACTTGCTCGACAACTTGGAATATTCCATGTGTGCTCATGAACGGTATTAGGGTCAATGAACCCAATGCCATAGCGTCCAGATTTTTTCATTTCATACATCTTCATCCTGCATAATACCACAGAAAAGAATATAGTGAGGATAATTACAGGTAAAGATTGATCAAAATGATCACTACAGCTAGCTTGAGACTTAAATTACAGAAATAAATCACTTACAGACAATAGCAACCGACGAGAGATTTGCGAGTGCGTCTTGATTGAATAATTGATATAGTTCTGTATACTCAACGGCCAGAGCTTTCTCATGGAAGTAATGCTCCGCCTTGACATTCACCATGAGAGACTCTGGATTGGAAATCTTGGTAATGTTCATGTACCATTGATGCAATTCATACATTCTCATTGGGAGGTTCTTGACCTCCTCGGGCTTGACCAAAGGTTGGCCGCGGACATATTGCTGTTTTATTTCCTCCTCTCTAAGCGAAGACATGGTCTTGATGTCGAGGAGTTTTCCAACACTGATACCGAGAATTTTAGCATTCCTTATATGCTCCTCGGTTATTACCAGATTGTTCAGCTGGGGAACGGTTTGCCCACAATAATATATGGCGCGCGTACTCTCATGTGTTGTTGGCACAACAAGCGGGGGGGGCGTCGATTGCACCGCCTGTTCTCCCAGCCGGGGAACGGGTTTCCCGCATTTTTTGGCAGCTGCTTGTGGGCTCGAGATCGAGCTCGCTTCCCTCTGTAGTTGTGCTCGATGTGCCTTCCTGAGTTGGCGCTCATAGTCAGAGTCAACAGACTTGGGAGCTGGTGGTCTAGACATACAAATGAAGTGGTCAATATTTTCCTCGGGCACTTTCTCCCTTGGCGGCGGTGCCGGTTTCGGTCCAAAATGGCGTCCACTTCTGCCTTCACTATGGCTTTGTTTTGCTCCTCGGTCATGTTGTAAGGCCTCTGAGAAAGAGGAGCGAGGCTGCTTGGACCATATTTATATCGCTTGCCTCCGCCTGTACCTCCTGTACTACCTCGACTCATACCGCTACGCACCATAGTTGCGGCGTGTCTCTTCTGCGATTGCTGAGGTGGCGGAGACGGCTGACGTGGCTGAGTTGGAGCAGGAGTCTGATCACGCATTGGTGGACTTGGAGGAGCGGGAGTCTGCTGACACAGTGGCGGACTTCGAGGAGGAGTCGGCTCACACGTTCGTGTATTTGGAGGAGCGGGAGTCTGCTGACACGGTGGCGGACTTCGAGAAGGAGTCGGCTCACGCGTTCGTGGACTTGGAGGAGCGGGAGTCCCCTAACTCGGTGGCGGACTTCGAGGAGGAGTCGGCAGATGCGGTGTCGGTGGATTTCAAAAGACGATGCAATCCTTTCTCCATAGGATGATACGATGTATGACCTTTCCCAGTGTGTGCTCGTCGTCACCTCCAGGAATGTCAAGATGTAGCCCCGAATATGGGTCCACCACCTCATCAACCAAAACATGAGCATAGCCCGTTGGAATCGGGGTGCAATGGAAGGTTGCTTCGGGGGTAATTGTAAAAGCAACGACGTCCGCCACCTGCATGGATATGTTCTTCATTTTGAAGTGTAGCTCACAGTTAGTGTTCTCTATGATGTCATCCACAGGGTATGTATCTAGCAGTGCGTCGCCCGAGGCGGAACCAACGCTGCTTCTCGGCATGGATGGGACGGTGCTATGCAATGCTGGACGATTATCCGCTTGCTGATGCCGCTGCTGAGACCCGCTTTCCTGGCTAAGTGAGTCGATCTGCTGCTGTTGCTGCTGGAACTTGAGTGCCAAGTCCGTGTGCCTTGCTTCTAGGCCTTGAAGGCGTTCTGCGTCCTGCTTCCTCTTCTCCTCCTCGAGCTTCCTCTTCTTCTCCTCCTCTCTCTTCTTTCTTGAACGGCTCGTGTAGTCGTCGTTCCAATCCGAAAAGCCCTCATACCAGGGAATAACGCCCTTGCCTTGTGTTCTTCCCGGGTGTTCAGGATTTCCCAGGGCGCGCGTAAGCTCGTCATTCTCTCTATTGGGCGTGAACACCCCCTTTCAAGCATCTTCTATTGTGTCAAGTAACTTTTGTTCGGCTCCTTTTAGACTTGCCTTCTTCGAAACCTCGCCTGTCTTTGGGTCCAACTCCCCCCCCCGTACGCGTTGAACCAAGTTCTGCACCTGGAGGGCCAGCTCCTAGTAACCGGAGTGACCCCTGCATCCTCCATATCTTGCTCAGACTTATCCCACTTAGGCATTGCCACCGCGTAGCCACCTGGCCCCAGCCTATGGAACTACATCTTTTTTGCAGCATTGGCCTTGTTTTTTCTCGACCGTTCCTTAGATAATTTTGATTCCTTGAATTCCACGAAAGCGGGCCAGTGTTCTCTTTGCTTCTCCAGTGTTCCAGTGAATTCAGGAGTCTTCCTGTCTGCAGCGAGGTAGTTGGCCCATACAGTTTCTTGTGGGTGTTGAATGCAATTGCCATCTTCTTAAGAGCAGCGTCCTTGACTTTCTGCACATCTGCATTAGTGAAATAATCTCGTAGGGTGAAATGTTCCATCAGAGATTCCCAAAGCTTATCGTTTGCTTTGTTGTCGACCCAAGTAACATCTGGAGGTTCAGTTTTTGGCTCTTTCCATTCTTGAATGGAGATCGGGAGTTGGTCCTTCACAAGAACTCCACACTGACGAACGAACTTGTTCGCAATGTTCTTAGGCGAAAGGGGTTCGCCAGAAGCTTTGATGGAATCGATGTTGTACTTTACACCCTCCTTCAACTTTTTGCCCGGGCCTCGCTTTCTCTTGCTGTCTGTAGAAGCATATTTGCTCGATCCGGAGGGCTGAAAGAAGAAAGATCGATTTGTTAATATATCTTCAAATAAAAGAATATGTGATGATCACCAGATGCCTGCTTTTAAATATACCTCGCCGGTAGTCTTTGTTATTTCAAGATCAACATTGTCTGTGTCATCATAATCATAGTTCATGAATTCATCAGCTCGGCCGTCCTGATCAAATGTCTTATCATCACCCTCCCCGGTATTGTTCGGATATTGGGAGCCGTCATCTGCTTCATTCAGATCATCTAGCCTGGTAGGGCTGCGTATGATCTCGAACATGGCCTCTTCTCCCTCTCTGCCGGTATTGTCCACCATATCTTTTATTTAACACTAATCCAGAAGAAATATAAAACAATTTAGTATTCAAATTACAATGCATGGATGCAATCAATAAGGAAAAACGGAATCATATAGTACATAATATGCATCGCCTCGAATAATATATAATCTCGAATACATCGTCTCGAATAATATATAATCTCGAAAACATCACTGGCTAGGTAGCTAATAAAGATCGAATAGTACAGAAGAATCTAGGCCACTAGCGGTTCGTGGGGCGCGGGCGGTGGACACCCAAAGACAAGGAACCATCACAGGATCATATCTCCGGTCATCTGCCCAAAGAAACTGCCAGGTATTGGAGAACCTGACGTCCATAGCAGCCATGTAGTGATGGACATGCTCGTCCTCCTCCCTGACACGACGACACACCACCTCCGGCGGGGCCGGCTTCCTCTGCACAGAATGTGGCCCATGCGAACACCACCAAAGGAGATCAGGGTCGACGACGGGACCCGAGGCCGGGTTCCTCACCAAGCGGCGGCCCCCCTCCGGGTAGCACCTCCTAGTGCCAGCCCGGCGGAGCCCAGCCCCGGACATGGGTCAGCCAGACGTCGTGGCGAACAGGTCGATGGCGAGGATGTGGGCCGGGAATCGTCGAGAACAAATACTATATGCCCGCAAAAAGTAACATTTTTAAATGATTGGATTGTGATAACTAAAATTCTATATGCAAATTCTAACAATTTGACATCAATCTAATTCATCTAGCTAAAACTAACTCTAATATTTCTAACATTTCTATATATATAACTAACATTTCTAATATTTCTATAACTAAAAAACAGAAAAATTGCTAACATTTCTATAACTAAAAAACAGAAAAATTTATAACATTTCTATATAACTAACATTTCTAATATTTTTATAACTAAAAACAGAAAATTGCTAACATTTCTATAACAATGTGTGTGTGTGTGTGTGTGTGGACATGGCGGCCGGGGCAGGAGCTCACCAGCGAGGCACGGCGACGGGGGGCGGCGACGGTGACGGAGATGGGCGGTGACGACGGGGATGGGGACGGGGCGGCGATGACGGGGACGGGGACGGGCCGGGCGGGGACGATGGGGCGGGGCGCGGCGACATGGACGACGGGCACGGGGACGGGGACGAGGACGGCGACGGACGGTGACGAGGACGGCGACGAGGGGCGGCGACGACGGGGCAGAGGAGAAAGAAGCAGAGGAAGAGATGAGAAACTGATTTTTTTGAAGTGTTTTCTTATATAGAACAACCTTTAGTACCGGTTGAAGCCACCAACCGGTACTAAAGGTCTGTTTTGGCCAGGCCAAGTGGCGGAAAGCGCACACCCTTTAGTACCGGGTGGTGGCTCCAACCGGTACTAAAGACCCCCCCCTTTAGGACCGGTTTGAGCCACCACCCGGTATTAAAGGGGGTGCGCTGGCGCAGGTGCGATGCATCATGTTTAGTCCCACCTCGCTAGCCAAGGGCGTCTGCACTGGTTTATAAGCCCCAGTGCGGTAGCTCTCTCGAGCTCCTCTCCAAAGCAGGCCTACTGGGCCTAAATATTCTGTGCTGCCCTGTGGGCCTACTGGGCCTTTGCGGGCCTGCATCCTGGCCCAACAACGGGTTGGGTTTCTAGTCGTATGCAGGCCACTGTGGCGCAGTAGGCGGGCTTTTTATTTTCTTATTTTTTGCTTTATTTATTTTTGTTTTATTTATTTTAAGTTGTTTTTTGCTATATTTAGAGTTTCTTTGTGAATATTTTTGCTTTAGGTACAACAAATTACAAACTTTCTATTAGTGCCAGTAATTTACAAATTTGAATAGTTTACATTTTGAATTATTTGAAATTTGTGTGACTCACTAGTTTGTGAATAACTTAACTTTGAAAATAGATTTTCCAGTGATTCTTTTTTCTTATGTTTAATATTAGTGTGTTTTGTCATTATATTCAATTTGGTAATGCTTAGGTTATTTAAAAAATGAAATGCCTTTTTAACGGATGAGTTTTCGTCTGAAACCATGATACTTCGAAAGAGATTGTCCATTTTGTACATGAAGTGAATCCAGTTTTTGCGGTAACCCTCTCTACTTTTTTGCACATGCTATGTGGGTGAAATTATGATACCATGCCAACTTTCAACCTTTTCTGAGTTCATTTGAAATGCTTTTCATTTTCAGGGTCATTTAGCTAAAAAACTTAGTAAATGCATGAAAGAATTTGTTTGCACATAAAATTTCTTCGCGTTTCAAATGCCAAAACACATAACTACCCTAACTATTACAGAGATTCCCTCCTGGGTGTGAAACACATAAGAAAGTGATGATAGTGAAGCCGATCACATCCCAGATCTTTGGGTGTGAAACTTTTTCTTCGCATGTGTCCCTTTGCACCATAGCCATGGAAAATCTTCATCATTTAACTAGATGCTCGGGTCAATATTCACTGTTAATGGAGCAATTTCATCAAACTTTTCATAATCTTCTGACATGTCTGTCTTGTCATCCACTCCCACGATGTTTCTCTTCCCAGAAAGAACTATGTGGCGCTTTGGCTCATCGTATGATGCATTCACTTCCTTATCTTTTCTTTTTCTCGGCTTGGTAGACATATCCTTCACATAGAAAACCTGTGCCACATCATTAGCTAGGACGAATGGTTTGTCTGCATACGCAAGATTGTTGAGATCCACTGTTGTCATTCCATACTGTGGGTCTTCCGTTACCCCGCCTCGTGTCATATTGATCCATTTGCACCGAAACAAAGGGACCTTCAAACCATGTCCATAGTCAAGTTCCCATATCTCCTCTATGTAACCATAATATGTTTCCTTTCCCGTCTTGGTTGTTGCATCAAAGCGGACACCCCTGTTTTGGGCGATCATGTAAAATGTATTACCATTTATCTCATACCCTTTGAAAGTCATTATATTCGAAGATGGTAACTGAGACAGCGAGTACAGTTCATCTACAATAGAGGCGTCATGCATGGTACGTGTCTGCAACCAGCGGGGGAAACTCCTGGTTTGTTCATGTGTAATCCAGTCATCAGACCGCTCTGAGTGTTTGGAGCGTAGAAAATTCTTGTGTTCGTCTATATACGGAGCCACCAAGGAGGAATTCTGTAGAACTGTGTAGTGTGCTTCAGTGAGAGAATGTCCGTCCATACATATTTTTTGATTCTCTCCTAGCGTGCCTTTTCCATCCAGTCTGCCCTTATGCCGCGATTTAGGAACACCAATCGGCTTAAGGTCAGGAATAAAGTCAATACAAAACTCAATGACCTCCCCATTTTCATGGCCCTTGGAGATGCTTCCTTCTGGCCTAGCACGGTTATGAACATATTTCTTTAAGACTCCCATGAACCTCTCAAAGGGGAACATATTGTGTAGAAATACAGGACCCAAACCGTTAATCTCTTCGCATAGGTGAACTAGGACGTGCATCCTGATGTTGAAGAAGGATGGTGGGAACACCAACTTAAAACTGACAAGACATTGCACCAAATCATTCTCTAACCTTGGTATGGTTTCTGCATCGATTTCCTTCTGAGAGATTGCATTGAGGAATGCACATAGCTTCACAATGGCTAATCGAACGTTATCCGGTAGAAGCCCCCTCAATGCAACCGGAAGAGTTACGTCATAATCACGTGGCAGTCATGAGACTTTAGGTTCTGGAACTTTTTCTCTGCCATGTTTATTATTCCCTTTATATTCGACAAGAAGCCAGACAGAACCTTAATACTGAGCAGGCATTCAAAGAAGATTTCCTTCTATTCTTTGGTAAGAGTGTAGCTGGCATGACCCTGATGTATGCCGTCTTTTCCATGCATACGTTGCTGGTCCTCCCGTGCCTCAGGTGTATCTTTTGTCTTCCCATACACGCCCAATAAGCCAAACAGGGTCACGCAAAGATTCTTCGTCACATGCATCACATCGATTGTAGAGCGGACCTCTAGGTCTTTCCAATAGGGCAGGTCCCAAAATATAGATTTCTTCTTCCACATGGGTGCGCGTCCGTCAGCGTCATTCGGAACAGGTTGTCCACCATGACCCTTTCCAAAGACTACCTTCAAATCCTTGACCATATCATGTACATCAGCACCAGTACGGTGGCGAGGCTTCGTCCGGTGATCCGCCTCACCTTTGAAATGCTTGCCTTTCTTTCTTACAGGATGCCTGCTCGAAAGAAATCGACGATGTCCCAGGTACACATTCTTCCTACAATTGTCCAAATATATACTGTCAGTATCATCCAAATAGTGCGTGCATGCGCGGTATCCCTTGTTTGTCTATCCTCAAAGGTTACTGGGAGCAGGCCAATCATTGATTGTCACGAACAGCAAGGCCTTTAGGTCAAATTCTTCCCCCATGTGCTCATCCCACGCACGTACCCCTGTTCCATTCCACAGCTGTAAGAGTTCTTCAACTAATGGCCTTAGGTACACATCAATATCGTTGACGGGTTGCTTAGGGCCTTGGATGAGCACTGGCATCATAATGAACTTCCGCTTCATGCACAACCTAGGAGGAAGGTTATACAAACATAGAGTCACATGCCAGGTGCTATGGTTGCTACTATGCTCCCCAAAAGGATTAATGCCATCTGCGCTTAGACCAAACCATACGCTCCTTGCGTCATCTGCAAACTCCTTCTTGTACTTTCTCTCGATTTTCTCCACTGTGACCCGTCAGCGGGTACTCTCAACTTTCCGTCTTTCTTACGGTCTTCTCTGTGCCATCGCATCGCCTTGGCATGCTCTTTGTTTTGGAACAAACGTTTCAACCGTGGTATTATAGGAGCATACCACATCACCTTGGCAGGAATCTTCTTCCTGGGGCGCTCGCCCTCGACATCACCAGGATCATCGCGCCTGATCTTATAGCGCAATGCACCGCATACAGGGCAAACGTTCAAATCCTCATACTCACCGCGGTAGAGGATGCAGTCATTAGGGCATGCATGTATCTTCTGCACCTCTAACCCTAGAGGGCAGACAACCTTCTTTGCTTCGTACGTACTCTCGGGCAATTCGCTGTCCTTTGGAAGAATATTCTTTATCATTACCAGCAACTTTCCAAATCCCTTGTTAGATACACCATTCTCTGCCTTCCATTGCAGCAATTCCAGTGTGGTGCCCAACTTTTTCTTATCAGCTTCGCAATTCGGGTACAACAATTTCTTGTGATCCTCTAGCATGCGCTGCAACTTCTTCTTCTCCAAATCACTTGCGCAGTTTCTCTTTGCATCGGCAATGGCCCGACCTAGATCATCAGCGGGCTCATCTGATGCCTCTTCTTCAGCTTCTTCCCGCATTGCCGGCTCAACTTCTTCCCCCATTGTTGTATCATCATATTCAGGAAACCCATCATGGCCAGGATTGATGTCGTCGTCCTATTCTTCTTCATTGTCTTCCATCATAACCCCTCTTTCTCCGTGCTTGGTCCAAACATTATAGCGGGGCATGAAACCGGACTTAAACAGGTGGACGTGAATGGTTCTTAACTTAGACTAATTGTTATCATTCTTACAGCCAACACATGGACAAGGCATAAAACCATCCGCCCGCTTGTTTGCCTCAACCGCAAGCAGAAAAGTTTCCACGCCATTAATGAACTTGGGAGAGCATCGGTCATCATACATCCATTGTCGTCTCATCTTCATTACACAACACAGAAAAGACCAAATTAATACAAGTTCATACATAAAGTTCATACAACACTTAAATGCAACAAACAAATAACTCTCTAGCTAAAGAATTTAAATGCAACAACAAATGCGATAAAGATCGCAACTAAGGTAACAATTGATCCAATAGTATAATGATACCAAGCCTCACTATGAATGGCATATTTTCTAATCTTTCTAATCTTCAAGCGCATTTTCTCCATCTTAATCTTGTGATCATCGACGACATCGGCAACATGCAACTCCAATTCCATCTTCTCCCCCTCAATTCTTTTCAATTTTTCCTTCAAATCCTCGTTTTCTCTTTCAACTATATTTAACCTCTCGACAATAGGGTCGGTTGGAATTTCCGGTTCAACTACCTCCTACATACAAATATCTATGTCAACTTGATGGGCATAATTTGTCATAAACATGAAATGCAACAAATAGTTTTAAAAGAGAATATACCGCATCCGAATCATAACCCGGACGGGGGCCGATGGGGACGGATATCAAAACCATGGCACTATGTATAACAAACAACGTATGGGTAAGATAATTATACGAGTAACTATATATCCAAATCTCACAAACATCATTTTTTTTATATAAAACATTCATGAACAAGAGGCTCACCACAAGGTGGTGCCAGCGACGGGATGTTGCGGGCGATCGACGGTGGTTACGATGGAGATTTAGAAGGCACTAAGTAAACCACACCTACATATGCAAACTAAGTGTTACTTTTGACCTCAAATTGCATATAAATCAAATACTTGCACACATATATAATTCCTCCCAAATTACTAAACTCACAAATCAATCACTATATAAAGCATTGCAAGAGCTAATCTAGCAATGAGAGATGAAAGGACAAAGTTGCTAGCCTTTGTGATCATTTGAATGGATGGGGGCCTTCAAATCTTGACAAAGTTTGGGCAAAATGTGTGATGAGCTTGAGAGGAAGAGGGAAAGAACAGAGAGGAGAGGGGAAAGGGGAAGAACAAAGCGAGTTCGGATGGACGAAGGGTTTATGTAGGACGACCTTTAATACCGGTTCGTGATACGAACCGGTACTAAAGGTGCTGGAGGGGTCCCAGACTGACAACATCCTGCCACCACTCACTTTAGTACCGGTTTGTGGCACGAACCGGTGCTAAAGGTTCGCCACGAACCGGTACTAATGAGAGCGGCCAACTAGCCGTTGGAACCGGCAGTAATGCACACATTAGTGCCGGCTCAAAATCAAACCGGCACTAATGTGCTTCACATTTGACCCATTTTCTACTAGTGGCAAAAAAGTTATACATAGCCGATGGTATGCTTAGACGAGAAAAGAAAAGAACAATGATGCTCTGCATCGAGCAACTGTTGACCCAATGGTTGGAATGGTGCTGACGGAACTACATGTGTGATGTGTGTCTCAGGCTCTAGGTTCAGGGACGATTTGTGCGTCATACAACGTTGCTGGCGCGTATAATTAAGCCTAGGTCCAGGGACGTTTTGTTGTAATGGGTATCTTACCTCCCGCCTTAAATGGTAAATGTGGTTAAAGAGGTAAGCTCCCTCCTTGAACTTTACGTTGTTAGGTAGAAGTGAGTTCTCGGACCGGGGTGGGTAGGTTCGCAACAATTTCTGCCTGCCATTGCACCACAAGAGAGTTCTCATCATTAGAGGTTGTATACTATGGTTAGTTGTACTGTAGGTTCTCCACATGAGAGTCCCACCTTAAATGGTAAGTTGTACTGTAGTTTTTGCTCTTCTTCTTTTCTCCTCATTAGAGGTTCTATATACTATATACCATTCCATGTATATTAAATAAAGTTGTAAGACTGCGGGGTTGTTGCCCTACAACTCATAGTAAAAGAAATGCTGACACAATGAAGATGATGTAAGTGTACACAATGCAAACTGAAATCATGCAAACTCCAAGCAGACAATCCGACCACCAAGAGTCGTCTTTGGAGAAAATATCATATGTCAACACGTCCACAATCACAAATGAACTGTCGAGAGAACGGACCACCAAAATCTCTAATTGGGAAAGCTTAGGCGACCTCATGCCTATGTGACAACTATACGCCAGTAGTAAATCTCGACATGGCAACCTAAGTGTGCCATGTTGGATGTTCATTGTTTTTTAAGCATGGAAAACTTTGCTCAAGTGTGCAGTGTCTAACCCTAAACTTTGCCTTCCTTCTCCAGTGAGTCGATATTCCAGCGAAACCAATATATGGTTAAGTTAATAGGCGATGACAAGCTTCGTCATTTCCTTTGACTCACTCTGCCTCAAAGTGCACTAATTCAACTGCGAGTAGATCACAGTTAGACTTCACCGGTTCAGATCTATTTATTTAGGAACCTCGTTAGAGGGCGATCATTTTTGTAATTTCCATTGGAGGAAAACAGTTGGTCTAGTTTATGAGAAAAATATCAGGAAAAATCAAACCTTATAACTTAGTAAATTTTGGTTAATTTTAGTAAACTTGAGCTAAAATCACCCACACATCCACACTGTTGGGCGGGGAAGAGAGGGTACCGACAATAAAGGTCGGAGGGAGAAGCAAGAGCCGATGTGAAGCGGTTCTAGGCCTTGTCAACCCATCAAGAAAGACAAATCATTGTAAAAATGTTCGACATGTAGCCTAGGAATGACAAGATCATTCTCATTCTTAAAATTGATATTGTGATGAATTATTGCACCCAAATTGGGTAAGCTTGACATATATTTCAAAAGAAAAGAAAAATATCACAATGGTATAAATTTTTGGGAAATATCCTCGAGATATAGTAAAACTGTAAGGTTCACCGTGTGGGAAGCTCAAGGTAAAGGCTCCAAACTGGCCAATTCACTTGCACATAATTACTCCCTCCGTTCATAAATATAAGAACCTAAGATGTTTTGAATTTTTTCTATATAAACTACATATATAGACCGAAATGAGTAAACAAACACATTAAAGCGTGTCTATATACATCCGATTCAAACAAAATTAGAACATCTTATATTTGTGAAAAATGGAGTATAAAATCTCAAAAGATTCTGATTTAGCAAAATATCATAAAATCATATGGATAAAATGTCGCCTCAAATCGTATTGGCATATCACTAGAAACATTAGAGATGCTATAAATCCGAAAAGCATAACAAAATTTAGGGGCAAGATAGTTTGTAGGTTGGTTGCCATGATGTATTTACAGTGACACTGCTGTTGCATGTGGATGTGGTACCCAAAACCGAACAGGATCCAATCATTAAAGGGAAACTGAACAAGAGAGGGCGCAGAAGGGCGACCCAAATAGTAGAAGTTAAAACAAAATGTTAATCATGTTTGATGGCTCTCATCACATCCATTGCGATTAGATTTCTGTTTTGGACCGAGAACAATTACACTTTCATCCCATTTGGGCAGCCTAATTAGCTTGCCATGGACACATGCTTCGTGCCGCCTGATGCTGCTGCCCTGCCTTGCCTCCTGTAGGCCGCGCCAAGCTGCCTCCACCGGACGAGGCTAGAGCACCGGCCGGAGAGACGGAGACGACGATGATTCTTTAGAATACAGATCTTGTCGATCCAAACAAAACATTCAGCGGCCAGCCGGTTAGCTTGCGACCGACACCTTCCTGGACTGCCGCTGCACACGGTGGGACTCCGTCTCCGCCGAGAACCGCTGCTGCCTCCGCGCGGCCTGCTTGGCGCAGACGGCGTCGAGGTGCATCTGCTCGTGGCGGCACTCCTCGCTGCAGTAGGGCGTGTCCCCTCTGTACATGAAGACGTCGCGGTCGCGCGCCAGCTGCTTGGCGCAGAGCGCGCACGCGTCCATCGCCGGCATGCCGGCCTCGCCGAGCAGCTCGGCGTCGAAGAAGAAGGAGAAGGCCACTGATGCCGCCATGGTATGTGTGAGTAGGTGACTTTCGAGCAAAATGCGGAGCAAAGCAGAGCTGAGCTTGGTGGTGCGAGGAGGGAGGAAGAGGAGAGCGAGCGAGTTGGGTGAAGAAAGAAGGGGAAGGCTCGGGTATATATGGTGCGTGGAGACGGACACGGCAACGGCGTCGGAGTACTGTGGTCCGGTGCGCCCACGGGTCGGGCAATGCTGCGATCGGCTCCACTGAGAGGAAAACGACGGCAATCGTGGGATGTCCGGGCGAGGTCGACCAGGTCCCGAAGGACATATCTGTCTGGAACGTCCCTGTTGTTGTAAGTTGAAATATTTTCAAGTTCAAAGAAAGAGTTGTGATATTTTGTGACGACTAGAAATGTAGCCCTAGTTGAAAACTCTTGAAAATACAATTAGCAACTATACTAGACTGGTCGCATATCATTGGAGTAGAATTCGTCGTGCCTCCTCTAGTCGTAGACTTGGGCATGAATTATTCTGATTGTACATACATCAGTATAAGTTTAGGCTGCTTCGGTTTTTTTTTTAAGAGTGAATTCCACATTTTACCCCATATTTATACATTTGTGACACTAATTACCCCTTCGAGTGAAAATTCGTCTAGAATACCCCTTTTGAAATCTTTGGACCCTTGTTTTTTGATGCGTGTCCATCAGGTAAGGTGTGAGGTGACGCCCTGTATCCAAAAACATGTGGACGGCCATAAGGAGTGGAACAGATAGACAAGAGAAGCTTGGACAAGATCGCCAATGATGCCCTCCGATCCTTACAGTTTTTTTTACAAATCAATGACGCAACATGCCGATCCTATCGACCATAAACAGACAAAATGTAAAACTGGAGTAAAACCGTGTTAAATGTCTCCAAAATCTGACATTTCGATAAAAGTTCCGCTAAATAGGGTAATATGTGTCACAAATGTACAACTACAAGGTAAAAAATGGAATTCACTCTTTTTTTAAACACAGTACAGACGCCAGCGCTCAGACACGCTTATACACTCACCCTTATGAACGCACATACGCACACCCTACCTCTATGAGCACCGTATCATCTTGAAATTTATGAAGTCACTGTAGGCACCTCGGCGTCGACGGGAACGTCTCCTCCCACTGAATACGAATCGCCAAAATTCTGAAATGATTCAGAAATAAATACGAGCACCACGACTTGAACCCTGATGGGCTAGGATACCACACTCCATCTAACCATTCGTTCGATGCTTCGCTTAAACTAGTGCTAAGGTTTAGTGTCGATAATTAGCTCGCCATGCTTTTTGCCAACATAGGACCGATAGGACACAGGTGCCCACATGGTTAGCCCACGCCAATAACACAAATGTCTGTACGTGATATTTTTATCGGACACATGATGAAGAAAAGAAAATACAGAACAGAAATTAAAAATCTGGAGGTCCCCTCCTTCAAGTTAAGTGCCATAACCATACGGGAGGGCAATCTTGAGCTGTGGTGCATCCATACGACCGTGCATGCTCGCCACGGCAGCAACTCTTGAACAGTGGACTCGCGCGCACGCTAGCGGCAGCTGCAAGCAATTTGTGCGGCCATTTGCAGTCTTTAAACTTCAGGCTCAAGGATGCTGCTTGAGGAAAATGCGAGATTATTGAGCGGACAGGTTGCCAGCCAGGTTTGTTTATGGCATGTACAATGGTTGATAAGATAGTCTTATCTTAAATTTTGCATATAATTTAAAAATGACAAAGAAAAATGTCTATAATAAGTCATCTCTTAGTCTTATCTTTAATAACTAGCAATTTTTAAAAATATGATGAGACATATTATGCTAAGAGATCATCTCTTGTCTTATCTTAAATAAGAGAAGACAAACCTTCTTTTATGAGTTCTTTTCTTCACCTTATAATTTATCCTATGTGGTACTCCTAAGATAGTATCATTGTACATGCCATTAGCTAGCTCGGGGATCATGCATGTTTCGTATCATGGGGTGGCCGTTGAGCGTTGAAAGAATCAACTCAAGATTCCATTGGCACCCTCAGTCCACCGGTCTTTCTTGCCAGCGAGGCAGGTAGGTCTCGTCCTGGGAAGCAGCTTTTCTCGAGATCTGCACG
>NC_041382.1:706142226-706387611 GCF_002162155.2 Triticum dicoccoides | reverse complement strand
TAACGCTCGCGGATCAGACGTAAATTTAAGCCTGGAAATAGTTTCACATCTAAACCAAAACTAGTCCAACCCATAGCACTACACGCCAAGGATCCAAACCAAACCGATCCAAAATGAATCAGCTAGAACCCAGATCAAACCAAATTGTATGTTTTTTCAACCCAGTCTCATCCAAACTGTTTCTGATTTTTGGATTGAGACCACAAGCTCACACCATGGACGAAGCCAAACGTGTAACACACCCAAAAAAAAATTTGGTTTGGTTTTATCAAATATTTTGTTCTCCAAATTGGGAGGAGGTTATTTAAATTTTTCTTAAGAACTCTCCTTCTCAAAAAATTTATGACAAATATTTTATGTGTGCTTCTCAACCTTGATTTTTGGTCTTGAGGGCTTTTCATTTGGTGTTGACTCAACACAAATAACTTTGGAAAGTTTTTCAATGTTTTTTTATTAAAAAGAAACCCTATGAATTATGGATTTATTCTTTTCCCATTCAAAAGTTTCTCTTTTGCCATGACTCATGTTGAGATTTTTCTTCCAAATCCACCTCCCCACTTTGGGACAAGCCAAGCATCCAAATACAGCAAGTTCCAACTTCATCTAAATTTATATCTATTTTAACCTCAAAATCTTTTCTGTCATTTATTTTGGACCTTAGGGATTTACAAAGGAACTGCCATTTTCCCTTTGAGTTTTGACTCCAATTAAACTCCTCTAACTAGTCCTTAGCACCCTCAACCAAGATCCATCAAGATCCACTGGTCCACAGTTCAAATTTTTCAAAATTTGCTTGCTGCAAGTTTAGACCAGATTTGCCACTTTCGGTGAAATTCATTTATTTTCTTTTCCTAAAAATCTGAAAAAATTCAGGCAACCTGCAGATACATCAAGAGACCACCTCACCAAAGATCAACTCCAGAAAAAATTTCCACATGCCAAAATCATTTCGTCGAACAAGTGGCTGGCACTGTTTCTGTCAAGTTTTAGAGTTTCAATGTTTGGTTTCAGTCGACAGCGTCGTTTTCTTCAGAGCGCGGCGTCAATCTCGCGAGTGCCCGCGTTGGCATCTTGCTCACTGCCCTTCCTCCTTATCCAGAGCGCCGCATGGTCGTTTGGACGGGCGCAAGCATCGGCGGCGACGTGTCCCGCCAACGCCGGCGTCTTCCGCGATGGCAGAGCCACCCGTGGCGGCCAACAGGGGCCAGCCCTGCAGAACGGCGCCGTCCGGCACCGCCCACACCACCAGAGGCCTTCGCGTGGCCGTCCCCTTCCCTGTGCGTGCTGCAGAGCCGTCGTCGTGGTCTGGAAAGCACAGGGCACGCTCCCTGCCGCCGACGTGCCCGCGGGGCCGTTCCGTCAAGGGCTTGTTGTATCACCCAAGCCAGGCCAAGTTTAGCCCCTGAACGGAACCAGTAGACCAACACGATGATGACCAATCGCCTAAAACCCCCGTTCGACCACTGCCTCGCCGTAATCATCGTCGGAGTTATGCCGTTCTCGGCAACCGCCTCGGGCCGGCTATAAATAGCGACCCCGAGCTCGCCTTCGACTCAGCACCACCCCTCCACCTCGCCAGTACAACGCCCAACCACTAGGAGGACCTCGAGGAGGCCTTCTTCCCCGACCCCGGCCGCTTCGGGCTCCGGCACGATTCCCTCTGGTGAGACCACGCCCGCCTCCCAAACCTTGCCAGAATCCCCCTAGTGCACCCACTCATCTGACCCTATGCTCAATTTGACATCTGCAGCCCTCCCCGGCGAGATCCACCACCGCCCGAACCACCGTCCGCCGGAGTGGAGGCCGCCGTCGATGTGTCGCTCGCCGACGACCAACTCCACCACCCACAGGTGCGGAAGAGCCCCGTGAACTCGTAGGTACCCTCCTTTCCCCCTACCTCGCCGTGGATCGACGCCGGCGACCACCGCGGCCTTCGGGCGCCGGTGTGCTCTGTTTCAAAATTCAAACCTGACGAGTGGGACCCCCTCGTCAACCTCTCGTATTCTAATTGAAACGTTTTCTGAAAACGCCTTCGGGCAAAGTACGCTTTCCCTGTTGGGTGGCGTATTTCTTAGCGAAACGTTTTCTGTTTTTATAAACTAAACCCTGGTAACTTTCTGTTTCATTATAGATGAGTCCCTAGACCAAAACCCTTATAACTTTTTAACAAAAGATGATTTTGAATTGATTCTTTTTCTGTCATCTTTATTTTTCTGTCTAATTTTTATCATATTTATTTGAAAAATATTTGGAACAATTTTTGTACACACACGGTATTTACGTTAGTATGCGCTTTCTTTATACCGTAGATACCGGAGGAGGCGACGGAACCGCGAACTTCGCCGAGCTAGACTCCGACTACTCCGAACCAGGTAAGCATGTTTGAACCTTTGATATGATAAGTGCTTTTCATGTTTGCTTGAGTGGTTTCGCATGGCATGTTTATATGAACATCGGTGAAGGTTATATTTCATGCAAAGAAAGTTGCGGGTGAACCTCGATATTGATGTGTTCTTATGATGATGACGTAACCTGATCATGTGGTGACATGATAGGTTGCAAGTTGGTATTGTTGAAGCATGCCAGTTCTATGTCAACCGTTAACTCCAGTTTTAACGTGGATCAAGTCTCGATCCCGTTCGTTCCCCCTTCGTGCTGCCACATGTTTTCTGCAAAGAGTGCGGTTTAGTAAGTTGCAAACCTCTTTCCTTGTACACACCAAACAGAGGGACCGCGATGAGGGTTCCATGGTCCTGGATTAAAGCCCGTCATCCGGTCAGGGGGCATGGGTGTTTCCGGTTGGGACCGAGAGGGGGGCACCCCTTAGAGTGCGCGATATAAATTTAATCCCATACTATTCGAGGTTGTGGCCTCCCCGTCTTAAAGTTTTTCTTGAACGTTTCCTAGGGTGATGCCTGGCAACAGAATGTGGAATGGGTGTGTACTGGTTAGATGTGTTTCTTCTAAAATACCTTAAACAGAACTAGTCCTTTAGAACTAGTCCTTTGTGACTACTGAAATTCGTTGGCTGTGGTTAAAGAGTACAAACTCTGCAGAGTCAAAACCACTCGAGTATCCATGTCCACGATCAAGGACTTGGACATCATCTCAGTGTCAGTGTCAGTCTCAGTGTCGACCTCAGTGTCAACCCCAGTGACAGTCTCCGGAGAATAAGCGTGAAACTGAGAGAGTGGTAAACCCGGCTGAATGTTATTCCTGTGAATGGACTAACCAATTTATTATTATGTGCTGAGTATTTCCTTGGGATGATTTTAAATTCATGAACTATTTGAATACGAATGATGAAATATAAGCCCTTTATATGATGTCGCTCAAACGTCCGACTGTGGCACTCTTGTCCTTTACTTTCTATATAAGCCCTTTATATGATGTCGCTCAGATGTCCGACTGTAGCACTCTTGTCATTTACCTTCGATATAAGCCCTTTATGTGATGTCGCTCAGACGTCCGACTGTGGCACTCTTGTTATTTAGTTTCGATATAAGCCCCTTATGTGATGTCGCTCAGACGTCCGACTATGGCATCCTTGTTATTTACTTTCATTATAAGCCCTTTTCGAGACGTCGCTTAGACGTCCGACTGTGGCACGTTCTGTCATTTACCTTTCAATATAAGCCATTTATGTGGTGTCGCCCTGACGCCCGACTGCGGCACATTAATTCAATTTTACCTTTCGAGGCGTCGCTTCAGACACCCGATTGGTCTACAATTATTTTATTTGGATTTCGGAGGACTACCGCCTGACTTCCTTTTTATTTTACATGCAGTGCAATTATCTGTCGGAGTGCGCATTTCAAATCTGTTCATGTGCATCATGTTTACATTTGTTATATCTTATGTCCAAACTGTCTTGCGAGTACATTCAAAGTACTCACCTAGCTTGTTGATTTGGCCAGATGTTGACGAAGGCGATCTTATGTATGAAGAGTTCGATAGCGAGTCAGACGCCTAGAGGAGTCCCAGTCAGTCTCGTGCGATCCTGGAGTTGACCACTTGTATTATATACGCTTCCGCTACCTAAATAAAATCATCGAGCCTCACTCCGACGCTTGATGAGCTGTCATGTCACCCACTTCACTGTGACATATCCACCACCACTTTTATTACGAGTCAGTAGTTATGCCACCATACCCTTGTGACATATCCGCCTTTATGTATAATATCGGCGTGCTTGTAATAAATTGTTGAGCAGCCTCAGCTCAACCTTGTATAAAATTTAGTACTGCTGGATTTCTGTATCAAGGATTTGCCTGCCAATGAGAAGGATTCTTCTGTGCTGGTCAATAAAAGGGTCGGCTTTTCAATAAATGTTTTATTGGAAAACCGGTCCTGACAACCTTGGTATCAGAGTCAGGCTGACTGTAGGAAGCCACTAGGTGCGATCGCTAATCGACTATTAGCGTAGTAAGTGCTATTTTTAGCGTTTTGTAAATGTAGTAATTTTCTGTTAGTCATCATAAATTTATGACTTGACTATTCAGAATTTTTGTCTACTTTTGTAGATGGCTGGCAGCGACTGTGAGTCTCAGGTGTTCGCCAATGTACCTGAGGGGTTCAGGCTCCTCGTCACCATCACCAAGGTCGCGATCGGGCCATCGGCTCGTCCGGAGTTCACACTCTACCAGCACAAGCTCAGCAACATCGTATCTATGCACCAGGCCTCGGTGCAATTCAAGGGAGGACGTTTTGAGTCACGCCGCTTCCGATTTGTAGGAAGGGCCTTGCCTACAGAGAGGCATGCCATGCAGATGGCTGCCCATGAGGAGATAGCTCGTCTCCGGGATGCGCTCCCTTCGATGAAGACTCGTCGCTACCGCTACCTCCCATGCCACGTGCCATACAGTTGTCACTATGCATTCGCTTGCCCTAGAGGAGAGAGAGATGAGGCTATTGAGATGTTGGTTGAGTATCTCAAAGCTCTTGAGGCAGCTTCTGATAACCTCGTGGACGACTTTGTGGCGGCTCGTATGAACTTGGTTCAGGGCTATTCCGCCAACAGGAGGGAGCTGCTCCGTACAGCATCGCCACTGTCATACATATCGTCCTCAACATCCTACGCACCTACCACCTTGGCCACCGCTCGCCGCCTGCCTACCACTGAGGAGTTTGACTAGGTCATTGCTCCTACTCCAGTCAGAGCTGCACCACCTGCCACGCCCGCACCAGCTCCTCAGCTCAGTCCTTCGCGTCTGGAGCCTATTAGTGAGGAGGAGGTTGAGTCTCCAGCATCACTGGGTCTTACCCTCGGCAGGCCAAAGGAAGTTCTCACCATCTCCGACTGAGTGCGCCTAGCAGCCGTGCGATGTACCAGGTTGTATGATATGTTTATATGTACATAGGTTTGGTGAGAAGTAGTTTGTATGCGCATCATGTAGGAACTCGGAGAAGTGCACTAGCCTAAATAACATGTCAGGAATGTGTACGCACATCCTGAGTGATGTATTGTATAATTACGGCTTGCGTGTAAGATATGTACTAAGCGATCCTTCTCCATGCGCAATCGAGTATTTTCTTGAAAAATCTTGGAGTTTCTTTTAAATTCCACTCTTGCAAAATTATTTATTTTTGCCACTCAGTTTTTCTCATAAGTTCTGCAAAATACCCCAGAGCGGAAAATGCCTCGTCCCTGGACTCGTTCCATGCCAAGTCCACCGGAGGAAAATTATGGTACCCAGACAAGTAACAATTTCACACAGGGGCAGTCAAGTCAGCAAGGCAGTGAAGCAGCATTTTCTCAAGTATGCCGCCTTTATGAGCAAAGCCAGCAGCAGCATCAAGAAATGATGAACCATGTTATCAATATGAGAAATCATCGTGAACCATATCAGCAGCATTCCAAATTGTCTAAACTACAGAAGACACGTCCCCCAACGTTCTCTCACACGGATAGACCTCTTGTGGCCGATGATTGGCTTCGAGACATTGAAAGGAAGTTAATTATTGCACAATGTTCGGACCGTGAGAAGGTACTTTATGCACCTCACTATCTCACGGGAGCAGCTGCATCATGGTGGGAAAATTTCCTACACATGCACCCCAATGAAAATAATATCACCTGGGAAGAATTTAAAGAAGGTTTTCGTGGGGCCCACATTCCCAGAAGCATTATGAAGATCAAGAAAAGGGAATTTGATGACCTCAAGCAGAGAAGCATGACAGTGACTGAGTACAATAGTCAGTTTACTCTATTATCTCGTTATGCCAACGAAGAGCATATGACTGAAAACAAAAAGATGGAAAAATTTCTGGACGGTCTGGCACCAGCACTTAAATGCCAACTGGTCGTACACACCTTTCCGGATTTCAAGACACTTGTGGACAAAGCTATTACGTTGGAAAATGAGCGTCGTAGCTTGGAGGATTTTCGCAAGCGCAAAAGGGACAAGACTACTCACGCTCGCAACAACCAGAACAAGACTGATTTTCAGAAGATTGGAGCGAACAAACCCACAACCAATGTTCCACGTCCTAACAAAAAAATTCATGCAAGAGACAAGGATTTTATGTATCGTCCAGGTGTCACTTGCTACGCTTGTGGAGAGGAAGGACACTATGCCAAACAGTGCCCAAAACCAAGAAACTCGGCCCCCAAGCCGAACAACAATGGAAACAATTCAGCACCCAAGCGTAACAACTTCAACCCCAATAACAATTACAAGAAGGGTCACTTGAACCATGTGACCAAGGAGGAAGAACAGAATGCCCCGGATATCGTACTCGGTATGTTCCTTGTCAACACAATACCTGCCACGGTTTTGTTTGATTCTGGAGCTTCTCACTCGTTCATTTCAAAGAAATTTGCTTTGCAACATGATTTTTCAATGTTTCCCTTGGAAAAATCCATGATCATCAAGTCCCCCGGGATTAAGCAAACCACTCAGAGTTACTGCCAAGGTGTGGTTATTGATATTAAGGGACTAAAGTTTCAGGCAAACCTCATTGTATTGGAAAATAAGGGACTGGATGTTATACTAGGAATGGACTGGTTAACCACCAACAAGGGATTTATCGACTGCTTCAATCGGACTGTAATTCTTACTCATCATCACGGGAAGACGATAAAAGTTTCAACTCAGGAAATCCCAATGTCACGACAACCAAAGTTGAACAAGGTGGACATTTCAGAGTTAAGAAAAGTTCCAGTGGTGTGTGAATTCCCTGACGTATTTCCCCAAGAACTACCGGGCATGCCACCAGACCGGGAAATAGAGTTCATCATTGAACTAGCACCCGGAACCACCCCCATTTACAAGAAACCCTATAGAATGGCACCCTCCGAGTTGGTGGAATTAAAGAAGCAAATAAAGGAATTACTGGACAAAGGATTTATACGAGCCAGCTCCTCACCTTGGGGATCACCAGTATTATTTGCCAAGAAAAAGGATGGGACACTGAGATTATGTATAGAATATCGAGCACTCAACATGGTCACCATCAAAAACAAATATCCGATGCGATAAATGATTTATTTGACCAGCTCGCTCATGCCAAGGTTTTCTCAAAATTTGACTTAAGGTCGGGGTATCATCAATTAAAAGTACGGACAGAAGATATCCCTAAGACAGCATTTACCTCCATATACGGATTATATGAATTCACAGTAATGCCGTTTGGACTAACAAACGCCCCCGCATATTTTATCCACCTCATGAACAAAGTGTTTATGAAATTTATGGACCAATTTGTTGTGGTATTCATTGATGATATTCTAGTATACTCTAAGACACCAGAAGAACATGCAGAACATCTCAGAATTGTACTGGGAGAATTGAGGAAACATCATTTATACGCCAAATTCAGCAAATGTGAATTTTGGTTAAGACAGGTTGGTTTTCTAGGCCACGTATTAACCCAAGAAGGTGTTGCCGTGGACCTAGAAAAAGTCAAGGCTGTACTTGGCTGGAAACCACCAGCCAACGTAACAGATGTACGAAGTTTTTTGGGAATGGTTGGATATTACAGAAGGTTTATCGAGGGGTTCTCCACCATAGCAAAACCAATGACACAGTTACTCAAGAAGGATAAGAAATTTGTATGGACTGAAGCTTGCGAGAAAAGTTTCCAAGAACTCAAAAGGAAATTAACAACAGCCCCAGTATTGGTTGTACCAGACATACACAAAAGTTTTGAAGTATATTGTGACGCATCCCGGAAAGGCCTCGGATGCGTACTAATGCAGGAAGGCAAAGTAGTCGCATATGCTTCCAGGCAACTACGAAATCATGAAGAAAATTATCCTACTCATGATTTGGAATTGGCAGGAGTCATTCATGCACTCAAAGAGTGGAGGCACTTTTTTCTTGGAAATCGTGGTGAAATATATACGGACCATAAAAGCCTCAAGTATATTTTCACACAATCCGAACTCCACTTACGGCAATGACGCTGGTTGGAATTAGTGAAATATTATGATGTTGGCATTCACTACCACCCAGGAAAGGCGAATGTAGTGGCAGATGCTCTTAGTCGGAACCCCAGCTCGGGCAACGACAGTCTACAGAAGTTGAGACCTGAATTTCAGCAGGAGTTCACCAAACTCAATTTGGTGATGGTCACTGAAGGCAATGTGTCAAACTTGGAAATACAACCCGCCCTTGTGGAACAGATTAAGAAGGCTCATCATGGACATCCCAGCATCGAAGGCATAAAAAGAAAAGTGAGTATGGGCAAAGCCTCAGTATTCATCGTAGACGATGAGGGAATATTATGGTACGGAGACAGACTTTGCGTGCCAAATATAGAGGACCTCAAACAGCAAATTCTAGCTGAAGGCCACACCGCTCCGTATTCAATCCACCCTGGAGGAACCAAAATGTATAAGGACATTGAGGAAAAGTTTTGATGGCACGGTATGAAGAGGGATATATCCACCTTCATTGCGTGTTGTGATTCTTGCCAGCGCATTAAAGCCGAACACCAAAAACCAGCTGGACTATTACAGCCAAACAGGATACCTGAGTGGAAATGGGACGAAATTGGAATGGATTTCATTGTCGGACTACCTCGGTCACAACACGGAAATGATGCCATATGGGTCATCACAGATAGATTAACCAAGGTGGCACATTTCATTCCCGTAAAGACACCCTACACCACTCAGAAGCTTGCCAAACTTTATCTCTCCCGTATAGTTTGTCTGCATGGAATCCCAAAGACTACAATATCCGACAGGGGCACTCAATTCGTCTCTAAATTTTGGGATCATTTACAACAGGCTCTGGGAACTCAGCTAGCATTCAGTACAGCATACCACCCCCAGACTGATGGACAAACGGAACGCGTGAACCAAATTTTAGATGACATGCTAAGAGCATGTGTTCTCACCTATGGAACCAGTTGGGAAGAAAGATTGCCATATGCCGAGTTCGCATACAACAACAGTTACCTAACGAGTCTACAAATGGCACCTTTTGAAGCCTTGTACGGGCGGAGATGTCGTACTCCATTAAATTGGTCAAAAACAGGAGACAGTCGTATCTTCGGCCCAGACATGCTCAAGGAAGCTGAGGAGAAAGTTAGACTAATCAGGGAACGACTCAAGACAGCTCAGAGCCGACAAAAGAGTTATTACGATCGAAAACATCGTGCAGTCAGCTTTGAACCCGGTGAATATGTGTATCTACGAGTATCTCCTATGAGGGGCCTGCAACGGTTCAAAGTTAAAGGAAAGCTAGCACCAAGATTTATTGGACCCTTCTGTGTGGTTGCACGAAGAGGCACAGTAGCCTACCAGCTAGACCTCCCCAAAGAGCTGTCAGACGTCCACGACGTGTTCCACGTCTCACAGTTGAGGAAATGCGTAAGCAACCTAGAGAAGCAAGTATCACATGAGAGCATTGACGTGCAACCAGACCTCACCTACAGGGAACGTCCAATAAAAATATTAGAGGAGTCTGAAAGGAGGACCCGTCAGAAAACAATTATGTTTTTCAAGGTTCAGTGGAGCAATCACACCGAGGATGAAGCAACATGGGAAAGAGAGGACTTTCTTCGGGCAGAGTACCCACTCCTATTTGAGGACCGGTTGAAATCTCAGGGACGAGATTTTTCCTAAGAGGGTAGGTGTTGTAACACACCAAAAAAAATTGATTTGGTTTTATCAAATATTTTGTTCTCTAAATTGGGAGGAGGTTATTTAAATTTTTCTTAAAAACTCTCCTTCTCAAAAATTTTATGACAAATATTTTATGTGTGCTTCTCAACCTTGATTTTTGGTCTTGAGGGCTTTTCAATTGGTGTTGACTCAACACAAATAACTTTGGAAAGTTTTTCAATGTCTTCTCATTAAAAAGAAACCCTATGAATTATGGATTTATTCTTTTCCCATTCAAAAGTTTCTCTTTTGCCATGACTCATGTTGAGATTTTTCTTCCAAATCCACCTCCCCACTTTGGGACAAGCCAAGCATCCAAATCCAGCAAGTTACAACTTCATCTAAATTTATTTCTATTTATTTTAACCTCAAAATCTATTTTGTCATTTATTTTGGACCTTAGGGATTTACAAAGGAACTGCCGTTTTCCCTTTGAGTTTTGACTCCAATTAAACTCCTCTGACTAGTCCTTAGCACCCTCAACCAAGATTCATCAAGATCCACTGGTCCACAGTTCAAATTTTTCAAAATTTGCTTGCTGCAAGTTTAGACCAGATTTGCCACTTTCGGTGAAATTCATTTATTTTATTTTCCTAAAAATCTGAGAAAATTCAGGCAGCCTGCAGATACATCAAGAGACCACCTCACCAAAGATTAACTCCAGAAAAAATTTCCACATGCCAAAATCATTTCGTCGAACAGGTGGTCGGCACTATTTCTGTCAAGTTTCAGAGTTTCGGTGTTTGGCTTCAGTCGATAGCGTCGTTTTCTTCAGAGCGCGGCGTCAATCTCGCGAGTGCCCGCGTTGGCATCTTGCTCACTGCCTCTCCTCCTTATCCAGAGCGCCGCACGGTCATTTGGACGGGCGCAAGCGTCGGTGGCGACGTGTCCCGCCAACGCCGGCGTCTTTCGTGATGGCAGAGCCACCCGTCGCGGCCAACAGGGGCCAGCCCTGCAGAACGGCGCCGTCCGGCACCGCCGACACCACCAGAGGCCTCCGTGTGGCCGTTCCCTTCCCTGTGCATGCTGCAGAGCCGTGGTCGTGGTCTAGAAACCACAGGGCGCGCTCCCTGCCACCGACGTGCCCGCGGGGTCATTCCGTCGAGGGCTTGGAGAATCACCCAAGCCAGGCCAAGTTTAGCCCCTGAACGGAACTAGTAGACCAACACGATGATGACCAATCGCCTAAAACCCCCGTTCGACCACTGCCTCGCCGTAATCATCGCCGGAGTTATCCCGTTCTCGGCAACCGCCTCGGGCCGGCTATAAATAGCGACCCCGAGCTCGCCTTCGACTCAGCACCACACCTCCACCTCGCTAGTACAACACCCAGCCACTAGGAGGACCTCGAGGAGGCCTTCTTCCACGACTCCGGCCGCCCCAATCCGCTTCGAGCTCCGGCACGATTCCCTCTGGTGAGACCACCCCCGCCTCCCAAACCTTGCCAGAATCCCCCTAGTGCACCCACTCATCTGACCCTATGCTCAATTTGACATCTGCAGCCCTCCCCGGCGAGATCCACCACCGCCCGGACCACCGTCCGCCGGAGTGGAGGCCGCTGTCGACGTGTCGCTCGCTGATGACCAACTCCACCACCCATAGGTGCGGAAGAGCCCTGTGAACTCGTAGGTACCCTCCTTTCCCCCTACCTCGCCGTGGGTCGACACCGGCGACCACCGCGGCCTTCGGGCGCCGGTGTGCTCTGTTTCAAAATTCAAACCTGACGAGTGGTACCCCCTCGTCAGTCTCTCTTATTCTAATTGGAACATTTTCTCAAAACGCCTTCGGGCAAAGTACGCTTTCCCTGTTGGGTGGCGTATTTCTTAGCAAAACATTTTCTGTTTTTATAAACTAGACCCTAGTAACTTTCTGTTTCATTACAGATGAGTCCCTGGACCAAAACCCTTATAACTTTTTAACAAAAGATGATTTTGAATTGATTCTTTTTCTGTCATCTTTAATTTTCTATCTAGTTTTTTATCATATTTATTTAAAAAATATTTGGAACAATTTTTATACACACGCGGTATTTACGTTAGTATGCGATTTCTTTATACCGTAGATACCGGAGGAGGTGACGGAACCGCGAACTTCGCCGAGCTAGACTCCGACTACTCTGAACCAGGCAAGCATGTTTGAACCTTTGATATGATAAGTGCTTTTCATGTTTGCTTGAGTGGTTTCGCATGGCATGTTTATATGAACATCGGTGAAGGTTATATTTCATGCAAAGAAAGCTGCGGGTGAACCTCGATATTGATGTGTTCTTATGATGATGACGTAACCTGATCATGTGGTGACATGATAGGTTGCAAGCTGGTATGGTTGAAGCATGCCAGTTCTATGTCAACCGTTAACTCCAGTTTTAACGTGAATCAAGTCTCGATCCCGTTCGTTCCCCCTTCGTGCTGCCACATGTTTTCTACAAAGAGTGCGGTTTAGTAAGTTGCAAACCTCTTTCCTTGTACACACCAAACAGAGGGACCGCAATGAGGGTTCCATGGCCCTGGATTAAAGCCCGTCATCCGGTCAGGGGGCATGGGTGTTTCCGGTTGGGACCGATAGGGGGGGCACCCCTTAGAGCGTGCGATATAAATTTGATCCCATGCTATTCGAGGTTGTGGCCTCCCCGTCTTAAAGTTTTTCTTGAACGTTGCCTAGGGTGATTCCTGGCAACGGAATGTGGAATGGGTGTGTACTGGTTAGATGTGTTTCTTCTAAAATACCGTAAACGGAACTAGTCCTTTGTGACTACTGAAATCCGTTGGCTATGGTTAAAGAGTACAAACTTTCCAGAGTCAAAACCATTTGAGTATCCATGTCCACGATCAAGGACTTGGACATCATCTCAGTGTCAGTGTCAATCTCAGTGTCGACCTCAGTGTCAACCCAAGTGACAGTCTTTGGAGAATAAGCATGAAACTGAGAGAGTGGTAAACCCGACTGAATGTTATTCCTGTGAATGGACTAACCAGTTTATTATTATGTGCTGAGTATTTCCTTGGGATGATTTTAAATTCATGAACTATTTGAATACGAATGATGAAATATTAGCCCTTTATGTGATGTCGCTCAGACGTCCGACTGTGGCACCCTTGCCTTTCTTGAACTTAGTGGTTTTATTCACCATCAACACTTGATGTTCCTTTTTGATTTCCACCTCTGCTGATTTCAGCATTGAATATACCTCAGGAATGGTCTTTTCCATCCCCTGCATATTGAAGTTCATCACAAATCTCTTGTAGCTCGGTGGAACCGACTGAAGGATTCTGTCAATGACCGCGTCATCCGGGAGATTAACTCCTAGCTGAGTCAAGCGGTTATGCAACCCAGACATTTTGAGTATGTGCTCACTGACAGAACTATTTTCCTCCATCTTACAACTAAAGAACTTGTCGGAGACTTCATATCTCTCGACACGGGCATGAGCTTGGAAAACCATTTTCAGCTCTTCAAACATCTCATATGCTCCATGTCTCTCAAAACGCTTTTGGAGCCCCGGTTCTAAGATGTAAAGCATGCCGCACTGAACGAGGCAGTAATCATCAGCACGTGACTGCCAAGCGTTCATAACGTCTTGGTTCTCTGGGATGGGTGCGTCACCTAGCGGTGCTTCTAGGACATAATCTTTTTTGGCAGCTATAAGTATGATCCTCAGGTTCCGGACCCAGTCCGTATAGTTGCTGCCATCATCTTTCATCTTGGTTTTCTCTAGGAACGCGTTGAAGTTGAGGGAAACATTAGCGTGGGCCATTTGATCTACAAGACATAGTGTAAAGATTTTAGACTAAGTTCATGATAATTAAGTTCATCTAATCAAATTATTCAATGAACTCCCACTCAGATAGACATCCCTCTAGTCATCTAAGTGAAACATGATCCGAGTCAACTAGGCCGTGTCCGATCATCACGTGAGACGGACTAGTCAACATCGGTGAACATCTTCATGTTGATCGTATCTTCTATACGACTCATGCTCGACCTTTCGGTCTTCCGTGTTCCGAGGCCATGTCTGTACATGCTAGGCTTGTCAAGTCAACCTAAGTGTATTGCGTGTGTAAATCTGGCTTACACCCGTTGTATTCGAACGTTAGAATCTATCACACCCGATCATCACGTGGTGCTTCGAAACAACGAACCTTCGCAACGGTGCATAGTTAGGGGGAACACTTTCTTGAAATTATTACGAGGGATCATCTTATTTAAGCTACCGTCGTTCTAAGCAAATAAGATGTAAAACATGATAAACATCACATGCAATCAAATAGTGACATGATATGGCCAATATCATTTGCTCCTTTTGATCTCCATCTTCGGGGCTTCATGATCATCGTTGTCACCGGCATGACACCATGATCTCCATCATCGTGTCTTCTTGAAGTTGTCTCATCATCTATTACTTCTACTAGTATGGCTAACGCTTTAGCAATAAAGTAAAGTAATTACATGACGTTTATGTTGACACGCAGGTCATAAATAAATAAAGACAACTCCTATGGCTCCTGTCGGTTGTCATACTCATCGACATGCAAGTCGTGATTCCTATTACAAGAACATGATCAATCTCATACATCACATATATCATTCATCACATCCTTTTGGCCATATCACATCACACGGCACATGCTGCAAAAACAAGTTAGATGTCCTCTAATTGTTGTTGCAAGTTTTTACGTGGCTGCTATAGGTTTCTAGCAAGAACGTTTCTTACCTACGCCAAAACCACAACGTGATATGCCAATTTCTATTTACTCTTCATACGGACCCCTTTCATCGAATCCAATCTGACTAAAGTGGGAGAGACAGACACCCGCCAGCCACCTTATGCAAATAGTGCATGTCAGGAACCGGTCTCACGTAAGCATACGTGTAAGGTCGGTCCGGGCCGCTTCATCCCATGATGCCGCCGAATCAAGATAAGACTAGTAACGGCAATCAAATTGACAATATCCACGCCCACAACTGCTTTGTGTTCTACTCGTGCATAGAAACTATGCATAGACCTAGCTCATGATGCCACTGTTGGGGAACATAGCAGAATTTTAAAATTTTCTACGCATCACCAAGATCAATCTATGGAGTCATCTAGAAACGAGGGAGAGAGGAGTGCATCTACATAACCTTGTAGATCACGCGCGAAAGCATTCAAGAGAACGGGGTTGATGGAGTCGTACTCGTCGTGATCCAAATCACCGATGACCTAGTGCCGAACGGACGGCACCTCCACATTCAACACAAGTACGGTTGGGAAGACGTCTCCTCCAACTTGATCCAGCAAGGGGGAAGGAGAGGTTGATGGAGATCCAGCAGCACGATGACGTGGTGGTGGAAACTACGGCGATCTCGGCAGGGCTTCACCGAGCACTTCGAGAAGGAGAGGTGTCACGGGAGGGAGAGGGAGGCGCCAGGGGATAGGGTGCGGCTGCCCTCCCTCCCCACCACTATATATAGGGTCCCTAAGGGGGGCGCCGGCCCTAGGAGATCCAATCTCCAAGGGGGGGCGGCGGCCAAGGGGGTGGCTTGCCCCCCAAGCCAAGTGGGGCGCCCCCCATCCCTAGGGTTTCCAACCCTAGGCGCAGGGGGAGGCCCAAGGGGGGCGCACCAGCCCACTAGGGGCTGGTTCCCCTCCCACTTCAGCCCATGGGGCCCTCCGGGATAGGTGGCCCCACCCGGTGGACTCCCAGGACCCTTCCGGTGGTCCCGGTACAATACCGATTACCCCCAAAACTTTCCGATGGCCGAAACTTGACTTCCTATATATAAATCTTCACCTCCGGACCATTCCGGAACTCCTCGTGACGTCCGGGATCTCATCCGGGACTACGAACAACTTTTGAGTTACCGTATACTAATATCTCAACAACCCTAGCGTCACTGAACCTTAAGTGTGTAGACCATACGGGTTCGAGAGACACGCAGACATGACCGAGACGACTCTCCGGTCAATAACCAACAGCAGGATCTGGATACCCATGTTGGCTCCCACATGCTCCTCGATGATCTCATCGGATGAACCACGATGTCGAGGATTCAATCAATCCGTATACAATTCCCTTTGTCAATCGGTACGTTACTTGCCCGAGACTCGATCGTCGGTATCCCAATACCTCGTTCAATCTCGTTATCGGCAAGTCACTTTACTCGTACCGTAATGCATGATCCCGTGATCAACCACTTGGTCACATTGAGCTCATTATGATGATGCATTACCGAGTGGGCCCAGAGATACCTCTCCGTCATACGGAATGACAAATCCCAGTCTCGATTCGTGCCAACCCAACAGACACTTTCGGAGATATCTGTGGTGTACCTTTATAGTCACCCAGTTACGTTGTGACGTTTGGCACACTCAAAGCACTCCTACGGTATCCGGGAGTTGCACAATCTCATGGTCTAAGGAAATGATACTTGACATTCAGAAAAGCTATAGCAAATGAACTACACGATCTTTGAGCTATGCTTAGGATTGGGTCTTGTCCATCACATCATTCTCCTAATGATGTGATCCCGTTATCAATGACATCCAATGTACATAGTCAGGAAACCATGACTATCTTTTGATCAACGAGCTAGTCAACTAGAGGCTCACTAGGGACGTGTTGTGGTCTATGTATTCACACATGTATTACGATTTCCGGATAACACAATTATAGCATGAACAATAGACAATTATCATGAACAAAGAAATATAATAATAACCATTTTATTATTGCCTCTAGGGCATATTTCCAACACCTGGCACATCCACCTCCCCTCCTCCGTCGCCGCATGTTGTCGGGCTGCCTCCGGACACGCAGGAGCCGGAGGAGGAGGAGGAGCAATCGGGGGAAGAGGAGGGAGAGGAGCTGGCTCCGATGGAGGTGGAGGAGGCGGAGCAGCCGTGGGAAGAGGAGCGAGAGGAGCTGGCTCCGAGGAGGTGGAGGAGGCGGAGCAGCCGGAGCTGTCGGGCTTCAACATGGAGCAGGTGGAGGCGATCACCCGAGTGGAGGAGATGACGGGGCAGCAGATGAAGCCTATGTGGAGGCCAACCGGGTGTTCGACGCGCTTTTCGCCGAACTAGACGTGGAGATGAAGGAGGAGGAGGCCGTAGCAGACGCATCGGAGGAGCTGGAGCTGAAGTTGTCGCCCATGCTGCCGGAGCCGGGCACTTGGATCGTCAACATCTCCGACGATGAGTAGCTAGGTGATCAACATAGTATGTATATTTATTTTGTTTGCATGTCCTTGTATGAATTTAAAAATCTAGTATGAGATATCCGGATGCAACTACTGAAATTTGAGGCATGCCTCAGTGACTGTCCGCGAACATGCCCGGACGCGTTCGCGGATGTTTAATGAGCCATATTTGCGAACTCCGATTGTAGATCCTCTCTAACCAGCGCGAGGCTGATGAAATCGTTGGTCTCGTATAGAGGTACCGTTGAGTTTTTGTCTATGGATTGAAACGGGTTGCGACCGTTCGGTCTCTGTCCAGACCAAACCAAGCCAATCTAGTATAATTGTTAAAGCCCACACTCGACCAAACTACCATAGGTGCTCAGTCCATTTAATCCAACCCAAAGAAAGCCAATGGGAAAACCGAACTGAAACTTCAGTTTGAGTCCAAACCATTCCCAGGTTTAGATGTAATCATTGGAGTATGCAAACATCGGGAGAAGGTCGACATCCTTCGCCAGCAGAGGAGTGAAACTTGGAAGTATATGAGGCCAAATCTAGCGCGCGACCTCATCCTGTCTGGATGTGTCTGTTTGGGTAGAACAAACGAATAGCGCGGTCCAACGCGCGCGGCCTTAAACGGACAAATGTTCGGATTTCGTCCGTTTTCGACCTATTCCCGGCCCGAACCTGCGACGAGTTTGGGATGAAACGGACATCACGCGGACGGGCTCGACGCATGCCCTTGTCCTCCCGTCGTTCGCCTGTCGGGGACACTAGCAGTCCATTCGCTTCCAACGCCTCCCCCCGCTCTCCCCCGCCCCACCCGGCCGCCGGCGCCGCCACTATTTTTCGGCCGCCTCCTCATTGCTCACCCCCCGGCCGTCCATACCAAACCACGTCTCGACATGGCCGCCACCACGTCCGCGCATTCGTAGGAGTTTTGTTCGTCGCTTGGAGGAGATTCGGCCGCCTCCGTTGTAGTCGGTGCCAGAGGGGATACGACCGCCAGCAACGTTTGTCGGCCAGGGCAGCTTCCGTCGAGTGCTCCAGAGCGGCCGGCAGCCGGCCGCCAACCACCCCCGCTGAAGGAAATATACCCTAGAGGCAATAATAAAGTTGTTATTTATATTTCCTTATATCATGATAAAATCTATTATTCATGCTAGGATTGCATTAACCAGAAACTTAGTACATGTGTGAATACATAGACAAGCAGAGTGTCCCTAGTATGCCTCTACTTGACTAGCTCATTAATCAAAGATGGTTAAATTTCCTGGCCATAGACATGTGTTGTCATTTGATAAACGGGATCACATCACTAGAGAATGATGTGATGGACAAGACCCGTCCGTTAGCTTTGCATAATGATCGTTTAGTTCTATTGCTATTTATTTCTTCTTGACTTATACATGTTCCTCTGACTATGAGATTATGCAACTCCCGAATACCGGAGGAACACCTTGTGTGCTATCAAACGTCACAACGTAACTGGGTGATTATAAAGATGCTCTACAGATGTCTCCGATGGTGTTTGTTGAGTTGGCATAGATAAAGATTAGAGATTTGTCCCTCCGTGTATCGGAGAGGTATCTCTGGGCCCTCTTGGTAGTGCACATCACTATAAGCCGTGCAAGCAATGTGATGAATGAGTTAGTTGCAGGATGATGCATTAGGGAATTAGTAAAGAGACTTGCCGGTAACGAGATTGAACTAGATATGATGATACCGACGATCGAATCTCAGGCAAGTAACATACTGATGACAAAGGGAATGACGTATGTTGTTATGTGGGTTAACCGATAAATATCTTCTAAGAATATGTAGGAGTTAATATGAGCATCCAGGTTCCGCTATTGGTTATTGACCAGAGATGTGTCTCGGTCATGTCTACATAGTTCTCGAACCCGAAGGGTCTGAACGCTTAACGTTCGATGACGATTTGTATTATGAGTTTTGTATTTTTGGTGACGGAAGTTTGTTCAGAGTCCCGGATGAGATCACGGACATGACGAGGAGTCTCAAAATGGTCGAGAGGTAAAGATTCATATATTGGAAGGTTATATTCAGACATCTGAATGGTTCCGAGTGATTCGGGTATTTTTCCGGAGTACCGAGGGGTTACGGAACCCCCCGAGGAAAGTGTTGGGCCATGATGGGCCTAAAGGGAGAGAGAGGGAAGCCTGCGGGAGTCCGAATAGGACAAGGAGGAGGGGGCGGCGCGCCCCTTCCCTTCCCCTCTCCCTCTCCTTCCTATTCCCTCGAGTGGAGAAAGGAATTTAAAAGGGGGGGCGAATCCTACTTGGACTAGGAGTGCGAGTAGGAGTCCCCCATGGCGTGCCCCTCCTGGCTGCCGGACTCCTCCTCCCCCCTACGGGGGCAGGGGGCACCCCAAAAGCAGACCAAGAAATCTCTTAGCCGTGTGCGGTGCCCCCCTCCATAGTTTACTCCTCAGGTCATAACGTCTTATTGATTAGGCGAAACCCTGCGCGGATCACATCATCATCACCGTCACCACGTCGTCATGCTGTCGGAACTCTCTCTCGACCCTCTACTGGATCAAGAGCTCGAGGGACGTCATCGAGCTAAACACTTGCTGAACACGGAGGTGCCGTACGTTCGGTACTTGGATCGGTTGGATCATGAAAACGTTCGACTACATCAACCGTGTTAACCTAACGCTTTCGCTTTCGGTCTACGAGGGTACGTCGACACACTCTCCCCCTCTCGTTGATATGCATCTCCTATATAGATCTTGCGTGATCATAAGAATTTTTTTGAAATTGCATGCTACGTTCCCCAACACATGCTGCGTAGACGTGATCATCGCGACCTCTTTGCCACTACGACCGCAAGGTGTTTGACACTTTTCCCACAAAGGTATGGACAGTGGAGATAATTTTTCTTCCACCACATCATTTTTCATCTATTCATCGGACGATTCTTCCTTGGATGATGAAGATCTTGTGGTGGCTGCACTGGTCGTTCACGACCACATTGAACGGCGGCTCCCTCGGTACAGGGGGTCACTCCCTGGCCGTGCTCCCAACCTGAACCGCAATAGGGAGAGAGGCCACGCCCTACTCTATGCCGATTACTTTGTGAACACCCCGCTCTTCAAGCCGGATAAATTCTATCGTCGTTTTCGTATGGTAGGCATGTGTTCAATCGTATCTGAGAGGGAGTGGTTGCTCATGACCCACACTTTGACTGCAAGACGGATGCCCTTGGCAAGCTTGGATTCTCCTCTTACCAGAAATTCACCGCGGCCATCCGCATGCTTGCACATGGAATTCCAGGCGATCTGGCAGATGAGTATGTGCGCATGAGTGAGTCCACATGTCTGTTGTCACTGTACAAGTTCTGCAAGGCCGTGGTGGCAGTGTCTGGCACTGAGCACTTGAGGCAACCAAATGCCGCTGATACAGAGAGATTTTTGGCGGTCAACGCAACTATAGGCTTTCCAGGCATGCTTGGCAGCATAGATTGTATGCACTTGGAGTGGAAGAACTGCCCATTTGGACGTGTAAACTTGTTTTGAACATTGAAATATGAATATATGGGCATTTTTGGCCGTGGCGTATATGATGGGGCCAAAAAATGCGTCAGCGCGCTGGGCGCACGGCTATCACATTCCATTGTCCTACCCAAACGGACGAAAACAGGTCAAAACGGACGTCCGTTTAGGGTCGTGGATTGAAGTTGGCCTGACTACAAATTAATGCCACGATAGCTGTTGTTGCGTACTCCTGAGTCACGGGCGGCATGGCGGTGACGGGGCACATCATCGGTTCGTTGTTGCCGGAGTCGTTGAAGCGTCCATGGGCCAAGATGGTGTTCTTCTAACCCGGGAGCGAGACGCCGGCCAGGAGGAAGCAATTCTGGAAGCCGGCCGTGGCGTCTCCTAAGACGAAGTCGACTGTGCCGGTGACGCGGCAGTCGCGCTAGAATTGGTTATATGATTATAATGTACTCAACTACAAATAACTATTGAATAAATACAATGTGAAAGTGTGTCGAGGAGGGGGAGGGCATATGCCCCATGTCTATGTTGGTTTTTGTCGTACAAATCAATTTTTTATCCTTTATTTAAATATATGGATATAGTGTGCCCTTATTTAAGATGGGCCCTTGGCACCTTTCGCCATGGCCTAGGGCCGAACCTGAGTGTTGAGAGAGTAATTAGATCCGAGTTACCTGCATGATTTGGATCGGAACGTCCTCTCTGCGTGGCCTACACGCAGCGAGAATATGGCGTCGAACCCCTGAAGTGGAGTATGAAGATGGCATGCTATTAATCCATAGCACAGACGGACAGATGCCTGGAATAGAAGCAAGAGTTATGCCAGCCCCAGCCCCAGCCGGATCATTGCTCGGTGATCTCTCCTGGTACTATGTGTGTGACTGACGGATGGCATGGAAAAGAAGGAAAACGTCTGCGGCTGACCTGACCTGTCCTCCCCTCCATCTCCCTCTACGCTTCCATCTCATGACCCACTGCAACACTACTTAGTATGATGATGTCTTCTAAAAAAACATATAACAATGTGAGGTCTCGTGGAAAAGTAAGTAGGGTGCGGCGTTACGAGTCCCGTCACTCCTGAAAGTGACACGTTACAGTTGTACGAGTTGATGAATGCATCTGCCCTTTATGGCGTGTGTCTAGTACTGACACTGAGCATCAATCTTCAGGTAGCCAAGAGAGTTTCATGTCATGCACCACGACACGAACAACCAGTCTCCCATAGATAACGGTGTACTACGCCTAGAGCTCGGCGCCTTGGCTTGTTGAGCCAACCAACGAGGCCAAGCTACACTATGCAACTTGCCAAGAGGAGCATGTTGTAGCAGTGGTTGACCCCGGGTTCATCTAGGGCTGGCCAATAGGCCGGGCAAAAGGGGCAACCGCGCCGGGCCTCAAGAGGGAAGGGAAATTAAACTAGTAAACATTGTGCAACCATTCAGAGGCAAACCAACACTATTTGGGAAAACCCTAGTAGCAGCGCTGGTTTTGAGGCTATCAGCAGCGCGGGTGGCCGCGATACTACTACGACGCTACAGCTAACTATTAGTAGTTGCATGGTCTATGCCCGCGCTACTACTATTGACTATATCAGCAACGCGTTTCGGAAACACGCTACTATTAATTAGCTGTAGCGCTTTCCTAACCCGCGCTACTATTGTATCTTTCATCATTTTTCTCTGCTTCCTACCCCATTCCAATAAACTGCAATTTCCAAATGCTAGGTAGTACTAGATATCAATTTCATAAAGCATTATAGGTACTAGGTAGTACTAGATAACAATTTCATACATAGTTAACATGCATCCTCAAGCAATACTAGGTAGTTTTACAGCCACACATATATAGCAGTTCTACTAGGTATATATAGTCATACAGCCACACATACACATATGTAGTTGTAGATAATATCGACGACGATCATCATCCTCAAGCCCGGGTGGTGGGTGTTCCTGATAGTAATTAGGATGGCCTATTCAACACGAAGATTCTTGCCAACGAGGAATCTCTTCCACCCAACCGAGCTTAAGTGTGTGCGACGTCCATGTCCATGTGGTAAGTACAGGTGGTGACGGAACCCCTTGCAGTAAGGCGTAGTCCAGTTGAGCCTTCTTCATCAGGCTCGATACCACAACTCACAGATAAGCTCTTTGGCTATTTCTGAATAAGAAAAACATATCAATTAATAAGTATCCTCGCACATACTCTTGCAAATATATTTCTATTAAGTATAGATTTCTACACTATCAAAAGACACAGTACTACACATTTGTACCAAGCATGAATTCTACTAATAAGTATATATGGATTATCTACACTATTCATAGTTCCTTGGATTCTACACTAATAAGCATGTGATCGGACTCTACACTAAAGCATATCATCGACTAGATTCCACAAAGCATACAATTGGACTCTACACTAAACATATCATTGGATAATTTGCATTTGTAAGTATAACAATAAAGCATATATATATCATCAAATTACTACAGTTAGTATAACATACCATATCATGCCGATCGACCATGGTACTTGTCACGCGGGTCACGAATGGCACCCCGACAAAGTCATCACGTGGCGGAATTATGTAGGGCCCCCCAGGAGCCTCAAAGGTCACAGTGTCTCCTGTCAGCTTGTTGAATTTCAACCTCACATTGCATGGGATGATCTGTATACAAAAAGCAAAATGACATAATGCATTAATGTCAACACTAAAAACAAAATAGTTGTTATATTTCATATAATTTCTTACCGCCGCATGACGAAAACTAGGCTGGAAGTAGATGCCGAACAGCTTGCCAGTTGCAAGGCTGCTGGCGCACCTTAACTTGCACAGCCGACATGGTGGTGGTGGTCGCGCCATTTTCCTAAAGCAATATGAGCAAAGATGAACGATCCACTTCACAGGAAAGAAAAACAATAACATAAAGTTCTCAATGGGTCGATCTTAATCGAAAACAGAATATTCAGGCTTGGTAACTAAAATCAACATATAAGATGATATGAGGTTAGCAAGAGACATCTTGTGCATATAAAAAATTCGATCTTCGCTCATGTTTTCAATCTTCGTTGTTTACCTTGTGCATATAATTGTTTTTCAAAAAACAGTGTTATGCCATCTCAAAGGTCACAAATGTGTTATGACATCTAACCTAAAGTAAACAACAATATATCTCAACACAAGCCAAACTGAATATATCTCTAAAAACTATCAACGGTCATATCTCTCTCTCTGTGTGTGTCTCTCTCTCTCTCTAAATGTTGCATATCAACTAGCCTACTAAATCAACTAAATCAAAATGTTCTAAATCAACTGAATCAACTAGCCTACTAAATCAACTAAATCAAAATGTTCTAAATCAACTAGCCTACTAAATCAACTAAATCAAAATGTTGCATATGAACTATCCTACTAAATTAAAATGTAGCTGGGAGGAGGGAGGAGGGAGAAGGAGGGTGACTGGAGGAGGGAGGAGGAAGGCGGAGCGACGAGGGGCCGACCGGCGGCGAACGGAGGACTGGAGGGAGGACGAAGGAGGAGGGGCGGGGAGGAGGGCGGTCGTTGAAGTATTACCGAGTCCAGGGAGGAGGAGGAGGAGGTGACGGCGGCGCAGAGGGAGGAGGGGTAGGCGACGGCGGCCGGCGGGGGAGGATCGGCGCGAGGGGGGTTGAGGGAGGGATTGAGTGAGTGTGAGTGGAGAGAGGAGAGTAAGGGGCAGTCGGTTGGGGAAGATAGAATGGCCTAGCAATAGCGCGCTATAGGGAAATGCGCTACTGCTAAAGACCCTATCTGTAGCGCCTTCTGATAAAATGCGCTACTGCTATGTGTAAGAATGTAAAAATATACCTCAAAAATACATTAATCATCAATGATCTTTTTGTGTACAATCTGAATTGTCAATATGAGTCATCACCGGTTTAGAAATCGGAGAAGGCTCATATTGCGGCCACAAATTCTACACATAGAGTTCAATGAAGACCAAGTGGTTATGATAGTTTAAAAAGTAATATATTTAAGGTGGTAAACACACTGTTCGCTTAGCAGTATGGGACTAATCTTAGGTGGAAGAGGGACGATACGTAGCAGCAGCGTGTTTTGGCGAAACGTGCTACTCCTAAGTACTTTAGCAGTAGCGCGTCTATGGAAAGAGCGCTACTACTATACCTAGTCTCGTGGCAACGCCCTGGCAATTTTAGTAGTAGCGCTCTTCTCTACTAGCGCGCTACTGCTAAAGGGATATTAGTAGCGCGGTTTCATAAAGCGCACTACTGATAATTAGCAGTAGCGTCTGTTTTTAAACCGCGCTTTTGCTAAGTTTCTGTGTATAAATTTTTTCCTAGTAGTGCAGCCTGACTGGCAAAGTTGAGTTTAAATATGGTAGTCTCCCTTTATGATGAATGTCTTACTATCATAATGAAATTTACGATAACAACATTTGAATGTTTAAAGCAATGCATAATTTTTCATTTGAGAAACTGGGTCGGGAATCTCATTTGCACCAAATTAAGCCAAGTGAATCTAGATGAGCATGTCAAATAATCAAATGTTGCTCAAAAGTACAATCAACATGTTTGGTTTTTCCATGATTCTATTACTGAACCCAACTTGTAAGTCAATTTGCTATACCCTAAAAGTTTCTATGAATATGGTTCCCTAGTATATACTAGAAACCACTATTAAAATATATTTTTCGTATGTATGATTTAGAAATATATACCATTTTATTCAATAATATTAAAAGATATATGAACAAACACGTAGATATGCAAATATATGTATATACACTATATAGTTTATTTATGCAATAGTAGAAAATTAATATGAAGGATTATTGTGTAATAATGAATATATTTTTTGAAAATATTGTTATGTGACTGAGTAATAAAAAATTGTATTAACTGAAATTATAATATGGTGCACCTAGTTTAAAATAAGTATAAAAGTTCAGTACAAAATATTTACCATGTAATTCAGTACAGAAGCGATATGCCATGCATCGAGTGCATGTTGCATGGTAATGTACAATTTGAGTACGGTGTAACACTTACCGACGATGGTGCCGTGGAAGGTCCCGTACCCATCCACATAACTACGACTGCTGGAGATGACTGTCGCGCCTATTCCGTCGCCGACCATCATCACGTGCCACTTCACCTTCTTAATCTTCACCACCTCTGTGTATATGCCTCTCTTCACGTAGATCACGTGTCGGGCATCCCGGAACTCCGACGGAGGATGAGCCGAGATATCACAGATGCCGGCGCGATAGTAGTATTATTTAGTTGTTGTGATGGGTGAGTGACCCAGTGTATCTTGGCGAAGGGAGGCCTGCCGATGGATGGCATATATGAGCTCGGTGTGTATATATAGACCGATGGGTGTTTAAATATTGTATGCTTTGTCACAACAATACTACTTTTTGGTAACTACATGAATTTTACCATTCCATGTGTTGTGCTTGAATTGACTATGCCCATGCTCTAAAGGAAAGCACTCTTACTCTATCCTTCCTGGTTTCATCTACGGAGATTACTAGCAGTTTATAACAACTGTATGTTGCCAAATTTAAGTAGTCCTTCCGGTCATTTTTTCTCTGTGTATTAGATTTTAGTCAAGTTAAACTTTATAAAATTTGACCAAATTTATATTAACATAATATCAACATCTACAATACAAAATATATACAATATGAAACTACATTTCACAATGAATCTAATAATATTGATATGGCATTATGAATGTTGATATTATTTTTCTATTAGTTTGGTCGAAGCAGAGATACTTGATTTCGGACAAAAACTTATGTGCGGAATAAAATGGACCGGAGGGAGTATGCTGCTAAGCAATCACTGGAGGGAAGGAAACGAAGTAAGATTTAGTGTTTGTTAAGTGAGTACGCGAAATGCCAGATTGGAGATAAATATCACACATTGACACGATAGATTGGCTGAGCAGACATCCTTAATATGTTTGTTTCGCTTTTTCTGTACGTCCCTCTCACGACTCGCTGAGTCAGACGCATGAGCGATTCATCATAGCTATGTCGACACAGGACACCAAACAACGCGCCTTCTCCCTCCAGTTTTGCAACGTTTCCGTGCAAGACGACCTCCTACATGCGCAGGTTAACCAGACTGTCAAGGTCGCCGCGACGTAGACTTTCCTGAGCCGGCCATGGAAGGCATACTTGCTGGTGGTGTTCATGGAGGTGGAGTCCTACATCAGCGGCATGGTGCGACCCGAGGGGTGGCTTGTGTGGGACAAAAATCAGACCACGCTCAGCACGCTCTACTACATGAAGTACATAAACACGGACTCCGGCGCTGGCGTCGGTGGCAGGGTGAGGTGGTCGGGCTACCACTTGAATATGAGCCAGGCCAAGGCCAATAACTTCACCATGGCGCGGTTCATCGACGACAATATGTTGCTACCGGACACGAGCGTTGAGTTCACATCTAGACTGATTGCGTCTTGATCGATCAACTGATGAGTCTGTCTACAATGAGAGGGTCCCGAGGTGCGATGAGTTGTCGTTACCCATCATATACAAGTACTATGGATGGAAGAAACTCAGAATTGTCTTGTGTAACACCCTCGATGCGACTATAGCTCCCACGTGTCGAGGCACGACTTAGAGACATAATCGCATTGAAGGCATATGTCGCAAGTCAGGCAATCATCACAAACATCCCATATAGTATATATAATAAAAAGGGATAACATAGTTGGCTTACACTCGCCACGTCAATCAAGTACATAAATAACATTACATCATTCAAACACTCATGGCCCGACTACGGCGCCAAAATAAAAGATAACCCAACATGCGACACGGTCCCGATCACCCCCAACTGGACACCACTACTGATCATCAGGAAAGGAAACATAGTATCGTTGAGAGTCCTCGTCGAACTCCCACTTGAGCTCGAGCGCGTCACCTGGAGCGGAATCATCAGGCCCTGCATCTGGTGTAATAGTAATCTGTGAGCCACAGGGACTCAGCAATCTCGCACCCTCGCGATCAAGACTATTTAAGCTTAATAGGTATGGCAAGGTAAATATAAGTGGAGCTGCGGCAAGCGACTAGCATATATGGTGGCTAACTTATTCGCAAAAGAGAGCGAGAAGAGAAGGCAAAGCGCAAGCGAGAAACTAGAGGACAACCTGCGCAAACATTACTCCAACACCGTGTCCACTTCCCGGACTCCGCCGAGAAGAGGCCATCACGGTAACACACTCAGTTGATTCATTTTAATTAAGTTAAGGTTCAAGTTATCTATAACCGGACATTAACAAATTCCCATCTGCCCATAACCGCGGGCACGGCTTTCAAAAGTTCAAATCCCTGCAGGGGAGTCCCAACTTAGCCCATGACAAGCTCTCACGGTCAACGAAGGAATAGACCTCCTCCCGAGACGTTCCGATCAAACTCGGTATCTCGGTTCCTCAAGACACTTCGACAGGTTAAAATAAGACCAGCAACATCGCCCGAATGTGCCGACAAATCCCGATAGGAGCTGCACATATCTCATTCTCAGGGCACACTCAGATTGTCCAAACTTCCGGTAGGCCAGCCCAGAGTTGCCCCTGGTGGCCACCGGCGGCTGACGAGGTGGACCAACACTCAGAGGAGCACTGGCCCGGGGGGGTTTAAAATAAGATGACCCTCGGGCTCCGGTAACCCAAGGGAAAAAGGCTAGGTGGCAAATGGTAAAACCAAGGTTGGGCATTGCTGGAAAAGCTTTAATCAAGGCGAACTATCAAGGGGTTCCCATTATAACCCAACCGCGTAAGGAACGCAAAATCCGGGAACATAACACCGATATGATGGAAACTAGGGCGGCAAGAGTGGAACAAAACACTAGGCGAGAGGCCGAGGCTTCCACCCTTCACCAAGTATATAGATGCATTAAGATAACATGGCAATATAATAATATCCCAACAAGTAAATAAATGTTCCAACAAGGAACGGTCTCCAATCTTCACCTGCAACTAGCAACGCTATAAGAGGGGTTGAGCAAAGCGGTAACATAGCCAATCAGCGGTTCGCTAGGGCAAGGTGGGTTAGAGGTTTGACATGGCAATTTGGGAGGCTTGAAAGGAAGTAGTAGGCATCGTAGCATTGACATAGCAAAAGAGCGAGTAAACTAGCATAGCAAAGATAGTAGTGATTTCGAGGGTATGATCATCTTGCCTGCAAAGTGGTCAGAGTTGACTGGATCCTCGAAAGCAAATTCAACGGGATCCTCGTTAGCGAACTCGTCTCCCGGCTCTACCCAAACAAGACAAACAAGCAACAAGGACACAATCAACCACGTGCACGGATCAAACAATATGATGCAAGGATGGTATGCTATGCGGGATGCAATGCGGGATGCATATGCAAGATTTGACAAGGGATGCATGAACCTGCCCTCAACTTGGGAATCCAAGTGTTCCACTGGAAAGATTAGATGAAATCACTTGAAAACGATATAAAGAACGCCGGAATCGGAGTTACGGTTTGGAAATGGCAAGCAATTCAAATATGACACCGGTCTGCGATTTACAGCAAGTAGCCATCTAAATGCAAAGATATGAACATGCTACAGCACCCAAACATGGCATAAAAATACATGGCAGGAATGCATTCATGATGCTTAACAAAAGTCTAGCACTGAGCTACGGCCAATTCATTCATTAACAGGTTCAAACAAACATGGCAAAAATGCATATGGTAAATAGATTTCAGACTTAGTGAAATTAACACTTGTCTAAAATTTCAGATCAGATAGCACTCTTCGGAGCAACAAAACTATATGCTACAGGACCTGAATATGGCAAAGTAAAGCATGGCATGGAGCTACTCAAAGAGCTTAACAAAAGTCCCTTAGTGACCTTGAGCCAAAAGGGATCAGAAAATACAATTGCAAGCATGTGAACATGGCAAAACATAATCAGTTCTCAGACTTAGTGAAAACTGGAGCATGCTGAAACAGATATCAAGTAGGCATGTCTACGAGCTCGATGCACTCACTACGGGGCAAGTCATGACAAGCTAAGCATACACCCGTCAAGAATACACAAAATGCAAGCTAGACATGGCAAAAACAATAGCATAGCATGCACGGATCAACTACAACATCATCGGCAAAATCGCTAACAAGTAGACAATCTGCCCAGATTCACAAAGTAGCAAAAGTAGAGCTCGATTGACTCAAGCTAGGTTGCTCCATAATTGCAAACAAAGACATTTATGGATAGAGCACTATAAGATTAACAAAACATCCTTACTGATCATCCTCAAAAGAGGCACGGATCACTAGGAAACAACAAGAACATATGGCATAGTGAGATAAACAGCTCAAGGACTTAGTGGAAATGCTAAGTCCCTGAAATCAGCATTACCAAGTGCCTCACTTTGCAAGCTTGTGCTAGTCACCACACACATCACAAAAATACATGGGTTGCGCCTCTGGAAAGATGGCAAAACCCTTAACAAAACATATGTAGAGCTCATGGGCATATCATGCACACAATAATCATGGCAAAAATGACAAATATCTAAATGGAGCAGCAGATCTGACAATTATCTCAAGTAGCACTTTTCTAATAGCATTTCGGGCATCAAGATGACCTCAAATGAAAATGATGCAATGGAATGAAATGATGTACTCTCTGAGACGAACATTTTGATATGCTATATGCCCAAATCGGAGCTACGGGTGCAAAGATACGATACCATGAACAGGAGCATATGGACTAGGAAATTTCGGGGACTTAGAAAAAAAAAGGACCACCAGATCAAGGGTTTCTTCGGCGGTTACTGTAGCCGACGGGCTTGAGGTCGCCGGCGACGGATCCGACCGGAGAGAGCTCGCCGGCGGCTCGGGGTCGCGGGGGCCGTCGTGGGCACGGCCGGCGACGAGGCTGGACGACGGCGGAGGGTGGCCGGAGAGGGAGCCACGGGGCTCGGGCGCGGCGAGGTGTCGCGGGCGGCGCCGGAGTCCACTGCGGCGGGGCGGCGCCGGAGGCGGAGGTCGACGCGGTGGCGGCGGGCGGCGGGGCACGGCGCCAGCGTCGGGGGCGAGGAGGCAGGCGGCGGGGCGCGCGTGTGGGCTGGGAGGGCCCCTCGCGGGCCGAGCGGGCCGGCGGCAGGAGGAGGCGGCGATGTGGGCGCGGCTGCCCACGTGGCGGCGATGTGGGCGCGGCTGCCCACGTGGCGGCTCGCGGTTGGCGGGGCGATTTCGTCCGCCCAGGACAGACGTGTCCGGCGGCGATGTGAGGGGATTTTTAGGGTTAGGGAGAGAGGGGATCCGCGAATTTCGGGAGGGGTCTTTAAATAGAGGTAGAGGGAGCTAGGAGAGTCCAAATAAGGTGCGGTTTTCGGCCACGCGATCGTGATCGAACGCTCTAGATGATGGAGAGGGTTTTAGTGGGTTTTTGGGCCAAATTGGAGGGGTGTTGGGCTGCAACACACACGAGGCCTTTTCGGTCCCTCGGTTAACCGTTGGGGTATCAAACGAAGTCCAAATGATACGAAACTTGACAGGCGGTCTACCGATAGTAAACCAAGGCCGCTTGGCAAGTCTCGGTCCAATCCGGAAATGTTTAATCCCAACACACGAAAGAAAGGTAGAATTGACCACCGGAGGAGAACGAAGCGCCGGAATGCAAAACGGACAACGGGGAAAATGCTCGAATGCATGAGATGAACACGTATGCAAATGCAATGCACATGATGACATGATATGAGATGCATGACAACGATAACAACGCACGGAGGCAAAGACCCGAACCCGAGAAAATAAAATAACTTAACGCCGGAAACGGCAAGAGTTGGAGTACAAATTGGGAAAGTTATATCCGGGGTGTTACATCTTGTTAGAATGAAGTTAACTAAGGGATGGCAGTTGTTCTCGAATGGGACAACACAGATTAATACTCACCTTCTCTCCTTGTTAGGAACGATAATTAATTGGATACTTACACCAATTTTACGCAATGATCATGTGTGTTTTTGTCACACCCTAGTTAGTTCAAGCATTAGAGTGTGCATCATGTTTAAATTCCTTTTAAATTTGAAATGGGGATGACAGAACCCCCAGCACCCCCCACCCTGGAACAACTAGGGTTTACTAAAAACTTTTCCAATGAACCTGAAATGCCCTTCTAAAAAGCCCACCCTTTTTGTTTTGGGTTAAAACCTTTGACAAAAATGGTGCACATTTTTCTAGGACATCAAAAGTCATTGGATTAATCCTTATGGTATTAGCATTTGGGAATTTAAATGCTATAAAATATTCAAATTGCTCAAATAAGCATAAACTAAAATGTTTGCTGTTGGATATATTCTAAGCAGTGGCCATGATTAATTTTATGATTTATGGTAATGCCCTGGTATATTTAATAAAGCCATGAAGTTACAGAAATAATAAATAAATAAGAAAAACAGAAAAAAAAAAGGAGAAGAGAGAAACTTACCCGGCGCAGCCCACCAGCCCACCTAGCTCGGCCCAGTCGACTGGCTCTTGCCAGTCGTCCTCCTCCTCTCGCCAGGAGGACGAGGAGCGCGTGGCCAGCGCCCGCGGCCACACGCCGGCCACCTCCTGCTTCCGCCGACGCCCTGGAGGCGTCTACGAGTGCCACGCCGACCCCCACGTCTCCCCCTCTTTCTTCCCACTCTCCCCGTGTCCTCTCCCCCTCTCTGGCTCTCTCCCCATCTTCCTGCCGAGCGCAGCCGTCGCCGCCGACAAGCTTGACCGCAGCCACCGCCGTCCATTCATTGCCCCGTCATGCCAGGAAGCTCCGCCGTCGTCGACTACATCAAGTAGGCCGAGCCCCGAGCGCTCGCTCGCCCCGGAGACGCTGCACCGAGCTCGTCCTCAACTCCGGCCGCCGGAGATCCCCTTCGCTGCCCCGCTCGCTCCAGCCCTTCCCCGAGCTCGCCGTTCGCTCCCCTGCAACCGCTCTGAGCTCCGCCACCATTTCCCTCTCTCCCCGCGCTCGTCCGCGTCCTCTAACCACCTCTGCCATCGAAGCCAAAGCTCGCCGCCGCCACCGCACGTCGCCGTCATGGCCACAGCCACGTTGGAACGCCACCGAGCACGCCTTCGTCTTCCATGCACTCGCAGGAGCCCGTAGCACCCTCGCACGCCCCTTGCCGTGCCCCCTAGCGACTAGCTCGTCCTCGCCCGAACTCCGGCGACCGCCAAGGTCGTCGCCGGCGTCGTTCCCGGCCTCCCCGAGCTCCACTTTCTCCACCAAACGATGCGGCTCGCTCCCTGTGTCACGTAGCTGCTCTTCGCCGTTGATTTGGTCGCCGGAGACGCAAACCCGAGCCCCTCCGCCGCGTCTGTCGTCGCTGGCGTCAAGCCGCCGGTGAGTTGACCCTGTTTGACCCCCGTGTGGACCCTGGTAGACCCCCCCTGGGTCTATGATAGGTGGGGTCGGTCTGCTAATCAGTTTAAGATTAGTTTTAACTAATTTAATTTAGTTTTGTCACTGACATGTGGGCCCAGGCCCCACTAACAGTCAATTAGCACTAACATAATTTTGTTAATTAGTTGTGACACTAACAGACAGGGCCCACCAGTCAGGTTTGACCTGGCCGACCTAGTTGACCCGCTGACGTCACACCTATGTCATGCTGACGCATTAATAAAATTACTGGATTTATTCTTTAATAGGAAATTCCAGAAAATAGCCAAAACTTCTAAAAATCATAGAAAATCAACCATAGCTCCAAATGCAAAGATTTATATATGAAAAATGATCAGAAAAATTCAATCTATCCATCTGTAATGGTTTCATGCATGACAAAACAAGTTAACCTTGTTGTTTAAGCAGAATAAGGTAATGCACTAATAAGGCCATATTTAATGAGCTAATATTTGAATCTTTGATTCAACTGAGTTCATCCCCTTCTGTTTTAGCTTGCATTAGGCCAAGACACTTTCATCTTGCCATGTCATAGCATGCATCATATTGTTGCATAATGCCATGTGTTCGGTGTGATTTTCGTGGTAGGTTCTGCCTCCGAGGATAACCCCGAGTACCCGTCTGAAGGGCAGTACCCTACTACCACTACAACAGGCAAGCAACCCATTGATCATTCCGATACAAACCCATGTTCTCGCTTCTACTCTTGTTTACTGCATTAAGACAATGCGATTCAAACTGCTGTGTGCTACGGTAGTTGAACCCTTATCCTCTGCATGACCTGTCATTGCCACAGTAACTAGATGAAACCCACTAGCATGTGTAGGAGTTGGTTGAGCCATGTATGTGATTCCTACCTTGCTATGCCTGCTATGCTTAGAGTTGTGTCAGGTCTGGTTCATCTGGGTGATGGGCTAGAGTGAAATGTTTATGTCGGTAATGTGAGGGATGTGTTGAACATGTTTTGGTAAAGGTATCGATGAGAGGCCATGTAGGAGTACATGGTGGGTTGTTTCATTGAGACCGTCCATAAGAACTGAGATCTGTATGTGTGATTTAAGATGCAGTTACTACCGTACATTGGGCCCAAAACCAATGGACCCTCTCGACTTCTTAATCACCCTAGTACTCTATCTAGGAGTTGCAAATAGTTTTTGGTGTTTGTAGGTTATGTGTTGGCGGCCGTGCGTAGCGCTGACCCTAGGGGTGGGCTATGTTGCGGTAGATACACCGTGGCACGGTGTACCGAGTCACCCGTTTGGTGTCTCGGGAACCCTGTTCACATCGTTCAGGGCCGTATGTGGAAACCTCGGCCGGACTCCGTGCGGATGGAACCTGGATAGGCGATGAACCTGGACTAGAAACTTGAGTGTTTAGGTAGGCCGTGGCCGACACCCTCGTTGGGCCTCCGCTTGAAGGTTGCCGAGTACATGTCGTGTAAACGGCGGTAAGTGGTGAAAGCGTGTATGAAGAAGTACACCCCTGCAGGGTATAAAACTATTCGAATAGCCGCGTCCGCGGTAAAGGACTACTTGGTTGCCTATACAGTTCATAGACAAGTTAATGGTTACTACTAAAAGACTCAAGATAAGTGTGAGTACCGAGGATGGCCCTCTCGTAGGATGACGAGAGAGGATCCCCGGTGGAGTATTGTGTTGGTGAGTAGTGGAATCGTGTGCGAAAACTATTTTACTAGTGAAGTTCCGTAGGATAGCTTAGCCAAGAGTCAAAGCTGGCTTGCTGCAATAACCCCACCACCTTCTTGAGAATGAGCATGTATATTAGGTTCTGATGTAAGACTTGCTGAGTACCTTGTACTCATGTTTGCTTATTTACTGTTTTCAGACGACAACACCGCCCCCTCCGATGGGTTCTACGTAGACCTTGACGTCGACGAGTGACTAGCCACCCAGGTGGTGATCCTGGCCATGGAGGGCCCTATGTAGATAGACAGGCTTCGAGAAGCCTTCTTTCTTTCTAGTGTGTGTACTCAGACTAGTTGCTTCTGCTTGTGCTTGTATGATTGTATGACTTGAGTATCGGGTCATGTGACCCCTATCTGTATGAACATGTTATGTGTGGCTCTCTGGAGCCTTTAAATAAAGTACTTGAGTTGTAGAGTTTTGTTGTGATGCCATGTGTATGTACTCATATCGGGCATATTGTGTGTATGATTGAAATGCTTGGTATGAGTGGGATCTGACAATCTAGTTGTTTATCCTTGGCAGCCTTTCTTATGGGGAAATGTAGTCTAGTGTTCCTCGAACCATAGTAGTCCGCTACAACCCGGTTCACCGGAGTCCTGCTAGCCCAGCACTACTGCTCAGGACACTTGACTGGCCGGCATGTGTTTCACGTCGTTCCTATGTCTGTCCCTTCGGGGAAATGTCATGCAGTATCATCCGGAGTCCTGTTAGCCCAGTGCTACAGCCCGGATTCACTCGCTGATGACCGACATGCTCGATGTGATTCATGTATGCCTGTCTCCATAGGTCTGTGCCGCTTTGGATTCACGACTAGCCATGTCGGCCCGGGTTCTCTGTCATATGGATGCTAGCACACTATCATATACGTGAGCCAAAAGGCGCAAACAGTCCCGGGCCATGGTAAGGCGACACCCGTGGGATACCGTGCGTGAGGCCGCAATGTGATATTATGTGTTACCGGCTAGATCGATGTGATTTATAATCGGGGTCCTGACAGTGTTGGTATCAGAGCCGGACTGCCTGTAGGTTCGTTGAGCCAAACTGGTCGATGTCGAGTCTAGAAATGCTTTAGTTATATGTAGGGGAATTGATTGTGGGAGGGAACGTAAGGCTCTTTTACTCCTTTACCTTATGTCCTCTGATCTGAGTCATTCTCTTCTCATTCAACGTGGGTTAAGGACTAGGCTCTCTTCTTCTATCAGGTTCACGTGTTACTAATCCATAGTAGCTTATAGGATTGTTGTTACAAGCCTCAGTACAGTTTCTACTATTTTTAGTATGTTGCTAATTGAATCAGAACCTTGATATGATGTTGTTGAGTGGTATTGCAAACTGTTGTGGATGTCTCAAATCTTTTTCTGAGAATTTACAGCTGTTATGTTGTTCAATTTTCCCTAGAAATTCTAATGTCTTTGCATTGTGGTTGTGCTTTCAGATGGCCAACCGTGTTCAAAACCAAGTGGTTCGCCTGACCCGGTGCCTCGATGTGCCCGGTCATACTGCTATGTTAGTCCGGGTAATGATCGAGACGGGTTACCGTTGGTATCCCGAATACACCGTCGAAGAGCAATTCCGAGACTTTAATCAAAGCCAATATTTCTGCACCATCAGGATATTTCCTTCTTATCCTGGATCTACCGAGCCCCTTCACTGTTCCTATGGACTCGGGGTTACTGTTGAGATGGCTGTGCAGGATGCTGCCTATTCCATGATGACCATTATGCGAGTCCGGACTGGCCTGCTTCGGAACACCGACTTCCGTTACATGCCAGCTTCACTTCCGGGAGCGCAAGGGTATCTTCAGGCTATCTATGCTGACTCCACTCAGGAGGACTCATTAACTCGTACCACTGCCGAGGTGCTCGAAGATAAGGACCGAGAGAATCGGGCCTTGAGGCTCGAGCTTTTCAATACCCGTGCTGATCATTGGGCCACATTGACTCGGTTTGCACCTGCGGTGCAAGCTGGATGTATGGATACAAGGGATCTGTATCCCGTGAGATCTGCTCTGCCAGACATGGTGGATTAGCGTGATGTGGGAGGCATCACCCCACCCCGTGGTCCCCGCAGGCCACCGTTTGTTGGTCCAAGACCTCATCCTAGCCCCTTTGGTCCACAAGCTCCTCAGGGCCGTCTGTTCCCGGATGATCATGTTGAACTTTCAGGCTATGGAGGTGACTTCTATGAGGACTACTACGGAGCTGTCTGAGTTAGTAGTAGTATCACTAGTATTGTAATAGTTGTATCTCCACTGTCCTGCGTGACTTGTGGAATATGACTTTGTGTGTAATCAATTCCGGAGGTGTAGACAAATAATGTATAGGAGCTTGGAATGCCTCCGATGAGATGTAACGTCTTTCATCATAGTTGTACTGTAGCCTGGGCTTGTACTAGACTATGTATGATGTGTATGACCGTTGGTATATATATGGCAGTTTTATATTACCATGACATACGGATGAACATCTCTGCATTCCGTGTTATCCATTACATTCTGCACTTCCTTGCTAAGTTTGATCCATCCTTACCTAAACTGTTGTCTTGTTTTCTCCTAGGATGGTCAACACCCGCAGCAACCCTGCTGCCCTGGAGCAGGGGGAAGCCAGTGCAGCTAGTGGTGAAAATCTGCCTCACCCGCCCTCTCTGGCCGAAGTGATGCTGGAGGCGGAAAGAAACAAGCGTGAGACTAACCGCCTGCTAGAGCGGATTGAGCAGAACACTGCACGCCATCCGCGAAATGACTTGGTGTCAATCAACGACTTTATCAAGTTGTACCCACCAAAGTTTAACCATTCCGTCGAGCCCCTCGACGCGGATGACTGGCTTCGCTACATCACCCACAAGCTACGTTCTGCCAACGTAGCCGAAGCTGATAAGGTTACTTATGCTGCCTACCATCTCGAAGGCCCTGCTAGCCTCTGGTGGGAAAACTTCGAAGCTATGCGCCCGGTCGGCCAAATTACTACTTGGGCTGAATTCAGTGAGGCTTTCCGTGAGCATCACATTCCGGAAGCTCTCATGAATCGCAAGAGGGAGGAGTTCTGCAATTTCACCCAAGGAAGACTGATTGTGGATGCTTATAGTCATGAATTTGGGAATCTGGCACGTTATGCTCCTGAAGAAGTATCTACCGACGCTAAGAAGCATGCAAGGTTCCGCAAGGGACTTAGCCCTGAGCTTCGCCGCGATCTTCGTCTGCACGAGTGCACCTCTTTTCAGAAGTTGGTCAATAAAGCCATCAGCACTGAGACATGCCAGACTTATTATGACGCTTCACGCAAACACTCCCGTGATTTCGGCTCTTCATCCGGCTCTGGAGCTCAGAAGCGCCGGGTGTGGATCCCAAGCACGGCACTGCCACCCAGGTTCATTCCGAGGCCATCCTTTGAGGCGCCTCGTTCCAACCAGCAGATTGCACCACCCAAGCCCTATGGTGGCCCCGCTACTAATGCTGCTCCACACCCCAATGTGGTGACGTGTTTCAAGTGTGGAGAGCCGGGTCACTATAGCCGAGAGTGTCCCCAGAACAACAACCCCAATCAAACTGGAAAGTCCGTTGGCCGTGGTAAGCCAGCGGGAAAGACATTCTACGCCAAGCCGGTCACTACTACACGTGGCCATGTCAACTATGTTTCAGCCGAGGAGGCTCATGAGGATCCTAACGTCGTCCTTGGTACGCTCCTTGTTAACTGCCATCCGGCATCTGTTCTTTTCGATACTGGAGCATCTCATTCATTCATATCCGAGAACTATGCCCGATTGCATAACACGACATTCTGTGACACGCCCACTTCCATGGTAATTCAAACTCCGGGTTCCAAATGGCAAACTTCTAGAGTAAGCCATGGGAACGAAATTCTTGTCGATAGACTTGTCTTCCTTGCATTCTTAATAGCTCTCAAGTCCTCGGACATAAACATCATTTTGGGTATGGACTGGATGTCACCTCGTTATGCTAAGATTGATTGTGCCACTAGAACCGTTCAACTTACTCACCCATCGAGCAAGACAGTCAATGTCTTAACTCGAGTGGCCAAGTGCCAGCTTTACTCCCTAAATGCCAACCCCCTTCCAGACCTTGAGGATGTTCCGGTAGTCCGAGACTTTCCGGATGTCTTTCCAGAAGAACTGCCAGGTGTTCCACCTGACAGGGATGTCGAGTTTGTGATAGACCTTGTTCCAGGAACCGTTCCAATTTCTAGAAGACCCTACAAGATGGCACCCTTAGAACTAGCCGAGCTTAAGAACCAACTCGATGAGTCCTTGAAAATGGGTTCCATCCGTCCTAGTTCCTCTCCTTGGGCTTTCCCCATCCTCTTCGTCAAGAAGAAGGATGGAACGGGTCGAATGGTGGTAGATTACCGACCTGTCAACCTGGTCACTATAAAGAACAAGTATCCGCTTCCCAGGATCAACAATCTGTATGATCAGCTCGCTGGGTCCTCAGTCTTTTCCAAGATGGATTTGAGGTTGGGCTACCACCAAATCAAAATCAGAAACGGGGACATTCCCAAAACGGCCTTTGTTACACATTATGGCCAATACGAGTACACCGTTATGTCCTTCGGTTTAACCAATGCCCCCGCTACCTCCTCTCGGTTAATGAACTCGGTCTTCATGGAGTATTTGGATAAATTCGTCGTAGTATACCTCGATGACATACTCATCTACTCCAAGAATGAAGAGGAACATGCCGAACATCTAAGGCTGGTATTGATGAAACTTCAAGAGCATCGCCTTTATGCCAAATTCTCCAAGTGTGAATTTTGGTTGCCAGAAGTGACCTATCGAGGCCATGTAATCTCTGTTAAGGGTATTGCTGTCAATCCCAAGCGAGTTCAAGCCATCCTTGATTGGACTCCACCTGAGACGGTCAAGCAAGTTCGGAGCTTCCTTGGCTTAGCGAGCTATTGTCGCCGCTTCGTCGAGAATTTCTCCAAGGTTGCTAAACCTCTAACTGAACTCCTCAAGAAAGATAAAAGGTTCGAGTGGACCCCACAGTGCGAGTTCAGCTTTCAGGAAATTAAAAGACGCCTGACATCTACTCCCGTACTGGTACCACCAAATTTCTCCAAGGACTTCATTATCTATTGCGACGCCTCGCGACAAGGACTAGGTTGCATACTCATGCAGGATCGTCAGGTAATTGCCTATGCTTCACGGCAATTACACCCACATGAGGAAAACTATCCCACACATGATCTAGAGCTTGCAGCTGTAGTCCATGCACTCAAAACTTGGCGGCATTACCTCCTTAGTAATCATTGTGAGATCTTCACTGATCACCAAAGTTTGAAATATATCTTCACCCAACTAGATTTGAATCTCAGGCAAAGATGTTGGGTCGAGTTGATCTCGGATTACTACTTAGGAATAACTTACACCCCGGGCAAAGCCAATGTCATGGCTGATGCACTAAGTCGTAAGTCCTATTGTAACAACCTGATGTTACAACAAAGTTAACCACTTCTCCATGAGGAATTTCGTAAGCTTAATCTTCACATTGTTCCTCGAGGATTCCTATCCACCCTGGTGGCGAAACCTACCCTTACAGATCAGATCATCAAGGCACAGAAGGTAGATCCGGGAACCTCCCGTATTAAGAGAAGCATTAAGAAAGGAGTCGCGAATTGTTTCTCCATTGATGATCAAGGTGTCGTATACTTTGGAAATCGCCTAGTGGTTCCAAAGGCACGAAACCTGAGGCGGCTGATCCTTAAGGAAGCTCATGAATCCCCTCTCACCATTCATCCCGGCATTACTAAAATGTATCAAGACCTACGCCAGAGGTTTTGGTGGACTAGGATGAAGAGAGAAATCGCTCAATACATTGCTAATTGCGACGTTTGTCGTCGTGTTAGGGCAGAGCATAACGGCCTGCTGGCACCCTTCAACCTTTGGCTATTCCTGAGTGGAAATGGGATAAAGTCAGTATGGATTTCATCACTGGGTTTCCCAGGACCAAGAGAGGGAATAATGCCATCTTCGTCGTGATCGACCGACTTTCCAAAGTAGCCCACTTTCTACCTGTTCATGAGAGTATCACCGCTAGCCAGCTAGCCGATTTATACATCTCCCGAATAGTGTCTCTTCATGGTGTTCCATTGGAAATTAACTCAGACCGTGGGCGTCTTTTCGCCTCTCGATTTTGGGAAAGTTTCCAAAATGCTATGGGAACTCATCTCTCTTTTAGCACCGCCTTCCATCCTCAATCAAGTGGTCAAGTAGAGCGAGTCAATCAAATTCTGGAAGATATGCTCCGAGCTTCTGTCATCTCGTTCGGAATGGGTTGGGAGAATTGCCTTCCATTCGCGGAGTTTGCTTACAACAATAGTTATCAAGCTAGCTTGGGCAAGGCTCCTTTCGAAGTTCTCTATGGACAAAAATGTCGAACGCCTCTTAACTGGTCAGAAACCGGGGAAAGACAACTCTTTAGCCCGGATATGATTCAGGAAGCAGAAGAGCAGGTTCGCTTTATTCGTGAGAAATTGAAAACAGCCCAATCTCGTCAAAAGAGCCAATATGATCGTAGACATAAACTCATGACTTATGAAGTCGGCGAGAAGGCTTACCTTTGGGTTACTCCGTTAAAGGGAACCCATCGTTTCGGTATCAAAGGCAAATTGGCTCCTCGTTACATCGGACCCTTTTGCATTCTTGCCAAACGAGGAGAAGTTGCCTACCAATTGGAACTACCTTCGCATCTTTCCAGAGTTCACGATGTCTTCCACGTTTCTCAACTCAGGTGTTGCTTCGCGGATCCTATCCATGGAGTGGACCACGAAACGCTTGATCTACAAGATAACCTCTCATATCGGGAATATCACGTTCGTATCCTTGATCAAGCCGAGCGTACCACTCGACGTCATAATATCAAGTTTCTCAAGGTTCAATGGTCACACCATTCCGAGAAAGAAGCCACTTGGGAAAGGGAGGATCGTCTTCGACTCGAGTACCCCACCTTCTTTCCGGAGGATCCTAAATCTCGGGACGAGATTCTTTTGAGTGGGGGTGAGTTGTCACACCCTAGTTAGTTCAAGCATTAGAGTGTGCATCATGTTTAAATTCCTTTTAAATTTGAAATGGGGATGACAGAACCCCCAGCACCCCCCCTGGAACAACTAGGGTTTACTAAAAAAATTTCCAATGAACCTGAAATTACCTTCTAAAAAGCCCACCCTTTTTGTTTTTGGTTAAAACCTTTGACAAAAATGGTGCACATTTTTCTAGGACATCAAAGGTCATTGGATTAATCCTTATGGTATTTGCAATTGGGCATTTTAATGCTATAAAATATTCTAAATGCTCAAATAATCATAAACTAAAATGTTTGCTGTTGGATATATTCTAAGTAGTGGCCATGATTAATTTTATGATTTATGGTAATGCCCTGGTATCTTAATAAAGCCCTGAAGTTACAGAAATAATAAATAAATAAGAAAAACAGAAAAAAGGAGAGAGAGAGAAACTTACCAGGCGCAGCCCACCAGCCCACCTGGCTCGGCCCAATCGACTGGCTCTTGCCAGTCCTCCTCCTCCTCTCGCCAGGAGGACGAGGAGCGCGTGGCCGGCGCCCGCGGCCACACGCCGGCCACCTCCTGCTTCCGCCGATGCCCTGGAGGCGTCTACGAGTGCCACGCCGACCCCCACGTCTCCCCCTCTTTCTTCCCACTCTCCCCGTGGCCTCTCCCCCTCTCTGGCTCTCTCCCCATCTTCCTGCCGAGCGCAGCCGTCGCCGCCGACAAGCTTCACCGCAGCCACCGTCGTCCATTCATTGCCCCGTCATGCCAGGAAGCTCCGCCATCGTCGACTACATCAATTAGGCCGAGCCCCGAGCGCTCGATCGCCCCGGAGACGCTGCACCGAGCTCGTCCTCAACTCCAGCCGCCGGAGATCCCCTTCGCCGCCCCGCTCGCTCCAGCCCTTCCCCGAGCTCGCCGTTCGCTCCCCTGCAACCGCTGTGAACTCCGCCACCGTTTCCCCCTCTCCCCGCGCTCGTCCGCGTCCTCTAACCACCTCTGCCATCGAAGCCGAAGCTCACCACCGCCACCACACGTCGCCGCCGTGGCCACAGCCACGTTGGGACGCCATCGAGCATGCCTTCGTCTTCCACGCACTCGCAGGAGCCCGTAGCACCCTCGCACGCCCCTCGCCGTGCCCCCTAGCGACTAGCTCGTCCTCGCCCGAACTCCGGCGACCGCGAAGGTCATCGCCGGCGTCGTTCCCGGCCTCCCCGAGCTCCACTTTCTCCACCAAATGATGCAGCTCGCTCCCCGCGCCACGTAGCTGCTCTCCGTCGTCGATTTGGTCATCGGAGACGCAAACCCGTGCCCCTCCGCCGCGTCTGTCGTCGCCGGCGTCAAGCCGCCGGTGAGTTGACCCTGTTTGACACCCGTGTGGGCCCAGGTAGACCCCTCCTGAGACTATGACAGGTGGGGCCGGTCTGCTAATAAGTTTAAGATTAGTTTTAACTAATTTAATTTAGTTTTGTCACTGACATGTGGGCCCAGGCCCCACTAACAGTCAATTAGCACTAACATAATTCTGTTAATTAGTTGTGACACTGACAGACAGGGCCCACCAGTCAGGTTTGACCTGGCCGACCTAGTTGACCCACTGACGTCACACCTATGTCATGCTGACGCATTAATTCAATTACTGGATTTATTCTTTAATAGGAAATTCCAGAAAATAGCCAAAACTTCCAAAAATCATAGAAAATCAATCATAGCTCTAAATGCAAAGATTTTTATATGAAAAATGATCAGAAAAATTCAATCTATCCATCTGTAATGGTTTCATGCATGACAAAATAAGTTAACCTTGCTGTTTAAGCAGAATAAGGTAATGCACTAATAAGGCCATGTTTAATGAGCTAATATTTGAATCTTTGATTCAAATGAGTTCATCCCCTTCTGTTTTAGCTTGCATTAGGCCAAGACACTTTCATCTTGCCATGTCATAGCATGCATCATATTGTTGCATATTGCCATGTGTTGATTATGTTCGGTGTGATTTTCGTGGTAGGTTCTGCCTCCGAGGATAACCCCGAGTATCCGTCTGAAGGGCAGTACCCTACTACCACTACAACAGGCAAGCAACCCATTGATCATTCCGATACAAACCCATGTTCTCGCTTCTGCTCTTGTTTACTGCATTAAGACAACGCGATTCAAACTGCTGTGTGCTATGGTAGTTGAACCCTTATCCTCTGCATGACCTGTCATTGCCACAGTAACTAGATGAAACCCACTAGCATGTGTAGGAGTTGGTTGAGCCATGTATGTGATTCCTACCTTGCTATGCCTGCTATGCTTAGAGTTGTGTCAGGTCTGGTTCATCTGGGTAAAGGACTAGAGTGAAATGTTTATGTCGGTAATGTGAGGGATGTGTTGAACATGTTTTGGTAAAGGTATCGATGAGAGGCCATGTAGGAGTACATGGTGGGTTGTTTCATTGAGACCGTCCATAAGAACTAAGATCTGTATGTGTGATTTAAGATGCAGTTACTACCGTACATTGGGCCCGAAACCAATGGACCCTCTCGGCCTCTTAATTACCCTAGTACTCCGTCCAGGAGTTGCAAATAGTTTCTGGTGTTTGTAGGTTATGTGTTGGCGGCCGTGCGTAGCGCTGACCCTAGGGGTGGGCTATGTTGCGGTAGATACACCGTGGCACGGTGTACCGAGTCACCCGTTTGGTGTCTCGAGAACCCTATTCACATCGTTCGGGGCCGTATGTGGAAACCTCGGCCGGACTCCCTGCGAATATAACCTGGATAGGCGATGAACCTGGACTAGAGACTTGAGTGTTTAGGTAGGCCGTGGCCGACACCCTCGTTGGGCCTCCGCTTTAAGGTTGCCGAGTACATGTCGTGTAAACGGCGGTAAGTGGTGAAAGCGTGTATGAACAAGTACACCCCTGCAGGGTATAAAACTATTCAAATTGCCGCGTCCGCGGTAAAGGACTACTTGGTTGCCTATACAGTTCATAGACAAGTTAATGGTTACTACTAAAAGACTCAAGATAAGTGTGAGTATCGAGGATGACCCTCTCGTAAGATGACGAGAGAGGATCCCCGGTGGAGTATTGTGTTGGTGAGTAGTGGACTCGTGTGCGAAAACTATTTTACTAGTGGAGTTCCGTAGGATAGCTTAGCCAAGAGTCAAAGCTGGCTTGCTGCAATAACCCCATCACCTTCTTGAGAATGAGCATGTATATTAGGTTCTGATGTAAGACTTGCTGAGTACCTTGTACTCATGTTTGCTTATTTATTGTTTTCATACGACAACACCGCCCCCTCCGATGGGTTCTACATAGACCTTGACGTCGACGAGTGACTAGCCACCCAGGTGGTGATCCTGTCCATGGAGGACCCTATGTAGATAGACAGGCTTCGAGAAGCCTCCTTTCTTTCTAGTGTTTGTACTCAGACTAGTTGCTTCCGCTTGTGCTTGTATGATTGTATGACTTGAGTGTCGGGTCATGTGACCCGTATCTGTATGAACATGTTATGTATGGCTCTCTGGAGCCTTTAAATAAAGTACTTGAGTTGTAGAGTTTTGTTGTGATGCCATGTTGTATGTACTCATATTGGGCATATTGTGTGTATGATTGAAATGCTTGGTATGAGTGGGATCCGACAATCTAGTTGTTTATCCTTGGCAGCCTTTCTTATGGGGAAATGTAGTCTAGTGTTTCTCGAGCCATAGTAGTCAGCTACAGCCCGGTTCACCGGAGTCCATCTAGCCCAGCACTACTGCTCAGGACACTTGACTGGTCGACATGTGTTTCACGTCATTCCTATGTCTGTCTCTTCGGGGAAATGTCACGCAGTGACATCCGGAGTCCGGTTAGCCCAGTGCTACAGCCCGGATTCACTCGCTGATGACCGACATGCTCGATGTGATTCATGTATGCCTGTCTCCATAGGTCTGTGCCGCTTTGGGTTCACGACTAGCCATGTCGGCCCGGGTTCTCTGTCATATGGATGCTAGCGACACTATCATATACGTGAGCCAAAAGGCGCAAACGGTCCCGGGCCATGGTAAGGCGACACCCGTGGGATATCATGCGTGAGGCTGCAATGTGATATGAGGTGTTACCGGCTAGATCGATGTGATTTGGAATCAAGGTCCTGACAGTTCTGCAGGCCATCGGTGCGCGAGAGCACCAGAAGACGCAACAACCGGTCGGGGCCTTCCTTGTTGTCTTACATCAATTTTTTCAAACTTGAAAGAAGATAGTGTCATTTTGATAAACCTGGCCATCATAAAAAAATCATCCAATCCAACGTGTGAATGAGTGATATTTTTCTCCGCCCTGGCCTTTTGCTTACTCACCTCACGTACTGCAAATCTTGCTTTGTTTTTATTCACTCATGTGATTGCTAAATTTGGCAAGGTATAGTTTTCTGTGACGTGTGAGTAATCTCTGTAGATGAAAGCAGGAAGGATGGAATAAGAGTGCTTTCCTTTAGAGCATGAGCATAGTCAAATTCAAGCACAACAGATGGAACGATAAATTTTTTGTTACCAAGAATTTGTTTTGGTGTGACAAAGTTTACAATATTTAAATTACTAGTATAAGGGACACTAAGGAGGCTAGGGAGATGTCACATCCCTAGTTCTGCTATGATCCAGGCTTGCTTTGTGCATCATGTTTAAGTTTCAAATGAAATTGAAATGGGGAATGTTTCAAACCCTAGCACCAAAGCAAATTCAAATAGATTCAAATTAAAAATGGAATTTCAATGAACCCAAAATGCTTTTCAAAAATGTTCATGGTCTTTGGAAAATGTTGGAAACAAAAACCAGAGGTGATGCACATTTTTGCTAAACATTTTGGATTTTTGAATGAACCCATATGTATCCGAATTGGAGCTGTTTAAAATAATATAAATATTTTAAAGGCTCCAAAAATGTTGGATATTGGTGAGGGCCTCTAGTATATTATAACTAGTAGTCACAAGGAATCCCAAAATTTTTAGATTTGTGCTAGTATTATTTTAAGTCAAAAACAAATGTCAGAAATAGAAAAGTAAACAAAAAACGGAAAAACCCTTACCTGGTTCTTACCTAGCCACACTGTAGTAGCCCACTCCACCGGGATCGTGCCAGTCATCTCCCTCCTCGCGCCAGGAGGACGAGAGGCGCGTGCCCAGCGCTTGCGGCCACATGCCGGGGCCACCTCCTCTCTCACTGCCTGCCTGTGCCCTTCCCGACGCCGCTGTGGATGCCACGACCCCCTGCACCTCTCTCTCTCTCCCTCGAGCGCCCTCCCTCCTCTGTCTCTCTCGTGCGCGACCAGCCGAACGCGCCCGTCGCCGCCGCTCGCTGCCCACGTGCTCCCCGCCGTCCCCTCGATCGCCCGTCGTACCCAGAAGATCCGCCACGTCATCGGCTATCACTCCGTCAAGCCACGCGCCTCGGGAGGCCCTAGAGCACCTCCATCAACGTCGTCTTCATCCCCGGCCACCGGAGATCATCTTCGCCGCCCCGCTGTCTCCAGTGCGTCCCCGAGCTCGCCATGACCACCGTCGACTCCGCCGTGAGCTCCTCTTCGTTTCTCCCTTTCTCCCCGCGCGTTTTTCTCTCCCTAGCCACGCCAATCGCCAAAGTCGTGAGCTTCCGGCCGCCGTCCATGTCGCCGCCGTGGCCACCATCACCTAGAGCCGTAACCGAGCGCACCAGCGTGCTCAGCACATTCCCAGGAGTCGACCGCGACCACCCGCGGCTCCTGCCGTTCCCTGCTCAGCAACGTGCTCCGCCCAGGCCTATTAGTGGACCACTTGCCAAATTAGGTCCACTTCCTACCTCAGGAACTTGCTTCACCTACGGAGAACCAGGACACTATGCACGTGACTGCCCTCAGTCCAGTTATACTCCACCCCAGTCTGAGAGGTCTGTTGGCCGTGAAAAGCCATTAGGCAAGATGATCAGTACCAAGCCAGCCACCACTGAACGAGCATGTGTGCACCACGTCTCAGCTATAGAAGCTCAAGATGATCACGACGTCGTATTGGGAACGCTTCTTGTCAATTGTCACCCAGCTTCAGTTCTGTTCAATACTGGAGCATCTCACTCCTTCATATCTGAAGGTTATGCTCGGTTGGACGATATGTCATTTTGTGATATGCCAACTCCACTAATAATCCAGACTCCTGGTTCCAAATGGCAAACCTCCAAGGTAAGCCATGGTAATGAAATCCTTGTTGATAGGTTGGTATTCCTTCCTTCTTTCATATCTCTCAAGTCTTCAGATATTAACATCATCTTAGGCATGGACTGGATGACAGCTCATCATGCCAAGATCGATTGTTACACTAGATCTGTTCAACTTACACATCCATCTGGCAAAATAGTCACTGTCTTCACTAGAGTTGCAAGGCGTCAACTTTATTCTCTTAATGCCAGGCCTCTTCCAGACCTTGAAGATATTCCGGTAGTCTGTGACTTCCCGGATATCTTTCCAGAAGAACTGCCAGGTGTCCCACCTGACAGAGATGTAGAGTTTGTCATAGAACTTATCCCAGGAACTGTTCCAATCTCTAGGAGACCATACAAGATGGCACCTTTGGAGTTAGCCGAGCTTAAGAAACAGCTTGATGAGTCCTTGCAAAAGGGTTTCATCTGTCCCAGTTCTTCTCCTTGGGCGTGTCATGTCCTCTTCGTCAAGAAGAAGGATGGTACGGATCGGATGGTTGTAGATTATCGTTCCGTTAATTTGGTCACGATAAAGAACAAGTATCCGCTCCCTAGGATCAATGACCTGTATGATCAGCTCGCTGGATCCTCAGTCTTTTCCAAGATGGATTTGAGGTTAGGCTACCACCAAATCAAAATCAGAAACGGGGACATCCCCAAAACGGCCTTTGTCACTCGTTATGGTCAATACGAGTACACCGTTATGTCTTTCGGCCTAACCAATGCTCCAGCTACTTTGTCCTGCTTGATGAACTCGATTTTTATGGAGTACTTAGATAAGTTCGTCGTGGTTTACCACGATGAAATTCTTATTTACTCTAAGAACGAGGAAGAGCATGCCGAACATCTTAGACTTGTGTTAGAAAAACTCAGAGAGCACTGCCTTTATGCCAAGTTCTCCAAGTGTGAATTTTGGTTGCCAGAAGTGACCTATCTAGGCCACGTGATCTCTGGTAAGGGCACTGTTGTCAATCCCGAGAGAGTTAAATCTGTTCTCGATTGGACTCCACCCGAAACGGTCAAACAAGTTAGGAGTTTCCTTGGTCTAGCCAGTTATTGTCGCCGCTTCGTTGAAAACTTCTCCAAAGTGGCCAAACCCCTCACGGAACTTCTCAAGAAAGATAAAAGGTTTGAGTGGACCCCACAGTGTGAGCACAGTTTTCAGGAACTGAAAAGACGCCTGACTTCTACGCCCATACTCGTGCCACCGGATTTCACTAAAGACTTTGTTATCTATTGCGACGCTTCGCGTCAAGGACTAGGTTGCATTCTTATGCGGGATCGTCATGTGATTGCCTATGCATCTCGACAGTTGCATCCACATGAGGAAAATTATCCTACACATGATCTAGAGCTTGCAGCCGTAGTCTATGCACTTAAGACTTGGCGACATTACCTTCTTGGTAACCGTTGCGAAATCTACACTGACCTTCAGAGTCTCAAGTATATCTTCACCCAACCGGATCTGAATCTCAGACAAAGACGTTGGTTGGAGTTGATCTCGGATTATGACTTAGGAATCACCTACACCCCAGGCAAAGCCAATGTCATGGCTGTTGCTTTAAGTCGTAAACCCTATTGCAACAACCTCATGTTGCAACAATGTCAGCCACCCCTCCATGAGCAATTCTGTAAGCTTAACCTTCACATAGCTCCTCATGGTTCCCTTTCTACCTTGGTGGCGAAACCTACCCTTACGGATCAGATCATAGAGGCTCAAAAGCATGATACGGGAATCTCCCGGATCAAGAAAAATATTTCCAAGGGAGTTGTTGGTTGTTTCTCTATGGATGAACGAGGTGTTGTTTAGTTTGGAAACCGTTTGGTGGTTCCCAAATATCAACAGATGCAGCAACTAATCCTTAAGGAGGCCCATGAATCTCCTCTCACGATTCATCCTGGTGGTACAAAGATGTATCAGGACCTACGCTAGAGGTTCTGGTGGACTACGATGAAGAGAGAAACCGCTCAATATATTGCCAATTGTGACGTTTGTCGTCGCGTTAAGGCAGAGCATCAAAGACCTGCTGGCACCCTTCAACCTTTAGCTATTCCCGAGTGGAAATGCGACAAAGTTGGTATGGACTTCATCACCGGCTTTCCCAGGACCAAGAAAGGAAATAATGCTATCTTTGTAGTCATTGATCATCTTTCCAAAGTGGCTCACTTCCTACCTGTTCAAGAGAGTATCACTGCTAGTCAGCTCGCTGACTTATATATCTCCCGAATAGTGTCACTCCATGGTGTTCCACTAGAGATCAATTCAGACAGTGGCAGTTTTTTCACCTCTCATTTCTGGGAAAGTTTCCAGAATGCCATGGGAACCCATCTTTCTTTCAGTACCGCTTTCCACCCTCAGTCAAGTGGACAGGTGGAAAGGGTCAACCAAATTCTCAAAGACATGCTTAGAGCTTGTGTTATCTCATTCGGTATGGATTGGGAGAAGTGTCTTCCTTTCGCCAAGTTTGCTTATAACAATAGCTATCAATCCAGTCTTAAGAAAGCTCCTTTTGAGAGTCTCTATGGACGAAGATGTCGAACACCTTTGAACTGGTCAGAAACCGGTGAAAGACAATTCTTTGGACCGGATATGATTCAGGAAGCAGAAGAGCAAGTTCACATCATTCGTGAGAATTTGAAAACAGCCCAATCTCGTCAAAAGAGCCAGTATGACTGTCATCATAAGGAAGTGTCTTATGAAGTTGATGACAAGGCTTACCTTCAGGTTACTCCTTTAAAGGGTACCCATCGTTTCGGTATCAAGGGCAAGTTGGCTCCTCGTTACATTAGCCTTTTTCACATTCTCGCTAAACGAGGAGAGGTTGCCTACCAGTTGGAACTACCCCCACATCTTTCTCGAGTTCATGATGTCTTCCACGTCTCCCAACTCAGGCGTTGCTTCTCGGATCCCATCCGCGGAGTGGACCACGAAACACTTGACCTCCAAGATAACCTCATATATCGAGAGCACCCTGTTTGCATTCTTGATCAAGCAGAGCGTGTCACTCGACGTCATAACATCAAGTTTCTCAAGGTTCAGTGGTCTCATCATTCCAAGAGAGAAGCTACCTGGGAGCAAGAAGATCGTCTTCGACTTGAGTACCCCGCTTTCTTTCCGCCGACTCCTGAATCTCGGGACGAGATCCTTCCGAGTGGGGGCGAGTTGTCACATCCCTAGTTCTGGTATGATCTAGGCTTGCTTTGTGCATCATGTTTAAGTTTGAAATGAAATTGAAATGGGGAATGTTTCAAACCCTAGCACCAAAGCAAATTCAAATAGATTCAAATTAAAAATGGAATTTCAATGAACCCAAAATGCTTTTCAAAAATGTTCATGGTATTTGGAAAATGTTGGAAACAACAACCAGAGGTGATGCACATTTTTGCTAAACATTTTGGATTTTTGAATGAACCCATGTGTATCTGAATTGGAGCTGTTTAAAATAATATAAATATTTTAAAGGCTCCAAAAATGTTGGAAATTGGTGAGGGCCTCTGGTATATTATAACTAGTGGTCACAAGGAATCCCAACATTTTTAGATTTGTGCTAGTATTATTTTAAGTCAAAAACAAATGTCAGAAATAGAAAAGAAAACAAAAAAAGGGAAAACCCCTTACCTGGTTCTTACCTGGCCCACACTGTAGCAGCCCACTCCACCGGGCTCGTGCCAGTCATATCCCTCCTCTCGCCAGGAGGACGAGAGGCGCGTGCCCAGCGCCTGTGGCCACGCGCGCGCCGTGGCCACCTCCTCTCTCCCTGCCTGCTTGTCCCCTTCCCGACGCCGCTGTGGACGCCACAACCCCCTGCACCTCTCCCTCTCTCTCCCTCGAGCGCCCTCCCTCCTCTCTCTCTCTCTCTCTCTAAGGCGCGACCAGCCGAACGCGCCCGTCGCCGCCGTTCGCTGCCCACATGCTCCCCGCCATCCCCTCGACCGCCCGTCGTGCCTAGAAGCTCCGCCACGTCGCCGGCTATCTCTCTGTCAAGCCACGCGCCTCGGGAGGCCCTAGAGCACCTCCATCGACGTCGTCTTCATCCCCGGCCACCGGAGATCGTCTTCACCGCCCCGCCGTCTCTAGTGCGTCCCCGAGCTCGCCAAGACCACCATCGACTCCGTCGTGAGCTTCTCTTCGTTTCCCCCTTTCTCCACGCGCGTTTTGCTCTCCCTAGCCACGTCAAACGCCAGAGCCGTGAGCTTCCAGCCGCCGTCCATGTCGCCGCCATGGCCACCGTAACCGAGCGCGCCACCGTGCTCAGCACGTTCCCAGGAGTCGACCGTGACCACCCGCGGCTCCTGCTGTTCCCTGCAACGCCGTTTCGCTCGACGGCCGAACTCCGGCCGCTGCACTCGTCGTCGTCGGCGCCACTCCGGCCACTCCCCAGCCGCGCCACCATCATGGTTGGATGCGGACGAGCGTCCGCACCCCATAGCTGCGCTCCGCGCGCCAAATGGCGCCCTATAGGCAAAACTCGCAGCGCACCGCCGCGTTTGGACTCGCCGGCGGCTAAACGCCGGCGACCACTGACCGTTGACCGGCATGGGTTGACCCCACTGCCCGGTTTGACCTCGCCCTCTCTCTCTCTCACTAACTTGCGGGGCCCGGCCGACTAATTACTCTAGTTAGCACTAATTAACTAGTTAGGTTAGTTATTACAGTCACTAACTAGTGGGCCCTGCCCAGTTAGTTAGGACTAACTAACTTAGTTGACTGGGTCACTGACCAGTGGGACCCATTGGTCAGGTTTGACCTGGTCAGCCCCGTTGACTCGCTTACGTCATGCTGACGTAGTGCTGACGTAGTTATTTATTTTCTGGCATTAAAATAAATTAGGAAAATCCAGAAAATGATATAAACTTCTAAAATTCATAGAAATTCAACCGTAGCTCAGAATGAAATAATTTATATATGAAAAATGATCAGAAAAATGCAAGGAATCCATTTATGCCAGTTCCGTGCATGAAAAATCAACTTATACATGTTGTATAAGTGAAAACATAATATGGGCATGTTAAATGCTTCATTTTGAATTGCATTTGAATCTTTGATTCAAATGGGCATCAACCAACTTGGTAGCATCTTGCATTAGCCCAAACACTAGCATTTGCACATGTCATGTTCATGCATCATATTGTTGCATTTGTTTGTGTATTGATTGCCAGCACCGTTTCTTCTCGATAGGTTCCACTCCGGAAGGTGTTCCCGAGTACCTGTCAGAGGAGCAGTGCCCCTTCGTTGATCTATCAGGCAAGCAACCCCCCTTGAGCATTTCAAAAAATCCCACTCTCTCGCTCCTGCTCCTTATAATGCATTAGGACAAAAACGATTCAACTGCTACTTTTCTGCTGCGGTAGTTGAACCCATTCCTTTGCATGACCTGTCATTGCCACAGTAAATAGTTGAAACCCACTAGCATGAGTAGGAGTTGCTTGAGCCTTCATGTGCCTGCTCATCCATGCTTGTTTTCTTTATGTCAGCTATGCTTAGAGTTGTGTCAGGTCTGATTCATCGGGAATGAATCGGAGTGGTGAACATGTCCTACTGATAAAGGCTAAGTGTGTGAACACGTTTTGGTAAAGGTAGCGATGAGAGGCCATGTAGGAGTACATGGTGGGTTGTCTCATTGGAACCGTTCCTAAGCACTAAGTTCTGTGTATGTTATCCAAGTCCAGTTACTATACCACATTGGGTTCCGGTTATCCGGCCCCTCTCGGCTTATTAATCTACTTGATCTCTGTCCAAGAGTTGCAACTAGTTTCTGGCGTTTGTAGGTAGTGCTAGTTGTCTACCAGGTGGTGTCCGACGGGACGGGCTTGGGACAGACTAGGCACCGTGGCACGGTGTACCAAGTGGCACCCGGATGGTGGGCTTGGGAACCCTGCACACATCGTTTGGGGCCGTACTGGAGACTTCGGCCGGAACTCCTTGCGGATGGAACTCGAATAGGCGATAAACCTGGACGAGAGACTTGTGTGGTTAGTCAGATCGTGGCCGACACCCACGCCAAGCTTCCGCTTGAAGGTTGCTGAGGTACATGACGTGTACAAGGCGATAAGTGGTGAGAGCGTGTGTGAAGAAGTACACCCCTGCAGGGTTATCATTATCTATTCGAATAGCCATTTTCCTCGGATATGGAAACTTGGAGGACTTATGTAGTACATAGACAACTTGAAGTGGATACTCTGAAGTACGCAAGATAAGCGTGAGTGCTATGGATGGCCTTCTCATAGGGAGACGGGAACAGATCCATAGTGGAGTTTTGATATGGTAAATATGTGGACTCGTGTGCGCCTTCTCACCTCAAAGAAGTTTCTGATACTTGTAGTATAGGTTAGCCACTCAGTCAAAGCTGGCTTGTTGCTGTTAAAACTCCACCACCCCCTTTGTTGATAATGTTGCATATGTAGATAGTTCTGATGTAAGACTTGCTGAGTACCTTCGTACTCACGTTTGCTTATTTATCTTTTGCAATTGGTTACACTAGTGACTTCGACAAGTAGCTTGTATCCCAGCTACGATCTTATACCCTTGGGAGGGTCTTGTGGATAGTCAGGCTTCTCAGCCTTTTTCTTTTGTAGTTGTCTGTACTCATACATGTAATGCTTCCATTGTTTGTATGCTCTGAATGATGGGTCATGAGACCCCTATTTGTATTGAATGCTATGTGGCTCTTCTAGGCCTTTATTTATATGAGTTGGAATTATGTTGTGATGCCATGTTGTACAGCACATACTTGCATGTTATGCGTACGTGTAACGTGTATTGCTATGTGTGGGATCCGACAATCTAGTTGTTTATCCTTGGTAGCCTCTCTTACGGGGAAATGTAGTCTAGTGCTTCCACTGAGCCTTGGTAGTCCGCTACAGCCTGGTTTACCGGAGTCCTGCTAGCCCAGCACTACTGCTCCAAAACACTTAGACTCGCCGGCATGTGATTCACTTTGTTCATGTGTCTGTCCCTTCGGGGAAATGTCATGCGGAGACATCCGGAGTCCTGTTAGCCTGCTACAGCCCGGGTTCCCGGAGTCCTGTTAGCCCAGTTGCTACAGCCCGGATTCATATGCTGTTGACCGACATGCTCGAGGTTGATTCATGTATGCATGTCCCTGTAAGTTAGTGCCACTTTGGGTTCACGACTAGTCATGTCGGCCTGGATTCTCTGTCATATAGATGCTAGCGACACTATCATATACGTGAGCCAAAAGGCGCAAACGGTCCTGGGCGAGGTAAGGTGGCACCCGTGGGGATACCGTGCGTGAGGCCGCAAAGTGATATGATGTGTTACATGCTAGATCGGTCTGACTTAGGATCAGAGTCCCGACAGGAGAATATCAGGTGCTACGGGAGTTGCTAAGCTCGTGTGCTGCAGGGCGAGCTCAGCCGTGGATGTGAGATTCAACGGTCAAAACACAAACAAATGAATACTAACATTTTGACTTCTGCTTTTTGTGACACCATTTATGCTGATTTTTTTCCGTTTCTTCTTTCGTGTTTCAAATCTTGATTTGAATTTTTCACAATTTGTAGAGACATGTCTTGTGAACACTCATAATTTTTTTGGAATTATTTGAAACATTTAGATGTGTTTATGGAAAAGTGATAGCATGATAGCACCTAATGTGTGGTAGCACCTGATATTCCCCCAAGGAGGCTAGACGTCCACTTTTTTGGTTATGGCAAGGGAAGTATACAAGGTTGTATACCGTGTAGTATCAATAGGATACAAAACACGATGAGCACACACCTGACCTCTGCACGACTAGAATGACCACAACTAGCATTAACGGAACATAGAAAGTACTACACCGGTAAAAATAAAGTTATACATGGCTGATGGAATGCTTTGACGTGCAAAGAAAAGAGCAATGATGATCCACATCGAGCAATTACAGCTAACGGAACTACTTGTGTGATGTGTTGCTTTGGCTCTAGGGTAGATAGAGATCATTTGTTCTTTCAATTTAATTTTAGTATTAGAGCCTGGAACTACTTGCAAGTGGATTTGCAGTCAGAAGATGATATGAGGAGTATTGCTAGTTAGGCTAGGAAGGATTTCGATAACAAAAGTGCCCTTCTGGTCCCAGGCGCAAATGCACTTGCACTTGTTCGAACAGTAAATTCTGAAAAATGGCAAAAATATCACAAAAAATTGTAGACAAACATTCTTGAGTGTTCTTCCTATGTATAAATTTTCTTGAAGAGATCACATTCACAGAATTTTCATTAGAAAAACAAAACAAGCAACCCAAAATGCTTAAAAACACCTTTTCATGCTACTGTTTTTTTTTCTGTTATGTGCACATGGAATGTTATTTCTTCACGAAAATTTGCGTGGGAGTAGAACATTCCTAGATGTGTGTTGTAAAAAGAACCAGATTTTTTAAATTTATATTAGTATTGTTTAGCAATTTACTGTTCATCCAAAACTGCATATGCTCCAGGCAGCAAATATTGCATGTCCTTAAAAAACCTTTCTTTCCTGAAGTGGTTTTCCTATCTTGCTGGAATATCTGGATCGCTAGGAATGCAAAAATCTTCAGAAAAAAGAGGCCCGCTTTCTATAAGTGGAAGAGGGGATTTGTGCATGACACAACCTTGCTGGCGCATAGAATTAAGTCTAGGTTCAGGGATAATTTGTTGAAATGGGTTTCTCACCTTCCACCTTAAAGCGTCAGTTGCACTGTAGTTCTTGCTCTTATTCCTTTTTCTGATATAAAGTTGTATACTATGTACCGTTTCATGCTCTACATTAAATAAAGTTGCAAGGCTGTGAGCCTGTGAGGTTTTTGCCCTATGGTTCATAGTCACAAAAATAAATGCTGACCAGCAAAGACGATGTAAGTGCATACAATGCAAACTGAAATCGTCCGAACACCGAGCAGACAGTCCAACCACCGAGAGTCAACTTTGGAGACAAGAGCATCCGTCGACACTTGTCCACAGTTTGCATATGAATTGTCGAGAGAGCTGACCACTAAAATCACTAATTGGGAAAGCTTACGCAATCTCGTGCCTACATCGCAAATGTACGCCGGTGGTAAATCTCTAAGTGTGCCATGTTGTATGTTCATTACTTTTCCAGCATGGAAACTTGGCTCGAGTGGGTGGTGTCTAAACCCAAACGTTCCACTGAGTTGATATTAGAGTGATACAGATAATATGATTTAGTTGAATAGGCGACGACAAGCTTCATCATTTCCTTTCACTTGTTATGCCTCAAAGTGCATTAACTCAACTGCGAGTAGATCAGGGTTAGACTTCATCGGCTCATATCTAACTTTTAGGAACCTCGTTGGCGGGCAACCATTTTTGTAATTTTCATTGGAGGAAGCGAGTCGGTCCAGTTTATGAGGAAAATAACAATCTAACCTTAAAACTTAACAAAATTTGTTTGTTTTAGTAAATTTGAGCAAAAACCACCCACACACTCTCACTAATGGGTGAGGAAGGGAGGACTGACAATAGAGGACGGATGGAGCATCAAGATCCAATGTGAATCGGTTCTAGGCCTTGTCGACCCATCAAGAAAGACAGATCGCCATGAAAATGTTTGACGTTTAGCCTAGGCATGACAAGATCGTTCTCAATCTTAAAATTGAAATTGTGATTAATTATTGCTCCCAAATTGGGTAAGTTTGACATATATTCCAAAGGAAGAAAAATCACAATGGTAGAAATTTTCGGGAAATATCCTTGAGATATAGTAAAACTGTAAGGTTCACCCATGTGGGAAGCTCAAGGTAGAAGCACCAAACCGGCCAATTCACTTACACACAATCACTTCCCCCATTCACAAATATAAGATGTTTTGAATATTTTCATATATAGGCTACACACGGAATGAAATGAGTAAACGAACAGACTAAAATTATATGGATAAAATCCCGGCCGAAATCATATTGGCATATCACTAGCAACATTAGAGACGCTATAAATCCAAAAAGCATAACAACAATTAGAGGCAAGATAATTTGTAGGTCGATTGCCATGTTGTTTTTACAGTGACAGTGCTGTTGCACAGTGTCCCTAACATGTGGTACCCAAAACCAAACAGCATTCAATCATTAAGCGAAACAAAACAAGAGGGCGCTGAAGAGCGACCCGAATAGAAGTTAAAACAAAATGTGAATCATGTTTGATTGCTTTCTTCAGATCCATGGCCTTTTCTATTCCGGTTCGAACCAAATCAAATTCATGGGCACAGCGCAGACCGGCCGAGAACAAGTACAGATTTCCCACCATCCGCGCAGCTTAATCAGCTTGCGATGGAAAGATATGGGAGGCTACAGACACCTATGCTTGGTGCCGCCTGATGATGCTGCCTTGCCTTGCCTCCGTAGCTAGTGGCTAGGCTAGAGCACCAGCCGGAGAGACGGAGACATCGATGGTTCTTCAGAATACAGATGTTGTTTCTTCAGAATTCCGATCTTGTCGATTCAAACAACACTTTCCTCGCCCACGCGCTCCGGCCAGTTAGCTTGCGACGGACACCTTCTTCCTGGAGTGCCGCTGCCCACGGTGGGATTCCGTCTCCGCCGAGAACCTCTGCAGCCTCCGGGCGGCCTGCCTGGCGCAGACGGCGTCGAGGTGCATCTCCTCGTGGCGGCACTCCTCGCTACAGTAGGGTGTGTCCCCTCTGTACATGAAGACGTCGCTGTCGCGCGCCAGCGGCTTGGCGCAGAGCGCACACGCGTCCATCGCCGGCATGCCGGGCTCGCCGAGCTGCTCGGCGTCGAAGAAGAAGGAGCAGGCCGCTGATGCCGCCATGGTACGTGTGTGCAGGTGGCTTTCGAGCAAAAATGCTTCTTTTGGTGCTGCGGGAGAGGGAAGAATTGAGGGGAGCGAGCGAGTTGGGTGGAGAAAAGAGTGGGAGGCTCAGGTATATATGGTGCGTCGGGCAAATATCTTATCGCGCGTCGGACGGCCGTCCCGGGAGGAAAACGACGGGCAATCATCGTGCTATTTCCGGGCGAGGTCGACCAGGAGACATCGCTCTTGAAGGTCACTGTTGATGCAAGTTGTGCTATTTTCTTCCTGCAAAACATAAAAATTGTGCTATTTTCTGAAGAGTGGAAATGTAGCTGTACTTGAAAACTCTCAAAAATGCTACAATTAGCAAGCTATAGAAAAGTTAGTAAATTCTAGGAGTGTTTTGTAATGTGACAGCTTGTCATTCTATAGCCGATTTGTGAACTGTCAGCTTCTACTAGACTGGCACCTTATCATACCAAAACATGATACATGCCCCGCCTTTTAGTATTCGCGTCTATAAGCATTGCAGTAGACTCCGTCGTGCATCTAGTCGGAAACTTGGGCACCAATATATTCCGGCTGTACTTGTGTGTGAGTATAAGATTAGGCAGAGCTTTGCTTAAAATAGCGCTAATGCTTAGTGCTGATTGTTAGCGCGCCAGGCTTTTTGCCAACATACGAGACAGGTGCCCCCACATGGTTAGCCTGCGCCAATAATAGACATAAATGCCTATCGTGCAGTGTACTGTGTGTTATTTTGTTTATACTATCAGACAGGAGATGAAGAAAAGAAAATAAGAAAAAAACAAAATCTCAAGGTCCCCTCTTTAAGTTAGTGTCATCAACTCATCATACGGGAGGGAATGTTGAGGGAGGCGTGTGAGCGTGCATGCACGCCACAGCAGCAACTTGTGGAGAGTGGACTGGCGCACACACTTGCAGATACTGTATACGCTCATGCCCGTGCGCCGCTGAAGCGCGTGCACCAGCTTGCGGCAGCTGCAAGCGATGCGTGCAGCCATTTGCAGTCTTAAAAACTTCAGGCTGGAGGATGCTGCCAGCCAGTTGCAGTTGCGGTTGAGCGTTGAAAGGATCAACTCAAGGATTCCGTTGGCACTCACCTCGCAGTCCACCGTTGTTTTCTGCCGGCGAGGCAGGCAGGCAGGCTTCGTCCCGGGGTGCAGCTTTTCTCGAGATCTGCGCGCAGTTTGTTTTTACAGCTTCCTTCCTCGAGTAGTAATCATCGGAGTACGCGAACATCGGGAGACGGTCGACATCTTTCTCTTTCTCCGGGAGAAGAGTGAAAATATTGGAGTACAAATCACTGGCACGCACGGCGATCTCTTGGAAGTATTCGCGGTCGACTGCTGATGGAGAGCCGGACACAGCCAACCTCGGCTGCGGAGTGTGGAGTACGAGCAACGTATTGGAGGCTTCCGAAGAAAAGAGAGGACGTGCACGATATCTCTTGCTGCGTACTCGGTGAGTCACGCACGGGCTACTTGATGGTGAGTGGTGACGCGGCACATCATTGCTCGTCGTATGCCGACACCAACGAGTGCGCCAAGCAGCCATGGTGCATCATCTCCTGGTGGCTCTGACTCAGCGATGGGTGGCGAGAGAGACGTACACAAAAGAAAAAGAACATACGGACGCACGCGCTCAGCCAATCTGACGTGTGAATTTGTGATATTTTTCTCCCCTCGGCCGTTCAGGGCCTGTTTGGTTTCAATAAGTCAGGTGATTTAAAACCAGTAAATTATAAATCATGCCTGTTTGATTGTCACCTGACTTGTAAGTCACCCGACCACACCTTCTCATTTTGTTTTTTTATATAAAAATGATGTGACCCACGCAAAAATGGGTGACTTATAAGTTTTAAGCTGGGGTGGAGCAACTTATGACTTATAAGTTGGGGTGATTTATAAGTTCGGTCTGTTTGGCAAAATAAATCACTTTTTTCATTTTTCGACTTATAAGTTGATGACTTATTTGAAATCAAACAGACCCTCAGCTTGCTCGACCCACGCAGTGCAAGACTTGCTTCGATTAGCTTTCCACAAGTGATTGGTAGTGACGTACGAACTTGCTTTTACCAAAGGTATAGTTGTTGTTAACTCGTGAGTAATATGAAAACATGAAGGACAGGGTCAGAATGCTTTCCTTTAGAGCATGAGCACAATCAAATTCAAGCACAAACATGGAACAGTAAATTTCATTTTGTTAGCGAAAAGTTGAGTTGTTCTTACTGACGGTGCCAGGACTCGCTTGTTGCGATGTCAATTCTCCACCGTGATTCAAACATGCGACAATTAATCGCCAAAATTTAAAAGGAATCAAGATTCTTCTGCAACGCGTCACAGCTTTGTGCGTAGCACCGCCACTCGCAACAAAGTTTACAAGATTTAAATTCAATAGTATGAAGGGACACCAATGAGGCTAGACCTCCATTTATGTAGACTGGCTAAATGCCAGTGCGTTGTCAGGGTATATAAAAAGTATACAGACACACAAACGTTTATTATACTCCTCCCGTTTCTAAATATTTGTCTCGTTAGAGATGTCAAATGGATTACCATATATGTATTGTATATAGACATATTTTTTAGAGTAGATTCATTCATTTTGTTCCGTCTGTAGTTACTTGTTGAAATCTCTAGAAATATAAATATTTAAGAACGGAGGGAGTAGTTCAGGAATATGTCGTGAACATGACAATATGATTTCAGTTCAGAAGATTTACCTTCACTCTAGCATCTTGTTTCCTTTGTTGGATTGTATGACACTTCCAAAAACAACAAGGTTAGCTACAAATTTTTCTGATACAATGGTTGCAACGTCCTAGTGCAAAATACTTAAACTATAGGCACGGGGCACCTAAGGGTATCTCCAACGGCAATCCGTAAATTTTCTCCTGCATCCGTCCGCGGATATAGATGCAGGAGACCGCCATCCAACCTTAGTCGCATACATTTTGACAACTACTTGAACCAATTGGACAAAATTGATCAAACCAGATGAATTTTCATATAAGTGCGGCCGGTTTCATTGAAACTGGAATAATTTGTACATAAAACCAGACGATATTTCGTCCGGTGAAACTTATGACCTTAAAACAAAACCCTGGAGTACAAAAAAGATGATTTCAATAACAAAAAATCAACATGGACAGGGGGCATATGCCCCCCCCCCCTTTTCTAGATCTATTTGTACCTCAATCGCACTAGGGCCTCCATAATGCTAGGGCCGGCCCTGTCAACATTGTAACCCAGTCATTTCATATTCATAGGTATGATTAAACACCTGACCGGCCTGACGTATGCATGCATTGCAGCGGGGGTTGGTCCGGGGTTCATCACGCGAGACTTGACGTTCGAGAACACGGCGGGGCCGGAGAGAGACCAGGCGGTGGCGCCACGGAGCGACTCGGACCTCTCCGTCTTCTATCGCTGCGCCTTCGAGGGACACCATGACACGTTGTACCAGCACACGCTCCGCCAGTTCTATTACGACTGTCGCGTCACTGGCACCGCCCGCTTCATCTTCGAAGATGCCATGGCCGTTTTCCAGATCTGCCTCCTCCTGGTCCTCGACCCGCTCCCGGGCCAGAAGAACACCGTCAGGGCCCAGAGATGCGTCAACGGCTCCTTCAACAACGGCTTCTCCTTTCAGTTTTGCAACGTCTTCGTGCAGAACGACCTCCTACGCGCGTAGGCCAACCAGACCGACAAGGCCACCGCCACGCATACTTTCCTGGGCCGGCCATGGAAGACGTACTCGTAGGTGGTGTTCATGTAGATGGAGTCCTACATCGCCGCCGTGGTGCAGCCCGAGGGGCGGCTCGCGTGGGACAAAAACCAAACCACGATCAGCACGCTCTACTTCAAGGAGTACATGAACACGAGCAACAGCGCCGACGTCTACGGCAGGATGAGGTGGACGGGCTACCGCGTGAATATGAGACAGGCCGAGGCCAACAACTTCACCGTGGTACAGCTCATCGGCATGAATGCGGGCAGGTGACGACGAGCGAGAGCGCGCACGGGAAGGGGGGGGCTTTTTTCGGGGGTCAGAAGCGGGCTTGGGAGCGGTCCGGATTCCCGCAAACCTCCCTCATTTTTGTCTCCGATTTCCGGGAGAAATCGTGTCCGGACCGCTCGGCGGACAGATATAGGTCGGCGTTGGATGGTTTTTCCGATCCAGACTGTTGCGAGAGGTTTGCGGGTCCGGGTGGAGATGCCCTAATAACATTAGGCAGCTTTGCTTAAACTAGTGTATACACGTAATGCTGATAATCAGCGCTCCAGGCTTTTTGCCAATACACGAGACAGGTGCCCCACATGGCTAATAATAGACAGAAATGCCCATCAAACACGAGACGAAGAAAAGGAAAGAAAAGAATAACAAAACGTAAAAACTAGAGGTCACCTTATAAGTTAGTGTCATAAGAGCATCTACAACCGGATATGTCAAATATGACTCTCAAACACCTCCGAACGCACCTAGGCGCTTGCGGGCAATGACCAGACATGTCTCAAATTTTAGTAGTTGCACCCGGACATCTCATAAAAGATTCTTAAATCCATACAAGGACATGCAAACGAACTAAACCTACATACTACATCGATCACCTAACTACTCATCATCGGAGATATTGACGATCTCTGTGTCCGGCACCAGCAGTATGGGAGGCAGCTGCAGCTCCGGCTCCTCCCGTGCCTCCGACTGCTCCGCTCCAGCCTCCTCCGCCTCTATCTCTGCGTCGAGTTCGGCGAAGAGCGCGTCGGACGCCATTTGCTCCTGCCGGAGGAACGCCCGGTTGGCCGCCACATAGGCGTCATCTTGGATGGACTCCAGGATGGCCTGCTGCTCCGCCATCTCCCTTGACTAGGCGACGGCGAACTCCGCCTCCACCTGCTCCATGTTGAAGCCTGGTAGCTCCTGCTCCAGCTGCTCCGCCTCCTCCACCTCCATCTGAGCCAGCTCCTCTTCCTCCTCTTCCCCCGGCTGCTCCTCCTCCTCCTTCGGCTCCAGCGAGTCCGGAGGCAGCCCGGTAGGGATGACGGTGGCGCGTGCAGCTTGTCTCGCTCGGATCTCCTCCTGGATCTCGTATCGACGCTCTGGCGTGAGCATTGCGTAGTAGGTGATCTTGCTCCTGACCATGGTGGAGCGCCGGAGCATGGACAGAGCACCGGAGCGGGAGAGGGAGGAGGTGGATGGGTTCAGACTAGCAGCGCTGAGAGGGGGGTGGATGTGCTTCGGTTGCGGGACGCCAGTCGGGTTAAATAGGCGGACTCGGTCTCAGGCGGTGAGCCGGAGCGGCGCCACACGACGACGAAGGAGGCGTCCATCGGACCATCGGGTTTCCGAGCGAGTCCACATGAGACCCCTTCGTCTGTCCTACATGACGGACGCGACCGAATGTGCGCGGGCGCCCGTATATCTGCCTTATATTTAGACTAGATATGAGGGGTACTGGTCAATCCGGGCGTTTGCGGCCCGTTTAAGGGGTCATCTGAATCGAAAAATCATGTGACTGGTGAGTGACTGGCGGCCCGCCCAGCTATAGATGCTCTCACATGGGAGGCAATCTTTTTTTTAACAGCCACACGAGAGGCAATCTTAGGGTGTGTTTGGTAGCATGTATGAACCTAGCCTAGTTGTTCTCATCTCATACATGCTGAGTGTAGACATGCTGAGTCCATGTAGTTGTTGTTGTTTGACCGTGATGTATGCGCTGAGACATGCCGAACTGAGATTTTGTTTGGCAGCCTGCATGTGTTTAGACATACTGAACAATTTCGAATTTTGAATATTTTTTTAAAATGATGAACAAAACCGAAAATATGTCAACACAAATTTAAACATATTTTGAAAATTTAAATAAAATTTGATATTCTAAACTTTTTTGTAAAATTAAAATAAATTTCGAAATTCTGTTTTTTATTTGACCATATCTGAAATTACGAGCTTTTTTGAAAATTTAAACAAATTTCGAAATTTTGAAAAAAAATAAAATTCTATTTTTTCAAAATTCAAACAAATTTTGATTTCCTTTTAAAATTCCGAACATTTATGATTTTTTAGAAAAAATTAATTTCAAATTATGTTTTTTTAATTTAAAAAATTTTGAAATCCATTTTTTTCCATTTTTCTGAAATTCTAAAGTTTTTCGAAAATTTAAACAAATTTTGAAATTCTGATTCTTTTTGAAAAAATAAACATATTTGGACGTGGTCTGGTCGGTGGGAACGAGTGTCAGGGCCAGCATAGCTGCCTCCATGCACCCTGTGTGGGGTGCATGAGATCAACATGGCTGAGGGCACTTTTATGCATCAGATGAGCATAGCTCAGGTGAGCCCATGTACCCTACCAAACAAGCAAAAGTGGGTCGGATTGAGAACTTTTGCCCTCATGCATCCTTCATGCACCCTACCAAACACACCCTTAGATGTGGTGCCGATCCGTGCGAGTGTGCATGCAGCCATATACGCACAGCAGCGACTTGTAAAGAGTGGACTCGCGCACACACTTGCAGATCTTGTCCAGGCTCTCTGCCCGTGCCCCACTCAAAAAAAAATGAAACTCATAGGCACTAGCACCCATGGTTTATTGATATAGGAGAAGCATCCCTTGTGAGAAACCAGAAATTCGTTCCCGACGTGGCTCGAACCCTTGTTGCTGGAGACGCCACTGCGCTCCCTTGCCACTAGGCTACAGCCTAGTCCTAGTTCCGCGTGCACCAGCTTGCGGCCGCTGGAAGCAATGCGTGCAGCCATTTGCAGTCTTAAAAACTTCAGGCTGGAGGATGCTGGTAGTCTGGTAGAAAAAAAGCAAGAGATGCTGCCAGCCAGTTGCAGTTGCGGTTGCCGTTGAGCGTTGAAGGGATCAACTCAAGATTTCATTGGCACTCACCTCGTAGTCCACCGGTCTTTCTTGCCGGTGAGCTTTTCTCAAGATCTGCGTGCAATTTGTTTTTACAGCTTCCTCGAGTAGTAACACTGACGCATCGGACGTAATCATCGGAGCATCGGGACAAGGTCAGACGACATCTTTCTGTTCCTCCAGGAGAAGAGTGAAAATTGCGGGCACGCACGCACGGCGATCTCTTGGAATTATTCGCGGTCGACCGCTGATCGAGTACGAGCAACGTATTGGAGGCTTCCGAAGAAAAAGAGAGGACGTGCACGATATCTCTTGCTACATAGTACTCAGTGAGTCACGGGCTACTTGGTGGTGACGGGGCACATCATTGCTCGTACTACTAGTATGTCGACACCAACGAGTGCGCCCGGCTTTTTTTTTCGAAAAGAAGGTTATTCCCGGTCTTTACATTATAATAATGTATGCGGTCATTTTATTAATAAACAAACAGTTTAACAAAGTCTTTAAATCTCAAAAAGTAAAAGGGCTCATAAAAAGCTAAAAAATATGAGGACGGGATAGCCACAACCGGCGGAATAAAAATAGATAGAAAACTAAACACATATCCTATTACATGACCGTCATCCAAACCGGTTGAAGATAGCCCGCGCTACTGTCTTTCAACGGATAGACCAAGTAACCATACGCTCTCTGAAATCCGTCAGAGTGAGTAGCGATCACATATGGATCAATGTACTGGCCTGAAAAATAACATGTAAGAAATGAATATGTGTTATTCTGTTAAAAATCAAATCGTTCCTGCAGTTTCATATAGCCCATAATAAAGCACATACTCCTACGCGGATATGTTTCGTTATTTCGATCTTAACTCCATTTAGCCACGTCCCAAATAATGTGTGCGCCGGGCCTTGCTCTACTCAGCGATGAGTGGGGACAGAGAAGTACAGAAAAAAGAGCGTACGGCCAGCCAGTCTGACGTGTGAATGTGTGATATTTTTCTCCGATCTGGCGTCTAGCTTGCTCGGCTCACGCATTGAACACCTTGCTTCGATCACCCTCTCCAGTGATTGCTGGCGACGTACGAATTTGTTTTTAGCATATGTATATAGTTGTTGTTAACTTGCGAGTAATATGAAACCAGGAAGGACAGGGTAAGAGTGCTTTCCTTTAGAGCATGAGCACAGTCAAATTCAAGCCTAAACATGAAGGGGCAAATTTCATTTTGTTGCCGTAAAGTTGAGTCATTGTTATGACGGTTCGAGGACTCACTTGTTGCGATGTCAATTCTCCACCGTGATTCAAACATGCAGCAATTAATCTCCAAAAACAAAAAAAAGGAATCAAGATTCTTCTGCAATGCGTCACAGCTTTGTGCGTAGCACCGCCACTCGCAACAAAGTTTACAAGATTTATATTTAGTAGTATGAAGGGACACCAATGAGGCTAGACCTCCATTTATGTAGATGTGTAAAGGGGAATATAGGTGTTGTGCACCATGTTGGCTGTACATTACTTTTCGGACATGGTGAACTTGGCTCGACTAGGTGCTGTTTAATCCCAAACTTTGCCTTCCTCATCAGCTCAGTTGACATTACAGTGACAACGAAAAAGCATGATGGTTTTCAGTTGGGGAAGTCATCAGTGGAAAGAGAGTGATGTATGGTTTAGCATAAAAGGCTTCGTCATGCCCTCCCACTCCGGCTCGAAAGTGCACTAATTCAACTATGAGTAAGTAAGGATTGGATTCCATCCGCTCAATCATCCTTTTACGAAACTTGTCATGAGGCAACTGCGGTTTTTATTAAAAGAAGAAAGATGATCTACTTTAGATGGAATACTAAACCTTATATTAATTTCATGAAACTCGAGCTAAAACCACCAATGTCCCACACTACCTCGCCAAACTATATCTAGGGCGCCAACTGACAACACAAACACACTAAAAAAGAGCGCAATAATCGTTAAACGGTGAAGCCAAAGCCAATGGGAAGTGGTTCTGCGCACTGTCGATACATAAGAAAGACAAATCGTCACACCCTCTAGCGATGCAACGAAGTTAAGATTGTACCGTGCTTACCGTGTAGACTATGCATGAAGATCAGCATCATACTTAATTTTATAATATAAAGAATGTGAAAAGGCCAAAGGCCTTATATTAAGTAACACACGACTTTACAAAAACACCTTTAAAGAAATTGAAAAACACATTCAAGTTATTGGTGCCTCTGTGTGTTCCTTGTGTTTGTTTGTTATAGTGTTGGAACCCTAATTATCGGCACTAAGACGTCCCGTTACTTTAGTAGCCGAAGTCTTTTTCCTCTCGCATACATCAGCGGCACTCCATGGGCAAAGCTTGTTGCCAAATCTAGGCCCCCGTCTGAGCGGGGCAAACTTTTGAAATCAAGGAGCCTATAGAAGCAACGATCGAGAATCATCAATGTAGACTAGAAAATGCCATTGGCCACAATTCGCAAAGGCAAATCGCCGCCCTGGGAAAGAAAACGTCAAACATGGACTATAGAGCGCCCTTGATCCGGCAAGAGGGAGTTGCACGCCTCGACCCGGGCGAGGCTGGCGAACTATCATCAGTTGGAACTAGAGACGGAGGGCCAAAATACACGGTGACATTCTTTTTTTTGGAACAAAGGCTCCAGAGGAGCCCGACTTTGAATTAACAAAGCCATAAACCGGCCAGGAGCACAAGAGCAGACCACGAACAAAGCAACGGCTAAAGGATACAAGGGAGAAAGAAGAACAGCGTACTAAGCTACACCTACAACTAGCGAACAGAAAAGAACAACTAATTGAGGTTAAGCCCTCTACACAAAGGCCCTGAAACGACTATGAAGAAGCCACGAGGATCTGGAGCCGCCAAAATCGGTCGGGCACATGGCTGAAACCCGAAACTGGAGATGACACAACACATGCCTTCTCTAACACCGAAGGGGATCCCTTTCCCTCGCCTAGGCTCGAAGGCGCCGCACCGTCAAAGTGTAGAGACGCTCACCCGAGAGCTAGAGCATAGGTTGGTCTCAAGACCGGGCCAGCAATGGGGCCAACCACATCATGCTGGAGCACACACACGCAAGCTGCAACGCAGGCGCCGAAGGAGACCGATGGAAGAGGGTAAGCCGCCGGGAGAGTCGCCGAAAGGAAGAAGCTGTCGAGCCACATGGCAAAGATTAGGAACAAGGAACTCAAGAACCAGCCGAATCGGCACCTGCGGCGTTGCTGCTGCCGAGAAGGGGAACCCGATCCCATTCCGCCCATACTCGAGGGCGCCGACCCGCCGGGACATCGCAAACACCACCGCAGAGCACTTGTGGCTGGATCTGAGACCTGCACAGAAGGGACGCCACGGAATCCACAGACGCCAGGCACCCACCTACAACTGCTACACGCCCCCAAAGCACCAAACCTCCCCAGACGGCGCCTCCAAGGAGGGCACGACGCACCAAGTGTCGGCGCCGCCCATCCCAGGCCGGGATTTGAGCTTTCGCCCGGGAGGCATGGCCGGGGTGTGGAGGAGAGCCCACGGCTACGACTCCAATGAGTAGAACGATGCAAAAGGGCGCTGCCGCCGCCGCATTGAAAATACCAACAAGGGTTTTCCCCGGGCTCGTCCAGCACTACCTGCTCGGGGATCACCCTACCGGCACCAGATCCGGCGACCAGAGGCTCGGAATCAGGCGAATCCAGCGAGGAGACCAGAGAGGGAGGAAAACCTGACCTTTAGATCTGGAGCAGAGGAGAAGGAACCTCGCCGCGCCGCGGCCACTACCCGCCGGGACCTCGCTGCCCGAGCAGCCAAGGGGGCCGGCCATCACCTCCCGCGCGCGGCGCCAGCTAAAGGACAGCGCCGCCTCACCGACCGGGCCGCCGCCCAGGTTTCCAAGGTCCAATGCCACAACGGGCGAAGCGACGAACACTACTGGAAAACAGGTTATTAATGGCGCACCTATTTTGACTACTAATGGCGCACATTAGGTGCGCCATTACTAGCACGCCATTAGTAAGTTTTAGTAATGGCGCACATTTGGTGCGCCATTACTATCCCAGATAGTAATGGCGCACCTAATAGTGCGCCATTACTAACCCTTACGTGCGCCATTAGTAATAAAGCCAAGTGCGCCACTAGTAACTTTAGAGGTGCGCCACTAGCTAAAAAGCTAGGTGCGCCATCAATAAAGGCTGAAATGTGCCACTAATAGTATATTTAAAAAACAAAAAAAATACAAATTAAAAAAAACCTATAAGGAAAAATAATTTAAAAAAAATGAAATAGAACCATAATTTTTATTATAGCAAGAATATTACCATGTCTTTACAAGTATCCAATAAAAAGAAAATTGCACAGAAATAAAACAAAATCCTATAACTAATCTTCTACTCCCTCCGTCCAAGAATACCTCTCGCAAGGGGAGGAAATTTTGAACTGAAGTGCATTTTACATTACAACCCGTCATATTTCAAATCAAAATCAATCGAGTCCACGTCCGATCGGTAGCAGCGCCTCGTCCTGGCATCGAGGAGAGCCAGAACTCATCTCTTCGGTAGCTCGTCACCACCCTCCCGGCAGCCTCTAACATCACGTACCCACCCTCCCGGCGTCGATCAACTGCTTTGAGGTAGCAGATTCCTCCTCTGTGTCTGCTCCTGCAATTAACACTTTGAATGCAATTAACAATTTGAATGTTAATAAGAGGCAAAGACAAGATGGATCAGTATATAATAATGGAGTACATGCACAATTAGATGTTCAAGCTGTTTAATGTCACTCCCATCATCACAATTTCATCTCAGGAAATGGAGTAGAATAGATTTAAGCATAGTGGGAGAACTTGGTGATGTGAGCGAAGCAAACTGCCTACATTCTAGAGATAGAGGAATATAGATATTGTTCCATACGAGTCTGCAAACTTACAATATAGGACCATATAGGCAGCCCTGTCATTGCCAAAAAACAAATATCACAGGCAGGCAGGGATTCTAGAAATAGAGACCAACCAGAATTAACAAGATGACACAGGCCAACAACACAACACACTCGTGTAGTTTTAAAGAGCAGTGAACCCTTGATAATATGGAACGACAACATATAAAGCCCATTCATCGTCAGTAAAGTAAATCTGTGTGTGCCGGACTAGCAGGACTGGATTTAACCGAACAATTAATCACAGCGCACTACTGGACCTTAAAAGAGTTAGCTAGCTAGGGGGGAGGGGGAAGTAAAACTAAAGCGTTGCTGGGTTAATCCAACAAATTTGCGATACGGACAGAGTTAATCCATTGGAGTCGGACTTGTTCGTCACCAAAAAATACATGCAAGTTACTAACTTGCTAGCAGACCAAGAAGCTACATGAGGTGATGCATTTGTGACAGCCTCTGTTTCATCCAAACTAGTGTAAATGGATTTGAGCAACCCTAAACCGTGTGTGTACTGTATGGGCGGCCAAATCTGAAGGCACAGGCGGATGGGAGCAGCTTCTCTTTCTCCCCCTTGACCAAATCAGGTCAGAGACACAAATGCTCGGGAATCAGATCTGGAGATGGAAAAAGAGCTAAGGTAGCAGCAACAGGAGAGGATACCTTCCATGGCATGCGTGGTCCTGGTGGGGAAGGGGAAGGAGCAGCTTCCATGGTGTTGTCCTCCTTCCTACAGAGATGAGACCTCTCATGGTGAGAAGTCCATGGAAGAAGGAGGAGCATAGGGGTCCGGTGCTGTACCTCGTTCCTGCGGCATGCATGCTAGGGTTTCGGGCACGAGGCATGGCTGCTGGCAGGTCGGACTTCCATGGCCGGCCTCGAGGACCTCGGTGGTCGCGGCCCAGGTGGACGGCGGCGCGCTGAAGCGCAAGGACCCACCCACCCACCCGATGTGGATCTGGGACCTTCCCTTCCCGATCCGCGGATGGGAGAGAAGGTTCTCGATCTGCGGATGGGAGAGAAGGTGGGGGGCGCGGGAGAGGGTGGAGCGGGGACGGCGGCGGCTCCACCACTCCCAGATCCAGCGCCGACGCTGCCTTCCGATCCGTCGCCACCGAGCTCGGGCTCCTTGGCTGCGACTTCCGCGAGGAGGCGCGAAGGGGACCGAAGAGAGAGGAGGGCAAGGGCCGCCGTGCAGGAAGAGGAGGGAGCACTGGGAGGCAGCATGGATCGGGGCCGGGGCGAGGCCGAGAGACGTGTGTGCGTGGGGTGAGGGAGAAGAGGATAGGGTTTTCGTGCGAGAGAGAGAGGAGAGAGATGGTGAGCGGTCGGGCTGCGGCACTTGCCTACAAAACCACAATGGCGCACCGCATGGAAAAGTACGCCATTAGTATCAAAAATAGCAATGGCGCATCAAGGGAAAAGTGCGCCATTACTATGTCCAGAAGTGGGTCAAAGCTTGGTCAAACATAGTAGTGGCGCACTTTTTACTAGGTGCGCCATTAGTAGTTTTGCAAAAAAAGAATAAAAATATAATAAAAAAACAACATTAGTGGCGCACTTTCCGACTGGTGCGCCATTACTAGTTACAACTAGTAATGCACTGTGTCTGGATGCGCCATTAGTATGTTTGGACAGGCGCACTAGTTCAAAAAAATAAAAAAAATTGATATTAATGGCGCACCTTGGGCCAGGTGCGCCATTAGTAGTTTCAACTCTAATGGCGTATCAGAAGGTGGTGTGCCATTAGTATATACTAATGGCGCACCGTTTGTCTGATGCGCCATTAGTGTCAATCCCATCTATAGCCCTTTTTCTAGTAGTGGAAGCCCCGCCGCCACCGTCATCGGCAGTCGCCCAGGCGACGCCCGACGACTTCCTCGGGTAACGGCAGGGGGGGGGCGGCGCCTAGGGAAACCCTAGGAGCCCTCGGGTCGCCCTGGGGAGGACGACGCGAGGGGAGGAGGCTCAGATACGGTGACATTCTTCACTCCGCGCGATAGCGTCAGTGATACAAACAAATCTGCAGAAAAAAGGCGAGACTCGAAGAACCAGAGCTAGGGACTCATAATCCACCACACATTCCGACGAGGACGAGGAGGGAGACGTTATTCCACGTCGAGAACGACACTATCGTATCGCCACTGCCGATCAAAGACAAACTTAAATTTATTCCTAACCCCACCAAAGCCTTGAAGTCGCAGCCCCCTCCCATCGTGGGAACGACTGAGGTGGAACGACAGAGGAAGAAGAGGGGGCACGTGCCTAGTGTGGGAGTCACTGAAGATGGGTCGTCGTGTGCTCCTTTGATACTTTGAGCAACTATTGCACCTTATTGGGGTAAGTTGGCATCTCTCTCGATAGAAAAAGAAACATCACAATGGTACAATTTGTTGGGAATGGTCAGTAATATCGTAAGATTCCTCAATCACCCATGTGGGAAGCCAAAGGCAGAAGCATCAAACTGGTCATCACGCTTACACATAATAAAAAATCTCAAAAGATTTAGAGCGAAATCATAAAAATCAGGGCTCATTCAGGGAAACATGATAATTTATATCCTAGTTTTGTATCAATTCCATTTTAACAGTGCAGTGCTGTTGCAGAGTGTCCCTAGCATGTCGTACCAAAAACCAAACAGGATCCAATCATTGAGGGAAACGAAATAAGAGACGGCGCACACGGGTGGCCCACACTGAAGTTGAACAAATTGTGAATCATGTTTGATTGCCTCCTTCAGATCCATGGCCTTTTCTATTTTCTTTCCAACAAAATCAAATCAACGGCACAGCACAGATCAACCAAGAATCTTCAGGCACCCGGCCAGCTTAATTAGCTTGCCATGGACACATACGGGAAGCTGCAGGCACCTGCCACCTGATGCTGCCGTGCCCTGCACTGCCTTCCAAAACAACAACGATGGTTCTTCAGAATACAGATGTTGTTTTCTTCAGAATACAGATATTGTAGATCCAAACAAAACTTTCCGCGGCTAGCTGGCGATGGACACCTTCCTGGACGGCCGCTGCCCACGGTGGGACTGGGACTCCGTCTCCGGCGAGAAGCGCTGCAGCCTCCGCGCGGCCTGCCTGGCGGAGACGGCGTCGAGGTGCATCTGCTCGTGGCGGCACTCCTCGCTGCAGAAGGGCGTGTCCCCTCGGTACATGAAGACGTCGCTGTCGCGCGCCAGCCGCTTGGCGCAGAGCGCGCACGCGTCCAGCGCGTGCTTGCCGGGCTCGCCGGCCGGCTCGGCGTCGAAGAAGAAGGCGCAGGCCACCGATGCCGCCATGGTATTGCTACGTGGCTCTGCTAGCAAGCTCGAGCTTGAGCTTCAGAGCTAGAGCTCACAGGTTGCGTTCGCTGCTGCTCTTGGCGGGAGGAAGGAAAGTGGGTGAGTTTGGTGCAGCGGTGCGATGCGGGAGGGTGGGTATATATGGGGGAGATGGAGGAACGGGAGGCCATTATTGGTGCACTGGAGCTGGCGGCCTGGGAAACCATGGTCCGGTGCGCGGTCTGGGTCTGTCTAACCATGGACGATGGGAGTAGTTCATTCCAGCATGCTTGGGTGTACTGCGGTGGTTGGCTCGATGGCTAAGGTGGGCCACGCAGTCGGCTCCACCGCGACGAGAACGACAACGGGAGGAGTTATGAGGGACGTGGGTGTGTTCTTTATTTATAAAACGAAGAGGACATATGAGTCTCTACAAAATGTCCATGTCCACGTATAGAAAACCAGACGATTGATCAGGACTGGAAATGCTGTGAAAGACTACATATGAATGTACACATATTTTAAAGTGTGAATTCATTCATTTTGCTTCGTATGGAGTAGTTTGCATGAAGCCTCCGAAAAGACTTATTATCTTGGAACTAAGGGAGTAGCAAAAGAAGGAGCAGGGGTAAGTATGGGCGTCAATAATTTACGCACAAGCATCCGCTGTGCCACTTGTCGGGAACGAGGGCATCAAATCTACCTATGGATTTCTTAAAAAATAAAATCCACCTTTGGATTAAACTAATGCAAACGTCTTAGTGCTGGTAACTAGGGTTCCAGCACTGCATAATGGAGGCGCACATGGTCAGGATGCTATAATGACGAGAGATGTCACAAAACAAGCTTGGCGGTGTACTATCATTCGTGTCCTTTTTCAGAAGAAGAAAAATAAGCACAGACGAAAACCAGAAAATATGTGGGTGCACTTTTTCACCGGTCGGTGCTTCGTACACAGGAGGGACGTGCCGTGCATGCGCGCCACGGCGCCAGGCCGCACCCTGGTACCACCAGCCGAGACACCGGGAGCTTGGCACGCGTACACGTCTTATCTGCGCAATCAAACGAATCATCATCAGCCTGTCACGCAGCAGCGCCCACATGCAATAGTACAAGCCGTGCATCCGGCCGCTGGAGATTTGGCACGCTCAAAACTTTGGGGAGAGGGGTGCGGCTCCGCTCACGGGATGCGCGTTGTTTAACCGGGACCGGGAGGCTGCCAGATGGTCTCACAATCGGGGCTGCCGTGCACGCTTCGGTCCAAGGGGGATGCACCTTGCAGGCTGCAATTACAGTCGCACGCGCCTCAAGATTCCACTGGTGGTAGGAGTGTGCGAATATACTAGGGGAAAATGGCATCAGGCGGGCAGGCTTCGCTCGAGGGAGCAGCTTTGTCGAGATCTGGAGATACTTTGTTTAGCAGTGAAGCATTTGCAGGTAACCTTGGAGTCTGCAAGTAATCTTGCTTCAGACTTAGCCATAATGGCTAGTAACATAAAGTAGTAACATGCGTATGTTATTAGTCTATGTTACTATCTCTACAGTGGAGAGTAACATATGTGTGATAACATGCAATACTTCATTTATTACACTATAGACTCATCTTGCCTTGATATATGTGATGTTACTTATACTAGTAGTAACTAGTTATGTTACTGCTTTGCTCTCTTTCTTCATTCATTACTTGCCACATCATCTATTTTATCTAGAAATGTGTGATGTTACTACATACTATACGATTACTCACAGACGGTGGCTGGTTTACTAGAATGGTCCTACGCCTGCCCGCAGAATTTGTAAGAATTGTTCTTTTCCGTAATGACTTCAGAAGCAGCAAGGAGACGCTCTCTTCCCGCTGCCTTTTGTTCTCACCACTAACACGCTCCATCACATCCTCCCCAAGGCCAAACGCAAGAAAGTTGCGCCTGATTGGTGGTAGAACCCCTGCTACTCGTGCCTCCTTTTTATGTGGATGATGTGACGATCTTTGTACTCCCAATCAATAATGACAATCAGTTTCTGGCTTCCACCATGCAATCCTTTGGCGAGGTCATCGATTCGATTACCAATTGTCAAAAAAGCAGTGTCGTGCCAATCCGGTGTGGCGGAGTGGACCTTGATGAGATCCTTCACGTCTTTCCTACATGTAGAGTTACTTTGTTGAAGGAATACATTGGTTTGCCTCTTTCGGTCACCCGCCTTAAAAGCGGTCTATTTGTAGCACCTCAAAGACAAAGCTATTGGCAGGTTCACTCTGTGGTTCAGCAAGCATGTCTCTATTGCTGGTTGTGGCGTTCTGGCCAAAGTGGTCCTCACTGCAATCTCCATCTACCATAGGACACTGCTTGAGCTTCCGGTGGAGGTCCTGGAATATATTGATAAGCTTCGTTGTGCATATCTTTGGGCTGGATGTGACAAGGTACACTATTAAGAAAAGGCTTATTGATGGGCTCAATTTAGTGGTGGGTGTACAGATACCCACCACTGCAATTCTAGAAAAGTAGCAGTGAAGCGTAAGAACGGGTGTCGGCCACCGCCCTGTGGATAGCAGTGGCGGGTACCGCTCGTAAATTTTAACAAATTTAGCCGTGGGATAAAAGCAGCAGCGGCAGATGAAAAATCAGTGACCGCCACTGATTTGTCATGCACCGGTGACGGGTAAAAAGATTAGCCGCCACAGGAAAGTTTCACTAACCTGCACACATATTTCCTAACTTTTCAAAAGTTAGAAGTTGACAGTGTCCACCGCCCGCCACACATACAGGAAGTTCACGAAGTGCATCAAGTTTTGTCGTGACGCTTTCAAATTTTTCAGCACACCCTACAGGGGTCCTTTGAAGATACCATGCCAAGTTTATCCTCTTTTGCACGCTATGTTGAACTAAAGGGCATTTTGCCCTTTTGATTGGCCAGAATATCCGTCCTTGCTTCGAAAATAGCAACCCAACTAAAAAATGTGACCAAATTTAAGCGTGATACTTGGAATGGTGTTCACTACCATATAAAAAGTTTGAAGTGGAAATGATGTGGAAAAATTCAGTTGTGTGTGGCGGTAAGTTGTTTCCTTTCGAAACCTTGACACTTCACTAGAGAGTATCCAGTTTATACATGAAGTGCATGAATTTTGTGATGTAACACTCAGTTTTTTATAAATACCCTACAAGGGTCCTATATAGGTATCATGCCAAGTTTCATTCATTTCGGAGCTTGTTTGCACTCTATGTTGAACCAAAGAGCGTCTTGCCCTTTTTGATGACCGAAATAATCAGTCAATTCTTTGAAAATGGCAGACCAACTCAAAATGTGGTCAAATTTTGTGCATGGGACTTGTAATGGGGTGTGTTAGAGACAAAAAAAAGCTTGAAGTGTAAATGATGTAGAAAAATTATGTTGTGTGTGGTAGTAGGTGGTTTTCGTTCGAAACTCTCATACTTCGCAGAAGACAGTTTAGTTTGTACACGAAATGAATCAAGTTTTTGACATAACAGTCTCAAAATTTTAACACACCATACTTCGCAGAAGACAGTTTAGTTTGTACACGAAATGAAGACACCACGTTAAGTTTAATGTATTTTGGAGCCCGTTGCACGTTATGTTGAACCGAATTTAAGCAAATCAACTCAAAAAGTGGCGAATTTAATCATGAAACTTGCAATGGTGTGTACTTAAAAGCTAGTAAAAGATTGAACCTACTTCGTCCTTGTTTGGATGTTATTTTGAACCAAAAATGTGGAAACAAAAGTGGCGGACCCTCAATGTCGCCTGCCACAGCTAAACATTGCAGCGGGCAGCACCCGCCACTTCAACAACACGCATAGTCCATTTGGCGGTTTCTCAATTTTAATTCGTCCCCTTTCTCCTCGCGCCCCAACTGCCGGCTACACCGCTCTCGCGGCCATCGCCAAGGTGTTCCTTGGCCTCTCCGCCGTTGCGACCATCACGCACCATCCTCTCCAACACCTTTGCACGTCGTCGTCGTCCATCGTCGTTGCCCTCGTTGGCATCCCCGTGCGCCGACCGCTCTCCATCGCCTCATCTGCTCCGCCACCGTCGCGATACTCAAATCCAAAGGGTGAAAACCGACAAATCATGTACTCCCTCCGTTCCTAAATACTACATCCGTTCCAAAATTCTTATCTTAGATTTATCTAGATACGAATATATATAAAACTAAAACTTAATTAGATACATTTGTATTTAGATAAATATAAGAAACAAAAATTTGGGTAGGAGGAAGTATTTGTCTTTCTAGAGATTTCAATAATTGACAACTTACGTAGCAAAATGAGTAAATCTGCACTCTAAAATAAGTTTATATATATCCGTTCATGGTAGTCCATTTGAAAACAGTAGAAAGTCAAATTTTTAGGACCGGAGGGAGTATATGTTTAGGTTTGCCGGTTGGAGTTAGTCCTTACCGATTGCCATGAAGTGTTTACAGTGACAGTGCTCTATAGCACAGTGTGCACGCAAAAGGACAAAACCAAACAGGATCCAATCATTTAGGGGTAAGAAATAAGAGAGTGGGCAGACATGCGACCCAAATTGAAGATAAACAAATTGGGAATCAAGTCTGATTGCTCTCTTCAGATCCATGGTGTTTACTTTTCTGTTTTCATTTCTAATCAAATAACACTTCATCGGCACAGCACAGATCGATCAAGAACAAGTAGAATTTCCTCCTATCCGGGCAGCTTAATTAGCTTGCCATGGACACATGGGGAAAGCTACAGTCTCCTATGATGCTTGGTGCCGACTGATGCTGCCCTGCCTGGCTGCCTTGCCTCTCGTAGGCGGCGCCAGGCTGCATCTGGTACCCGGAGAGACGGAAACATCAGACGCCTCCCAAGAGACATCGATGGTTCTTCAGAATACAGAGGTCGTTTTCTTCAGAATTCATTCAGATCTTGTCGATCCAAACAAAGACTTTCCGCGGCTAGCTGGCGATGGACACCTTCCTGGACTGCCGCTGCCCACGGTGGCACTCCGCCTCCGCGGAGAACCGCTGCACCCTCCGGGCGGCCTGCCTGGCGGAGACGGCGTCGAGGTGCATCTGCTCGTGGCGGCACTCCTCGCTGCAGAAGGGCGTGTCCCCTCTGTACATGAAGACGTCGCTGTCACGCGCCAGCGGCTTGGCGCAGAGCGCGCACGCGTCCAGCGCCGGCATGCCGGGCTCGCCCACCGGCTCGGCGTCGAAGAAGAAGGCGCAGGCCACCGATGCCGCCATGGTACTGCTATATGGCAGACTGGGGAGAGATGCTTCTTCTAGCAAGCTCGCGCTTGAGCTTCAGAGCTAGCAAGAACACACAGCTCGTTGCTGCTCTTGGCGGGGAAAAGAGATGGGTGAGTTTGGTGCAGCGGTGCGAAGCTGGAGAGCCGGTATATATGGGGGAGGGAGCACCGGATGACCGGAAGGCCATTATTGGTGCCTGGGAAACCATGGTCCGGTGCGCGGTATGGGTCGATCTAACCATGGACGAAGGGAAACCATGGTTGGACTTGTATATTCCGGCATGCTCGGGTGTACTGCGGTGGTTGGTTCGATGCTTACCGTGGGCCACGGCGACGAGAACGACAACGGCGGAGTTATGCTTGACGTCGACGGCGTGGTCCCGACGAACGGAAAGGGCTCGAGGAGTCTCTGTAGAGTGTCCATGTCGACCTAGAGAAAAACAGGCGATCGATCGGGACAGGAAATACTACTACGAGCAATTGCTCCGCTTTTCCCTGCAGAAGAACGCTGTGGATAAGAGCAAGCATTGGCGTCAATAGTTACCGCACAAGCGTCCGCCGTGCCACTTGTCGGGAACGAGGGCGTCAAATCTACTCTAGCTTTGGATTAAAGTAACTTCAACGTCTTGGTGTCGATAATTAGGGTTCCAGCGCTAGAACAAACAAATGCAAATGACAGGCACGGAGACACCGCACATGGTTGAGCCACGCTAATGACAAGGGACAGCGAATGCTCACGATTCGTGTACTTTTCAGAAAAGAAATAAAACCAGAAAAGAGTTGGATGCCACTTCTTTTTCAACAGTCGGGTGCTCCACGGGGAATCTGTGGGGCTGTGCAGGTGCATGCTCGCCAGGTCGCACCTTGTGCACAGTAGCCGAGACACTGGGAGCTCGGCACGCGTAAAGTTCTCGTCTGCTCAATCAATCAAACGAACCACCTTGTCACACACGACACTTTTTCAACACTTGAGATCCACTCCTAGTAGTACGCTGAACACTTTGGGGAGAAGGATGCACCGAGAAGCTGCAGGCCAGCTGGTCTCATCGCCGGGGCCGCCGTGCACGTTCCGGAGCAAGGGGTGCACCTTGCAGTTGCAGGCCGTAATTAACAGTCGCACGCCTCAAGATTCCTCCATACCACGGGGTAGATGCATCTCGCATCGCCGATCTCGGGCAGGCGGGCAGGCTTCGTCCTAGGGGGCAGCTCCGTCGAGATCTGCGCGCACAATTTGTTTAGTGCCTGGCTTAGCAGTGAACCAGTTGCACGTAATCCCGTTCGGCAGACTGTGACGACGCATGACAATGGTGGCACGCTCGCCTCTGGAATTTTCTGAAGAAGTCTTTTCCCTGTGATGACGACGACTCCAGAGTCTGATTGGTGTTGGTTGCAGGGTGGGGGCTACAGCTAGTCTGCTAAAAGCTGTTTGAAGCGGAGAGTGTCGACACTCGACACAATGATACGACGTGCTCCGTATGCAACCGGGCCACGGCACATCTCTTCCGTTGCACGTCTACGTCTACCAGCCTCAGCCCATCATTGCTCGCTCACCCAATTTCCAATGACTCGGCGATGACTAGAGGACACCTGATACACCGCCAAAGAAAACAAATGATTCAAATAATCTAGAAATTGCAGTGTCATCATTTTTCACTTGGACATTCGGCCTTCTTGGGGTCTCTTGACTCAAAGGATTTCCATACAATTTTTTTGGAGAATTGCAATCCTTTGATTTTTTTTTCTATGCTGGTCATTCGATCCATAGGAGTAAATCATACAGTACTGGAGTTATTTTTTAAGGATTCCATTATAATACATTTCATTGAATTTTTTTATCGACTCGAACATCTTGTAAAGAATCCTTTGCTTTTCTATGAAGCAATGGGAAAAACTGTAAAGGATTAATTCAATCCTAATCATCGATGCTTAAGTCGGTTGTATAGTTTGCCAACCGTGACTTACCTACCACCTATGTAATTGCCGCCTTTGTACATAGGGTATAATTTTCAATCAATAAATCAGTAGTTCATTCCCATCAATTACTTTTCGCTTTCACATGCTGTGAGCACGTCTCTACCGAGAGCACATGCCACAAAGAGAAGAAGAGAACACCAGCGGCAGTGACACATTGCGTTGGCGCACGAGGCGCCCTCCGTTGAGGCGGCATCCCAGGTCACGACCCTCAATCGGTCCTTAACGGCGGCGGTCACAGAATGGAAATTTTGGATCTATCTGAGGAATGACTATTTATCCGTCAAACATAAATATATTGACCCCCTAACATGGGAGTTATTATCAGCAATAAGGACATTTTACGGCGTAGGGGGGAAAAGTACCACAAAGAATGATGAGAAAATAAATTATAAATGCCATTGACATTCGATCCTTGTGTCCGCGTACTTAAATATCTGAACTAGAAGTTCAGTGAATCGTCTATTTGCAACACACTGCAAATCGGCCACATAAATTTACTGATAACAAAGGTGTCACTACATGTTAAATTCATGCAGTGAAATGTTAGAGAGAGTGAAGGTAACTAATAAACCACTCTTCTCCCCAAATGAGAGCATAAAGGCAAGAAGATTGACTACATGAGATATAATTTATCACAAGCTTCCTTGGAACAAGAGGGAATTAGACCCTCAACTAGTAAATGGAATTCAACATCAAATTTAAAAACACCTCATAGGATGCTTATCATCCAAAGCCCGACATAAATATGAACAATATTTTTCTTGTTGGGGCTCTGAAACACCTTGACTCCATTCTCGCAGAAATCACAAGATGTTAAAACGGAATACATACATTTTGGCAAATTCCACCGATTCCACCGGAATCATGCAACATAAAGACTACATTTTTCTACATATATTTCTTCTCAAATTTGCTAAAACCTTTTGAGCCCTGAACCAAAATCCATGGTAGAGTACCTCTTGCACTCATATGGTTCACATAAAAGGAAGCATGTAAGGAAGTATAACACTCGCTTAACAAAAGAATGGTACTTACCACAGTAATGCCTACTCCTCATAAGTATTTTCCATATAAATACAAATGACTTCTCATTTATAAATAAAACAAATGAGGTGGTGAGATGGAGAGGCTTGTAGCAAAAAGGCTTTCATGCAGATACCTGACATCAATCATGTTGGTGCATACACTCTTGGTATGAGTGGAATTACGTTTTTTATAATAAATATCTTTGGCGATGCAAATAATATTATTCATGCAGTTAATGGAAGTAGTGACTACATACTCTTATGAGCCATTCATTTCCTAAATCTATATTGAAGTACCTGAAGAGCTTACAATTCTGAATCCAATTATAAATCGTAACTTCTACTGTGTAAAATTACAGAAGTCACTTTATGACTCAATATGGTTGGAAAATTATCGGTACTAGGACTAAATGGGTTACTTCTTCAAAGAATTACTAAAAAAGATTATTGTTTATGTGTACTTATAAAGAAACCCCAAACTTTGGTTTTCTTACATCACCTCAGTGCATATTGATGACCTCATTATCCATGTCTTTACAAGACCTAAACATACACAAAATGATCTTAACATGAAAGTTTGGGTTCAAGCAAATTTTACATAAGTTCAGAACTAGAGCATTCCCCTAAGAATGCATATACATACGAGTCTACATATATCCAAATCATACATGAGAAGTTCAATATGGATATATTATATCAGTCAAAGACAACTATGGTCAAATTATCCCTCATAGGGATACAAATCCATTTAAACCTTGGGTGATAATGAAGTGATATTAGGACCTAAAGTTCCATATCTTACTAACACCAAAGCACTTGTATAATTGCAAACTATGTCAGGCCTAAAACTATATTTGCAATAAATTCATTCAGAGTGTAAACTCTTAACAAAGGTATATGGTTGATGTAAGGGTTGTCCTCGCATATATCTGTTGGGTTTCGTAGTAATTTCAAAAAAAAATCTACGCACACGCAAGATCATGGTGATGCATAGCAACGAGAAGGGGAGAGTGTGATCTACGTACCCTTGTAGATCGACAACGGAAGCGTTTGGTTGATGTAGTCGTACGTTTCCACGGCCCGACCGATCAAGCACCGAAACTACGGCACCTCCGAGTTCTAGCACACGTTCAGCTCGATGACGATCCCCGGACTCCGATCCAGCAAAGTGTCGGAGAAGAGTTCCGTCAGCACGACGGCGTGGTGACGATCTTGATGTACTACTGTCGTAGGGCTTCGCCTAAGCACCGCTACAATATTATCGAGGACTATGGTGGAAGGGGGCACCGCACACGGCTAAGAATATGATCACGTGGATCAACTTGTGTCTCTAGGGGGTGCCCCTGCCTCCGTATATAAAGGTTCAAGGGAGGGGGGCCGGCCGGCCAGGAGAGGCGCGCCAGGAGGAGTCCTACTCCATCTGGGAGTAGGACTCCCCCCCCCCTTTCCTAGTTGGAATAGGATTCATGAGGTGGGAAAAGAGAGAGAGAGAAGGAGGGGGCGCCGGCCCCCTCTCTCCTTGTCCTATTCGGACTAGGGGTGGAGGGGCGCGCGGCCCAGCCCTGGCTGCCTCTTCTCTTCTTCCACTAAGGTCCACTAAGGCCCATATACCTCCCGGGGGGTTCCGGTAACCTCCCGGTACTCTGGTAAAATCCCGATTTCACCCGGAACACTTCCGTTATCCAAACATAGGCTTCCAATATATCAATCTTTATGTCTCGACCATTTCGAGACTCCTCGTCATGTCCGTGATCACATCCGGGACTCCGAACAACCTTCGATACATCAAAATGCATAAACTCATAATATAACTGTCATCGTAACCTTAAGCGTGCGGACCCTACGGGTTCGAGAACAATGTAGACATGACCGAGACACGTCTCCGGTCAATAACCAATAGCGGAACCTGGATGCTCATATTGGCTCCTACATATTCTACGAAGATCTTTTATCGGTCAGACCGCATAACAACATACGTTGTTCCCTTTGTCATCGATATGTTACTTTCCCGAGATTCGATCGTCGGTATCCCATACCTAGTTCAATCTCGTTACCGGCAAGTCTCTTTACTCGTTCTGTAATACATCATCCCGCAACTAACTCATTAGTTGCAATGCTTGCAAGGCTTAAGTGATGTGCATTACCGAGAGGGCCCAGAGATACCTCTCCGACAATCGGAGTGACAAATCCTAATCTCGAAATACGCCAACCCAACATGTACCTTTGGAGACACCTGTAGAGCTCCTTTATAATCACCCAGTTACATTGTGACGTTTGGTAGCACACAAAGTGTTCCTCCGGCAAACGGGAGTTGCATAATCTCATAGTCATAGGAACATGTATAAGTCATGAAGAAAGCAACAACAACATACTAAACGATCGGGTGCTAAGCTAATGGAATGGGTCATGTCAATCACATCATTCTTCTAATGATGTGATCCCGTTAATCAAATAACAACTCTTTTGTTCATGGTTAGGAAACATAACCATCTTCGATTAACGAGCTAGTCAAGTAGAGGCATACTAGTGACACTCTGTTTGTCTATGTATTCACACATGTATCATGTTTCTGGTTTAATACAATTCTAGCATGAATAATAAACTTTTATCATGATATATAAGGAAATAAGTAATAACTTTATTATTGCCTCTAGGGCATATTTCCTTCAATATCAAATTCACAAAGTGTCTTAATTAATACTATCATGAAAATCATGATATGACTGTGATATGATATAATGATATTGGCTACTTATTTGATCTCAACAATGCCATATCAATGGCTGAATTTGCGGGAATATCCTTCTTATGAAAGTCATCTAAATAGACTTTAAAAACTACTTTCACTTATCATTCTAACATAATTGTTTCATCCGTAGCATTGCAAAATATGCATGTCTTAGCAAAATGATTGACCACACTCAATATCATGTGGTTAAGATTCATTTGAAGCCTATATTGTTATCTGTTAAGATAATATCACTTGTATCATTAAAATACATTTGGGATGTATGAAGAGTAATATCATAGACAAATTGCACATAAGTTATTTTATCCACAATAATTATTGGAAAGAGTGGAAACGGTTTTGCAAACAAAATACTTTGAAAATCCAATGAATTATTCACAATGTCAATACCAACTTTTACATTACATAATCATATCCGTGGAATTGGTATGAGACAATCTTACAATTTGCAAAGTTTAAGGGGAGTAAACTCCTACTTTATAACCTATTAACTATCATCAAGTTGCATATATTATACTCTTTCTTCCTTCATGAGTGTTTACATAATGATTTCTCATAAAAGGTTAATTATGAGACAATATAGATACAAGTGTTCACATATTTCATATCAATTTCTCCTTATATTTCCCCCCATTGAGTTTTAAAGGAGTTTTCAATGGCATATCAGATATCAGTCTTTTCCCTTATGAGTTTTCTGTCAAAATTTCTCATAATAGTTTTTAATAAGGTAAATATATTTTCAAGAACATATGCGACACTTTCAAGATTTCTCCATCGGGTTTTCTAAAGGAATATATAAAAATCATATTTATTATTCTCCAAACTCACCAATGACTTTTCTCCATGCTCAAAGGTTTTTTTTTTCATTTGAGTTACCAAGAAGACAATAATCATTATATTTTGCATTGTTTTCTTCTCATTATTTTTCCTACTGGGTTTAAATGAGTTTTATCAACATATGTGTCAAATTTTCGTCATATTTTTCCCACAGGGTTTATAGAGGAGACTCTCAAGATGATGCAAATAAGTCCTAATGATGAAGAGATGAACATTCCCAAGAGTAAACATATATTAGGAGGATTCTACCACGATGATGCATATTCATAGTCAAGTATAGAGTAGGGGGAGTGTTAAGGATTAATTCGATCCTAATAATGTAATCAATACTTACTTTAATTGTGTAGTTTAGCAACCGTCACCGCCCGCCTAAATTATTGCCTTTGTACAGAGGGGTTTGATACCCTAATCTTCAATTAGTGGAATCATTAGTTCATTTTCGTCAATTATATTATGCTTTCACAAAAACTAAATTTCTGTAAGATTAGGATTGACATGACATTTCAATCTAATATATGTTTTCCCTTTTCCTACATTTTGAAAGTCATGTGGATCAAAGTGACATTTAAAGGTCTTGGCTAGTTTAATAAAGTTCTGCTTCTACTACAAGGAAAGCTATGATTATTCATATGAATCTATCTGAAATGTTTTGTCCCATATGAACAGGAAAAAATCTCATCTCTCTTTCACTTTCGAGAAAAAATGTCTCCTCTCTTCATTATCAATTGTTTTTGTATTTTATAAGTAAAGCTATAATCCACCTGTTCTAGAACATAAAGTGTGTTTCAGCTCTTTTCAGTGTAGATAATGTATGATTATCGTATATAATATGTTACAAAATCGTTTAGCTTGACACAAATATGGTATTCCCGAAAATAACCAAATAAGAAAATGGCTATATCTGTTTGGGGGTGAGTTAGACCTGGCTCACACTTGACCTGTTTATGTTGGTTTAAAATGACTCGGCTACACGCGGACCCTTTTCTTAAGAAAAAAATTAGGTGGCACTATTAAAGCCTAGGGGTGCCTCATCTTACCAGAAGCCGGCCCGAGTAGGTCGGCCAAGGGCTCGGTGACGCTATTACGGCCCAGGGGTGCCTCATCTTACCAGAAGATGACCCGAGTAGGCCGGTCTGGGGGGCCTAGGTACATTATGACATGGGCTGGCTAACCCGGTCCATGGCCTTACAGCAAGGCGGATCCGGAAGATTTGGAGTACAAGTCAAGATGTCCGGCATCCTAGACGATACCTCCAACCCGACCAGGATCGTGTAACCCTAGACCTCGGTACCCATATAAGTCGGGGTAGGCTAGATGCCAACATACATAACCATACAGTTATTGCTCAATTTCTTGGTCGTTGTAACCCTTATACACAGGAAAAACGCACGAGCATGAGTATGGTTTTACCTCTTCCACGAGGCCCTGAAGCTTGGTAATCTCTCCCTTGTTTCCTGTCCGATCAACTTGTGTGTCTAGAGTTCCCTATCTAGGGATCTTCCAGAAAATACTCCGACATAAAGATCAAGTCAAATGCGGATGTGTCGAATGTCTAGGTCTATCAAGAAACATGGGATTTTCTCAAAAATAAACAAGAAACATCGGGTGAGCCAGAAGAGCGTGTATTTTTCTCTTCCAACTCCACTGAGCCTGGAATTTGCAAAATAGTAAAAAAAACGACCTTTCAAGTTTCAGAAACATCTCAAAAAATACACACGCAATTGGTGATGTAGTACAAGTATGTAAAAACTTATTATGAAATACATCGTGATGTGAGCTACATAAAAAATCATGCAGTTTTACAATGGATACTCTTCACTAAAGAAGTACATATTTTTCATGTGTAGCTCATATCGAAACATACCTCGTCATGAAATTCCACAAACAAGTAGCGCACACATATGTGTGTGTTTGTTAGATCCTTTTGAAAATTACAAAAAAAACCAATTTTTTGAATTTCCAAAAACATGTGCCATAAAGCCTCAGGGACCAAAAACAATTTCCGTAGCCCCACCCTACATGTACGCAAAACCACATAATTCCAGCCATCCAGGGAGATGGAATTCCCAGCTAGAGCCAATAGTGGACCGTAGGCGTTGTCTTCTTGATGCTCAGTTGTTCAAGACAGTTTTACTTTTGTCCAATACTAGCATCAGTTGACTGATCTTTTGAAAAGATTTGTTGGGTTGTGTGCCATTGGATTCACCTTGAGACAATCGTTCGATCTAGCTGACGAGATTTGCAACATGGGTCATGTTGTGCTCGGAGGTTCACAACATGGTTCATGTTGTACTCAGTCCGATCCCGTTGATAAGATTTTCAACATGGATCATGTTGACCTCGAAGCTCTGGTCAGTTGACAAGGTTTGCAATATGGATCATGTTAGACCTCGAAGCTTTCCAACATGAGCCATGTTACGTCTGGGAGCTTTGCAACATAGCCGACGTGTTGCCCGCTTAGTCTCGTCGTGTCTCCTTGGATACAAATGGCTTGTTGTGACGGAGGAACCATGGTGGCTTGCTGAAGGGAGGACATGGGCGGAGTCGAGAAGCTAGACGGTGGCTTAAAGTAAAGTCAACATGTGGATATAATCGGTCAGGTGGAGATAAAGAGAGAACGGTGTGTGAGGCCCATGGCACCACGTGGCTCGTTGTCGATGCTTCGTTTTTTGTTTCCAGACGGTTGAGGAAAAGCTTTTCCTTTTAGTTTTGAGCACTGCTATACAGCCGATATTTTTAGACGACATGCAGACGACGTTTCCCATCCAGCCATCAGTATTTTGGTCCCTAAAGCATCTGACGGTGCAAATTATTTATCGGCTGCACATCGGGCACATAGTGTCGTGTGCATATTCATTCCGTTTAGTTTTTATCGACCGAGTTTAGCTCTCGGATTAGTTTTAGTATTCCAGATTTGACACCCCAAATCTTGAACTATTTTGCAACTTCAAATAGTGCGGTAAACATCCAAATGGTTTAGTTTTTTAAATCTCCATCAAGCTAACTGGGTCTTAATTAACTATGTGTACACTTGCAAAATCCCATTAGCATGATTCTTCACGAACAGAAAGAGGATTGCACAAGGCATGTTGTATGTCGATTCGCTTGAGAATGTACCGAGCGAGAGTGCCATCTCAAATGAGCTTATACAGAAGTGACAATAACGCAGAAAGAAAAGAAAAAACTGAGGGTCAGACATGACCGCCTCAAAGTTAAGCCGCGGGGAATGTTGTTTGCTTCACTTTCTTCAGATTCAATCCAGCCCCTTTTCCGCTGCGTTTATGCCCAAATCACTTGACCGGCAGCACATGCAGCGCCGGCCTGCCGTGAGCGACTCCGGTGACTCGCTCGCCCCTTGCTTCTTCAAGCAAGGCAAGTCTCCTCGACCTCGCGCTGATCGATCAGCTAGCCACGGACACCAGCGGCTTGGTGCACGGAGATCAGGTTGGCTCAAGCATAATAACCTTTCGTTGTCAGGCACGTACTGTATGTCGCTTGGCACTCTCGCTGGTTAGCTCGAGACGGACACCCCATGGCGTGCACGCCCGGACTCTGCTCCCGCCGAGAACCGCTGCAGCCTCCGGGCGGCCTGCCTGGCGGAGACGGCGTCGAGCTGCATCTGCTCGTGGCGGCACTCCTCGCTGCAGAAGGGCGTGTCCCCTCTGTACATGAAGACGTCGCTGTCGCGCACCAGCCGCTTGGCACAGAGCGCGCACGCGTCTAGCGCCGGCATGCCGGGCTCGCCCACCGGCTCGGCCTCGAAGAAGAAGGCGCAGGCTACTGATGCCGCCATGGTATTGCTGTAGGCCTGTAGCCTGTATGGTTGGGAAAAGACTCGGAATGGCTTCTTCTAGCAAGCCCGATCTTGAGCTGCTTCAGAGCTAGAATTCGCAGTTCGTTGCTGCTCTTGGCGGGGGGAAGAGGTGGGTGAGATCAGTGCAGCTGCGAAGCGGGAGCGTGGGCATATATGGGCGAAGGGAGCACGGCAACCCTGTTATTGGTGCACTGGCGGCTTGCAAACCATGGTCCGGTGCGCGGTATGGGGCTAACCATGGACCAAGGGAGAGGGTTCCAGCGTGCCTGGGTGTGAAGCGGTGGTTGGCTCGATGGATAACGTGGGCCCCGACGAGAACGACGGCGACGACGGAGTTATGTGTGACGTCGACGGGGTTAGGCACAAGTTCTTCTTTATACAAACGGAGAGGATTAGAGGAGTCTGTAGAATGTCCATGTCGACGTCGACGTAGAGAAAAACCAGATGGTCTCGTAAATACGCTGATAGGCCGGTTTCACTGTTTTTATGCTTTTCGAAAAGTTCAGCGAAATCAGACCTTGATTTGTAAAAAAATTAAGATCTGACTTTTTTGTATTGTCATTGGCTTTGGCAGTAGGGTAGCACAACCTACCACCAGAGTCTCTGACGGTAGGACTTACTCCATCCGTTTCTTTTTAGTCAGCATTTAAGATTTGAACAAAGTCAAACTTTGTAAAGTTTGACCAACTTTTTGAAAAAAAAATTCAATATCTACAATACTAGTGTTTTATGTTACGAAAATCAATTCATAATGCATATAACAATATTGATTTCATATTGTGAATCTTGATGATTTTTTATAAACTTAGTTAAAGTTAATAAAGTTCAACTTTGACCAAATATTATATGCAGACTAAAAAAACGGAAGGAGTACCTACGGTAGGTTGTGTTACACTTTTATTTGAAACAGGCAAAAGACTTGCCATTTCATTGATTAAGAAGAAGAGGAGACAGGGTCCGAATACAGCAGCCACATGGTGGCGAAAAAGAAAAACTACTCACGAGGCAGAATCACATCTAAACCCTTGGCCCCCCGCAGAAACCCATAGGCTTGCCTCATCAAGGATCTTGTCCACAATAATAATTGAAGGCGTAGAAGTATCTCTAAAATCCCTAGCATTCCTCTCCTTCCATAGCTCCCAGGAGACCAACATAAGGAGCGAGGCCATTCCCTTCCGAGATGGCGAACGCGCAAGGGAAAGCTTAGTCCACCAGTCGTTGACATTGTTCATAGTTGCCCAATCATGCGTCGAGAGGTCAACTAGCCCAATCCTCGCCTTAACCGTGTTCCAGACGGCGATCGAAAAGCGGCACTGGAACAGAAGATGGGCCGCCGATTCCTGGACCTGGTTGCAGAACGGGCACAAGCCGCAATTTGGCCACCCCCTCCGTTGTAGCCTATCCGCCGTCCAAACTCTGTTGTGGATGACTAACCAAGCAAAGAACTTGCATTTAGGAGTGGCCCACACCTTCCAAACGGTGTTAAGCAGAGGCGTGGTGGTATGCCCCTCGAACTGCATCTTGTAGGCTGAGGAAGTGGAGTAGGTACCGTTGTCCGTGAACTTCCAAGTGATCGTATCTTGCATGTCGTGATCAAGAATAACCCCATCCAGCTTCTCCCACAGAGTGGCGAACTCCTGGATATGCCCGGCAGAGATGCCTTCTGTCAAGTTGATCTGGGTGACCCAAAAGTCTTCATTTAGGGCCTTTTGTACAGAGCAGTCTTTCCTTTTGGAGATATCAAATATTTTGGGAGCAATATCCATTGGCCTCAACCCGTTAAGCCAAGGGGACTTCCAAAAGAGAGCTTTGGAGCCATCTCCAATCTTCACCGTCGTACACGCGGCGAAAAGGTCCCTATCAGCCTCGTCGCAAGGGGTGCCAAGCCCAACCCAAGGTTTGGGTGTAGCAGACCACTCGAACCAAAGCCAGCGGAGGCGAAGCGCGGTGGCAAACTTCCACAAGTTCAGAATTCCAAGACCGCCCATAATCTTCGGTCGACAGACCCGCTCCCAATTGATCTTGCACTTGCTCCAGTGACCTTATCGCAGCTAGCCCATAGAAAGGCCCGTCTCAAGGCATCAATCCTCTTGAGCACCTCCACCGGTAGAACAAGCGATGTGATGTTATAAATGGCGATGGAAGTGAGTACCGCCTTAACTAGGACAACCCTACCAGGGGCAGCCATGACATGCCCAATCCAAGGAGCAAGTTTGCGTGCAACTTTATCTTCGAGGGGCAAGAAGTGTATTGCTTTGAGCCTTGACACCGTGAGGGGCAGCCCGAGGTATGTAATGGGAAAAGGGGTGAGCTTTGCCGGAAAGTGCTGCAAGATGTCCTGTAGGTCAAGGCCGGCACAGCGGATGGGGGCCACAAGACTCTTATTGCAATTGGTGACCAGGCCCGTGACCTCCCCGAAAGCATCAAGGACAGAAGAGAAGTAGTGAACGTCCTCCTTGATAGGCTTGATGAAAACAGCAGTGTCATCAGCATAAAGGGAGGCACGGAGAGTGGCGGTGTTGGCCCGGAGTGGCTGAAGTTTGCCTTGCCTTGTGACCTTGTCAAGGATGTGGTGTAGGGGGTCGATGGCGAGCAGAAAGAGTAAAGGGGACATCGGATCCCCTTGTCGCAGGCCTTTACCATGACGGATAGGATCACCAGTCATGCCATTAAGGAAAACTCGCTAGGAGGCCGAGGAGAGGAGTGCCAAAACCCAGCCTCGAAAACGCACAGGGAAGCCAGGGTGCTGCAGGAGGTCCAATAAGTAGTCCCATCGAACCGAATCAAAGGCCTTCTTGATGTCAAGTTTGAAGAGCAACATGGGGGTCTTGCTCCGGTGGAACCTTCTGGCAAGGTTGCGCACATAGGTGAAGTTGTCGTGGATGCTTCGCTTCTTGATAAAGGCGCTTTGGGCTGGCGAAACAAGATCATCCATGTGAACTGCGAGGCGGGATGCCATCATCTTCACAATGAGCTTGGCCATGGCATGGATGAGACTGATAGGCCGAAAGTCAGAGATATCTTCCGCACCATCTTTCTTCGGAATGAGCACGATGTTGGCCGAGTTCAACCAGTGGAAGTTTGAAGCATGCAGATTGGAGAAGTGGTCAATGGCAGCCATGACACCCACCTTGATGATGTCCCAACATGCTTTGAAGAAAGCACCCGTAAAGCCATCAGGTCCCGGAGCCTTATCAGATGGAGACTCAAACACGGCACGCCTAGCCTCCTCCTCAGTGAAAGGGGATCCAACATCACTGAGGTCACAATCAGGGGCGAGAATGCCCTCCCAGTTAAAGTCCCTTTGTTGCCGAGGGCCCTTCTTGATAACAGAGGAGAAGTGGCTATGAATGATGGCCTTCTTATGGTCGTGGTCGGTAACCCAGCCACCATTATATTTTAGGCGATGGACGAAATTTTTTCTCCTTCTGCGATTGACTCTAAGGTGGAAGAATCTAGTGTTGGCGTCTCCTTCTTTGATGTTCGTGATCCTTGACATTTGCCGTTTCTGAGCCTTCTCTAGCACGGCCAGGCCAACGACACGCCTCTTAAGCCTCTTTCGGAGATCAAGCTCGGCGGGGCTCAGGGATCTAGATTCATGCGCAATATCAAGGCGAAGGATGACCTCCAGGGCCATATGGAGCTGGACCTTGACATTAGAGAAAAGTGTTCTGCTCCAAGATTTAAGTCTGATACTAGTTTTCTTGAGCTTGTGATGGAGAACGTGGTAGGGCTCGACATGGTTATGGTCTTCATTCCATGCCGCTTGGACTGTGGACAGAAACCCAGGCATAATAATCCAGAAGTTCTCAAAACGAAAGCACTTGGAACGTTTTGGGCCATTCGCATTTGCAAGCAGGAGCGGACAATGGTCGGACAGAGAGGAAGAAAGGGCATGCAGGATGTGCAAACCGAACTCCAAGTCCCATTCCTCATTGCAGAAGAAGCTATCAAGTTTGCTTAATGTAGGATCACTTTGACCGTTGCTCCACGTGAATCTCTTGTTTTGCAGATGGATCTCTTTTAACTCACAGGAGTTCAGGGCGTTTCTAAAACGGACAATGCGGCTGCAATTGGCATTTGCGCGATTCTTATCTCTTGCTCGATAGATTTGGTTGAAGTCACCCGTAACCAGCCACATGGTGCCCGGGGGAGGCTTTTCGGACACAAGCTCGCCAAAGAAGGCGTCCTTGAGATTGCCACGGGTAGGGCCGTAGACAGCGGTCAGCTTGAAGGAGGTGGAGTTGTCAGTCTGGGAGCGCAGGGTAACGAAGGCCGAGAGGTAGTAGGTCCCAAAATGCACGTTTGATAGCTGGACCACATCCTCATCCCATAGCAGAAGGATGCCACCACGGGTACCATCTGCCGGTCGTTGGGCAAAACTTTTGAGCCTCTGACCTCCAATGTGAGCAGCAGTGAGGGAGTCTGCATTCTCCATCTTGGATTCTTGTAAGCAATCGATGTGGCAAGGAGTAGCAGCAATCGTTTCATGAACGATGGAGCGACGGTTCGGGCAATTTAGACCTCTGACATTCCAATTCAGAATTGTGAGGTTGTGTTCTGTCATTTGGAAACTAGGTCTACATCCTTGATCTTGGCGTTGACACAACAATGTAGGTACAGCCAGCAACTTGCAAGGGCAGAACCAGGACATAGTAGCACAAACAACAAGATAACCAGCCTCGCCAGGGCCAACATCCACTTCGGGAACACGAAGCAGCAAACAGGCGTACATGAGGAGTTGACATATTGCCTCGCCAGGGCATCAGGTTGCTGCAACAGATTGCAGTTGCAAACAGGCGTAGAGGGAGCAGAACTACATGATTCAGAGGTACATGGTTCAACTAACATGGTTCACTAATTACTATAGCAGCATGACACCATCCAGCAACACATCAGGTCGCAGCCGAAGCGCCCACGTCCTCCTGAGAGCCCAGCTCCGGGCCACCTTCTCCACCGTGCTCAATCAGGGCACTCTCGACGGCGGACATCAGGTCGCAATCAAGGTTGAAAAGGGCCCTAAGCACGGCAATGGTGATGTCCGGGAGACGACCATGAAACATGTGGACAAACTTGGTGATGGCCGCCTCGGTGAGCTGCTCTCCCTCGTCAACAATACCCATGCATTGGCAAAGAAGCTTCTCGGCCATCGCCGCAACGAGCAGCTTGCAGTTCTTGGCATGTAGTCTTGGGCTGCGACGGTTCAGCTGAAAGCCGGTGACTCCGACCAACGTCTTGAGTCTTGCAGCAGGGGGCCGAGGCGGCAAGGAGAAGGGCGACGAGGGAAGCAAAGCCGGCCTGCTTGGGACAAAGATGGGAGTCACCACGTCATCCTCCAGCGTGTCGCCGCCCGCGGTGCCAAACTGTAGCTCTGTCTCAGCCACCAGGGGTGGCGTGGGAGCAAGGGAGTCATGGGTGGCCATCCCCAGAGAGGAAGGTGGGGAGACAACATGTTCCAGGACCGCCACCATAGAGGGCGAGGGCGAGCGCTCCAGCTCTGGGGTTGCCACCGGCAAGTCGATGGTGAGCGAAGGCTGCACCGGGATTGGCGCAAAGCAGGGGGCAGCCCGGCGCAGACAGTCCACCGCGATTGAAGATGATCTGATGTGGATGACATCGCTTGACGTGGTACGCGGGGACGGAGGTGGCGAACGGCCGCGGGAGCCACGGTCCAGGGAGCACGCCCGCCGTCTGCCATCCCGTCCGCGGTCGCGGTCGTCGCGGCCATGGTCAGCACCATGACCCCCCTGACGCCCATCAGTCCCGTTGCGCTCCGGCGCACAAGACCGGCTGTGAAAGAGGCCCCTCCAGGAAGAGGAGCGCTGTCGGTCATTGTCGCGTCCTCTTCGATCATCTCTGTCGCGGTCGCCGTCCTTGCAGTGGCGGTCGTCGTCCTCTCGACGACGAGGGGGTGGGGGCGGTTCCCGGTCATCCCGCGCCTTCTCTTCCCCATCGACCACCCCATAGACTCAGGTGAACGGGTCAGTGCGGGGGCAGCGAGGCACCTGACCAGAGGCGTCAGGCGTGTAGTCTTATAGCTGGTCCAGGTGGACGATGGCGCGGCAACGGATCCTGCGGTGGCCGACGGTCGTGGAAGGGGCGCCACCAACACCAGCTTGCACCCTCGGGGCGATGGTGACGCGATGGACTTTGGGGATGGCAGAGGGGTTGTCCGACCATGCACAAAGCTTCAGGCGGGAAGCATCTTCGCGGCGGAGCATGGCGATGTCGAAATAGTGCAGGAATGTGTCCGGCCCGAGAACTTGCGCCGCCACGGAATCGCTCCAAGCATTGAGCGGGATTCCCTCAATGCACATGTGGACATGGTAGTTCGCCTGCACCACGTCGGAGTGAGCATCAGGCCGCCAGTTTGAGGAGTGGATGTCGAGGCCAGCGTGCCGAAAGCGCCCAGGCGATGCGGTAACCCTGTCTCGGTGGTGAGGGTGCTCGAACAAGGAAAAGAAGTCCTCGGGAAAGTGGGAGACCACCGTGACGCGCTCGATGCCGAACTGGATGGAGATGGCCTCCTTGATCTCCGTTGTGTTCACCGTCGGCCGGTTTCCACCAAGCCAGAGGAAGGCCCCCAAGGACGCGAGGCTCGCAGCATTGGCCTCCATCTCTGGGGAGGAGACGATGACCATGTGACCGTCCTCAGGGCGCAGCGAGGGGTCGCCCACACGGAGAGGGCGGGAGGCATGGCGCGACGTGGAGGGAGGCGCTGGCGGCGAGGGCAGCACCAAGGGAGGTTGAGGCAGAGCAGCCCACGGAGACGTAGATGCCCCCGAAGCCGGACTCGCGGAGGGGGAACGAGCGCTGGTGCAGCCCCTCGCCTTGTGTCCGATCTCGGCAGTGACGACAGGTCAAAGGATTTCTGCAGCTAGCTCTCCAGTGGCCCTTGAGAAGGCAGCGGTGGCACTCTCTGTCCCTGAGCCTGACGAACCCCCGCAGCCGCTGCAGGGAGGAATAAGAGGGTGAAGGGGAGTGGCTTGAATGCTGGTGGGTGGATCGTCCCTCCCTCCACCAGTATGGCGGTCGCACAAGACGCCAACCCTCCTCCGAACTGTCGCCTGAGCGGACAGCTCAACTTGAAGCCGTGGCAGGGCGCGCAGGGCTTGAGGGAGAACGCCATCCCTCCGCCACCGAGCTGTCGTTCGAGCGGCCAGCATGCCTTGAAGGCGCAGCAGGGCACGTAGGGCTCGAGGGAGCTTCAAGCGACGGGCACTGGCCACGCGCCATGAATGAGGTAGCAGGAGTCTTGAGGCACGGCCGGTGGGCGCCATGAATAGGGGGCGGTGGCGTGCCCTCCAGCACAGAAGCCTTGATTGCGAAGCTCACCAGTCTTGGGCACTCGGTCGAATCCGCCGCGGCCGCAGGCGTCACAGCCGACGAGCTCCGCGGATCTGGGGAAATCCCCACCAGCTGCGGGAACAGGCCCGTAACCAAATCCGGCCGGGAGAACCGCGGTGAGGGGAAGCCGGGGGGGAACCGCTGCGAGGTCGAGCCGGCGCGGGGGGTGGGGCGTCCGGCACGGCTGGTATGGAGGCTGCGGTCGCCGGAGCGGCGCGTCGCAGGAGGGTGGGAGGTGGGAGCATGGTCATGTGTGTTGTCTTACACTTACATCAAGGACCATAACAGTAGGGTCTTCACTTTTGTTTATTGCATGCATGTCTCTATGATCTAGGACTTTGGCAGTAGGGTTTTTTTCCACGCCAAACGGGCGTGCCGATGCAAGTAAGTCCTACCGTCAGAGAGTCGGGCGGTAGGATGTTTTACCCTACCGGCAAGAACAGTGGCGATAGAGAAAAATGGTTAAATCCCGAAATTTGTACAAAGCAGGCCAGGTCTTACTGAAGTTTGCCAAAAGTGCCAAAACTGTGAATTTGCATACGCTGATAGCACTTTGGGTGGTCGATCGAGACTGCAAATACGAGCAGTTGCTCCGCTTTTCCCAGCAAAAGAACAGTCTCACGTCAATAATGAACACATGCATCCGCCATGCCTCTTGTAGGGAACGAGGGCATCAGATCTACTCCAGCTTTGGATTAAAGTAAAGCGGACGTCTTAGCGCTGATAATTAGGGTTCCAGCACTTTTACAAACATACACAAGGGGACAGGCCGGAGTGGCCGGTGGCACCACACATGGCCAGGCACGCAGTGACAACAAATAGCAAATGCGTGCGCGCTTGCTTGTATCATTGGTGCCCTTTACACGAAAAATAAACAGAAAAGAAAACCAGAAAAGAGGTTGATGCCACTTCATTTTCACTAGGCGACGTTGCTCCGTACGGGAATCACAGGGGAGTGCACTGCATGCGCGCCACGGCGTCCGGCAGCACCTTGTGAACAGCTGCCGGGTCACTGGGCAGTCGGCACGCGTACACGTCTTGTCTGCGCAATCAAGCGCACATGAGCTTGGCACGCCCACAAGCAACGAGCCGGTACGGGTGCCAGCACGACTCGGGTCAGGGGGGGGTGCTGCAATTTACAGGTGCACGCGCCTGAAGACTCGAGCGGTAATTTTTGGGGTTGACGGCGGTGGTGCGGATATACTAGGGGCCAATGGCATCTTGCATTGCCGGTCAGACGGGCAGGCTTCGTCCTAGGGGGCAGCTCTCTCGAGATCTGCGCGCCCAATTTGTTTAGGGCCTGTTTCAATAAGTCACCTAAGTCAAGTGATTTAAAATCAGTGACTTATAAATTAGTCCTGTTTGATTGTCATCTGACTTATAAGTCACATGACCACATCTTTTTATCTTATTTTTTTATATAAAGATGATAGGGCCCATGTAAAGAGGATCACTTATAAGTTTTAAGTTGGGATGAAGCAACTTATGACTTAAAAGTTGGGGTGACTTATAAGTTGAATCTGTTTAACAAAATAAGTCATTTTTTATCACTTTTCCACATATAAATTGGTGACTTATTTGGAACCAAACATGCACTTAGTGTCTCGCTTAACAGTGGAGCAGTTGCACGTAATTTTTGGAGTCTGCAAGTAATCTTGCTTGGCAGACAGTGATCGGTGCACAACGCTCTGCTATACTACTAGTAGAGTAGCTGACGTGCACGGTGGGAAACGATCGCACGCTCGCTCCACAAATTTTTTAAGCACTCTTTTCTATGAGATGACTTCAGAATTTGATTGGTGGTGGTTCCAGAGTGGGGACTGGAGCTAGTCAGCTAAAGCGGTTGGTTTTTGTTTGACACGGAGAGTGTCGACATATCGATACGACGTGCTCCGTATGCAGCCGAGTCACCGCCTTCCTGGTGCTCATCAGGCTGGGCACATCTTCTGTTGCACGTCCATATCTTCAGCTTCCAGCCAGGCAAATTGCCCGCTCACACAATTTCCAACAATTTCCAAGTGACTCGGCGATGACTAGAGGACACGTGATACACCAACAAAGGGACAAAACGTAAGTACGAAATGTTCAAACAAACCGCAAATTGGAGTGTCATCATTTCCACTTGCAAGTTCTGCATTTTTTTCAGCAGTCCTGGCTAGTTCACTGATTATAAAAAGCAGGGACTGAGCCAGAAAATAGAGATAGGGGGGGCAAGAACTATAAGACTAAAAATCATAGGATAGATACATACAGTACTACATATTGAAAGATCTAGGGTTCATTTCAATTGTGCTATGTCATCCAGCCAACCAATCCATCCCAAAATTTGGTGCAGAAAATGACCTCCAAGGCTCCAACGCCTCGTTAAAAATTTGGCTGTGAAAACGGGATGAGGTAATGAAGCTGTGGAGAGCCAAATAACTGGATCTCGATCAAACAGAACTATCACTTTTATCAACGCCAAATGTATTGTCAGGCACTTTGGGGCTCAGATCCAAAATTTTGTATCTAATCCTTAATTTCTCTATATCTACTATTCCGCTTCTATGATTTGAAAGATGCGGACTAATCTAATGCTAAACATAAACTAACCTTAATTTGGTCGCTCATCCGTGCGGCCGGCCGGCCAGAATGCGCGGTGGATCAACACGAGGCACCTGCATATCCCGTTCCCTTCTCGACGGAGAGATCGATCGACATGGCGGATGGCGGCCGGCGACAGGCTCGAACGCAGAAGCATGTTGGAAACGAAGCGATAAAGGAGATCTAAAAACTGTGCGTACGGGCGTATTACTTCCTACCACCCTAGCCTGGTTTGCTTCCACTGTGGGCTGCTTTCCTTTTCACTTGTCCTGGATTTTGGGCCTTGTGCGTGCAATCGTTTGTAAAAAATAAAACGGGCCTCATCATATAGGTAGCCAGCCATAGGGGGGGCAAAGCAACCCACGAACAGTTATTAGCGAGAAAAATCAGCGAACAAACTGATCGCTGTTAACGGGTGACCCGATTGTCAGGGGGGGTCTAGCCCCCGCTCGTCCCCCCTTGAAACCGTCCCTGATAAAAAGGTTTTCATTTTACCTCCATGAAAGCTATATGAACAAAAGAATTCTCCTCACTTCATTAGTATTCTTTTCTGTATTTTTATAAGTACGTACTCCCTCCGTTTTTTAGTGTGCATATAAGATTTGGTCAAAGTCAAGCTTTGTATAATTTAACTAACTTTATATTAAAAAATATCAACATGCACAATATGAAATCAATATTTCCAGATGCATCATGAAATGTATTTTCATAATACATAGTTTTAGTATTGTTGATGTTTATATTTTTTTAATATAAATTTGATCAAACTTTGTGTAGTTTGACTTTAATCAAAACTTATACGCGGAGTAAAAGGAAACGAAAGGAGTATAAAGCTACGCTCTATCCGTTCTAACTTCTAAACATAGTGTGTTTGAGTTTTATTGTACACTATGGAAAGACAAATAGTCAGTAGTACAAGGGAAAGGCAACTGGATGCACAACGATCAACAACAATAAAAATCACATTCCAAATATATAGTACTACCTCTGTAACTTATTGTAAGACTTTTTTTACACTAAGGCAATGTCAAAAACCGTCTTATATTAAGTTACATAAAGAGTATATATTAGCCGCCTTCTTTTTTTTTGCAAAATCGATCAGATATATTCTATTATAAAGTTCATTGGAAGTAAAAATCATCTTAAACATAATAAAAATTACATTGAGATTCCGAGACCACCAAATTACAAATATTGCCGCCAGAACGCGCCGCAGTCATCGCTCCCCTACTAGAGCCAGCTTGATCTTTTTTTTGACTATGAGCCAGCTTGATCTTATCGATGACAGTCGAAAAGTCTTAATATGTGTGCCCCTAAGTACCAGCGTCCTTGAGTTGCAGTCGTGGCTGTTGAACCCTTACATAGATATGAAGCATCTGACACCAAATCTCGTTACATAAGAACCTCATTGTCCTAAGAAGACGACATGAATCTAGATTGGAGCTTCGTTGCCGCGTCTAGACGGATGAAGTCAAAGAGGATAGGAGCCCTGAAAGTGCTAGTGATCGACTAGAGGGGGGTGAATATGCGATTTTTATGAAAGTCTTCAAAACATGGAAGTTTCGAAGACAAACGATAAAAATAAACCTATTACCATGCAGCAGAGACTTTGATTATCCCTGCAGTCGACATAGCTAAAACTCCAGGTGGTTAAACCGAATAACACAGAACAAGGGAGTACCTTGCTCTGATACCAATTAAAAGTGCTAGTGATCGACTAGAGAGGGGTGAATAGACAATTTTTATGAAAGTCTTCAAAACATGGAAGTTTCGAAGACAAACGATAGAAATAAACCTATTATCATGCAGCGGAAGGTAGACTACACTAAGCAACCTATAGTCAAATATTAAATGAAATGAAAGCACAAAGACTAATAGCAGCTAGGCAGTATAGATCAGGACGGAAGATAGTATGAAGCCAATCAGAACAAGCAGTCACACAATGAAGACAAATAGATAATGCAAACAGGCAATGACTTCACAAGGACCAATCTGCAAATAAAGAGATGGGAAGGATAGAACCAGTGGCTCGTTGAAGACAATGATTTGTTGGACCAGTTCCAGTTGCTGTGACAACTATACGTCTGGTTAGGGAGGCTGAGATTTAACTCAGAAGACCGCGTCTTCACCTTATTCCCCTTGAGCTAAGGACACCCAGTCCTCGCCCAATTACTCTGGTAAGTCTTCAAGGTAGACTTCCAAACCTTCACAGACTTCGTTCACCGGTGATTCACAATGACTCTTGGATGCTCAGAACGCGACGCCTAACCGGCTGGAGGATTCACAGTCCTCAAGTGTAATAAATCTTCAGATCACACAGACAGGAAGACTTCAGTGATGCCTAACACTCTTTGGCTCTGGGTGTTTAGGGCTTTATCCTCGCAAGGATTTCTCTCTCAAAGGCTTCAAGGTGGGTTGCTCTCAACGATAAAAGCCGTGCACTAACTCTAAGCAGCCAACAAATTTATGGTGTAGGGGGTGGGCTATTTATAGCCACTAGGCAACTCGACCTGATTTGTCCGAAATGTCCCTGGGTCACTAAGGAACTGACACGTGTTCCAATGGTCAGATTTCAAACACACACGGCAACTTTACTTGAGCTACAAGCAAAGCTGACTTATCCAGCTCTGGATAAGATTTGCTCTCATTGTGTTTGCTCGAAGACATGGGATTTTGGTTAAGCATCACTTCAGTCATTCTGACTGGTTCACTTGGACCCCACTTAACAGTACGGTGGTTCCTATGACTCAACAAAGAAGAAAAAGAACGACGAAACAACTAAGTCTTCACGCTCCATAGTCTTCACGCGATGTCTTCTCTTGTCATAGTCTTCAATGTGAATGTCTTCACATACCACCTTTCACTTCAATGTTTTCATACATTTTTAGGGGTCATCTCCGGTAGGAAAACTGAATCAATGAGGGACTTCTACCTGTGTTATCCTGCAATTCTCACAAACACATTAGCCCCTCAACCAGATTTGTCGTCAATACTCCAAAACCAACTAGGGGTGGCACTAGATGCACTTACAATCTCCCCCTTTTTGGTGATTGATGACAAACTGGTTGAAGTTTTCGACGGGGATAGAAATATGTGAAATTGTAAAGGATTTAAGTATTGTCTTCGTAAGTAGCAGAAAGGCTCCCCCTGAAGATGTGCATATAAGTATTTTGCTTTTGAATGTAAATGCACATGGCAGGTTGTACTTGCGGAGCTCCTCTTCTACTTATGAAGACAATTCATCATGCATGAAATGATATAATGAAGATAATGACATGCATAATGAAAAATGGACGTCTGCAAAATGACTTCATGCAGAATTTATCGTCGCACATGCGGAATTTATCATCGCATCACATAGTGTCGAAAAAGGTAGCAGACGACCATCAAGTTTAAGTGTTACAACTCAAAACGAACCAAATGTTTCAAAAGCGAGAGTTGTAAGCACTTGGCAAAAGTAGCAAAAAGTAAAGCAACCACCCATATGGACCCGCTTGAAGACTATCAACTCATATGCTTCTCCCCCTTTTGTCAGTAATGACCAAAAAGGTTCGAAGACATAGAGCTTCTACTCGTTCCCATGAGGTGCAGGCGAAGCAGCAGGGTCATCGTTGAGGTCCGGTGGTGCAGAAGAACTTGGTGCAGTGTCGAGACGCGCTGAAGGTGGAGGTGGTGAAGTGGCATCATCTTGATCATCGATAACTCTAGCATTCACCGTGGCAGCTGAGGAAGAATAGTCAGATTCTTCAAGGGAGGGAGTCTGACGCAAGTGAGCATTCCTTGGAGGAGTGGAGTCAAACTTGAATCTTTCTGTGAAGCCATCGTCTTGAAGATCTTCTTCAGCAGTGAGCAAAGTCGAACTCTTCCAAGACCTCCGACAGATTTCATGTGTGACAAAGGTATTCTTGGTGGCAAGATTACGAATGCGATTGACGTCCACCAAGAGGCTTTGCATCCGACGCTTAAGCCAGTCATGATGCTTATCCTGTTTCTGATGTACCGCGACGAGAAGCTCTCGGTCATTGAGAACATGAGATCGCTTCCGAGGCCTTTGGGAAATTGTGCTTCCAGTGTCGTCAGTTTGGGCGCGAGGGGCACGTGTGTTACCAGCCAAGGGATAAACATGAGAGACTGCCTGAACTCCTTCAATGGGCTGGGTGAAGCTTTGATGATCAACGTTGTGAAGATAGATTGGATCATTAGCAGGCCCTGGGTAAATAGCTTCAACAGACAGATCAACCTCTGGCAAGAATACAAGATGATTGTGCATAGACGGCTGATAGTTGAAGGCAGAGAGGAGCTTGATAAGGCGCATTACCCATGGAGCGTAGAACTTCAGACCAAAAGTGTCGAAGCCAGATGCAGCCAATTGCCTGATGAAGAAGTCTTGAGCATTGAAGCTTATGCCATTGAAGATATAGAAAACCAAAGTATTCATTGCTCCTTCAAGCTTCGCTGTAGATGAATGTCCTTTGACAGGCCATAGAGTCTTTCTAATGATATGATAAATGGTGCGGGACAGATACTCTAGGTCTTCAACAAAGAATTCGGTTGGGTATTCAGCGTCGCATGCCAAATGCTTCATCATGCTCAGCATTTGACTCATGTTGGGTTCTGGCTTCTGGAAAATGCTCTCCAAAGCATTCTGGTATTGTTGACAACCTGGTTCATAGTATTCACGGGAGTGGGCAGGGCTGTGAGCTCAATGATGTCTTGAGCTTTAGCTTCATGATGGACATCTCCTGTCATCCACTCAAGGATCCAAGTCTTCGGATCCTTGTTGTATCCACGAATGTGGAGGGTAGCATAGAATTGAAGCAGAAGTTCTTCATTCCAGTGTTCCTTTGCAGTCACAAAATTAAGCAGACCCGCATCACGGAAGCAGTCAAGGGCTTCTTCAAGGCATGGCAGTCCAGCAATGGCTTCACAGTCAAGATGCATGTGAGGGAAGATGCGTCCCTGATTGTACAATATGCATGAATAATAGCTTCGCTGCTGATAACTCCAGAATCGGTCCGAAGAGATTCTTGGCCTTGTGTACGGGTTCTTGGCACTGTTGAAGAATGTGTTGTGTGCCTCGAATCCATTCAGATTAAATGATCCTGGTGAAGTTGCAGTACCTGGAAACCGTGGTGCCTTGGCTTTGCCTTCTAGACATGAGGCATGTGCTCCACATGATAGGCAAACTGAGGTCCGGGAACAGGCGGAGGAACCAGGATTGGCCAGCGACAGTAACAAGCTGTCCACGATCATATGCTTGCTCGATGGTGTGTGGCCTTGGAGGAGGTACAGGAGCAGAGGCATTGGCTTCAGGCAGCGGATTTGCTTCGGGTGCTGCATTGGCTTCAGGTGCATTCACTTCTGGCACCACATTAGCTTCAGGCGCCACATTAGCTTCAGTCATGACGACGTCATTGGCTTCAGTGTTGATGTTGGTGGCCGCCTCAGTATTGGTAACCTCCACTTCAGGAGCTGGAGGGTTGGACACGTTCTCCTCGAGAACAACTTCAGGGTTGGACGAGGGTGTACCAAAATGTTCTTCTTCTCTTGGTTCTTCTTCATGGTCATCGGCTGATGCAGCCGGAATATCTTTAGCCGCTTTGGCTTCAGATTCAGGAATGTTCATAGTAGGAGAGACTTCAGGAAAGACTTCGTGTGAAACGGATTGGCGCTCTTCTCCTTCTGGAACACTTGACAATGTGACCAGTGGCCTTGGTCCTTTGCGAAGCCTGCGAAATGCTGGCGACGCCTGTGGAGATGGAGTTGGTTGGGCCTCAAAGTCTTCACTGTCAATCACGGGAGTGGTGACCTGTGGTGGGGGAGTGACTGGTGTTTCTTCAGCACGAGGGGATTCTTGAGGGTGATCAGCCCATGAGTCATCCTGAGCAATTGGCATCAATGGACGACCAATGCTAATGAGTTCGCTGTTCGTGAGAACAGGCGATGATACCAAATTGTGCTTGATCTGAGGAAGGGCTTCATCATCTTCAACATTGTCGTGATGACCAATGTCTTCAGCTGTGGTGGGGTCAACAGCTGGATTCTCTTCAGATTCAGGAGCCTCTATGGAAGCAAGCCCATGAACTACCAGGCGATGTTCACGATGTTCAGATGCAGGACGAGCAACAGAAATTGGCTTGACAAGAAGGGGCTCTGTGGAAGCAGCCCGGTCTCTCTTCTTTGTTTTCCTTTTCTTGGTTGGGGGATCAGCATGTGAAGACTGAAGAACAGCTAGCCGATATCTTCACAAAGCCCTTGGATGAGAAGATATTTAGCAAGTTTCGGTGTGAGCTAAATATTCTAGAATCTTCGAATGTTCTTTGAAAAGGACACTCATCCTAACACTTATGCAAAATTGATGACTTAGATGTGCAACACATAAAGAAACATTTTTCTTCAATCAATGAAGAATAACACTCTAAGTGTGATGAAATTAACGAAGAATTGATTCTCAGAACCCTATAATAATTGTATGCGGTGTCTGAAATCATCATGCTTATACGGTGGGTCACGCCACCACCAAAAATTGAAATTCCTCAGTTGTTCATATTCTTCAACTTTGCATTGTCTTCACTATTTCCGTCGTTTTTCTGCATTGGCTATATTTATATATGAGTTTATGTCCTCTACAACATTCACTTATTGCTAATTCTTCAAGTTGGTTTTTTTTCTGCTAAGTGAATGTGATCGGACCCTTTCCCCCTCTATGCTATACTCAACCCAATCTGTTCACAAATTCTTCATGTGCGTTCTATTTGAAACTCGTTCAAAATCTTCACTGTGTCCTTGTCAGCTGAAGAAATTGCGAACAGAACTTTAAAACCTATCTTATCTAAATTTTCGGCTTTGCCGCTCAAACTGTTCCGCATCCCATGATACACTTATCCTTTCACCCACGATCGTACACGATCTCCACCTCTCAGTACGTGGGTGACACATGTCAAGCGAATGAGAAGCGTCAGGGGCACGTTCGTCCAATTTCTTCGGGCGAACAGTTTTTCACCGTGGCTATAAATACCCCTCTTCCCCTTCCTCACTTCTTTTACTCCGTTTGACCTCTCTCCAGCTCGAGCTTCTCAAACCCTAGCGCCGCCGCTACTTCATCGTTGCCGGTGACGAAGAGCTCCACTGCCTTGACCTCGTCGCCGCCGTACTCGCGCCGGCCGCGGAAATCTTCACTCCGCCGCCGCCGTAGCCGTCTTCCTCCACCAAGTTAGGGCGTGGAAGATCTACACAGACGAACTTCACCTCTCCACCTCACTGTTCGTCGTGTTCTTCATCCAGGGTAATTAAAAGTTACTTTTACTGCCCTTGTTGATTCGAATGAATATATACAAAATCTTCAAAGGTGTTTTTCTTCATATATTCACACACTAAAACACCTCTCATATCATCTGTTCTTGATTCGTTTCTCTAAGCTATGTTTTTCTTTAAGATTCCTCAAATGTCTGGATTCTTGATCTACACATATCTGGAACCTAAGATAAAGAACGCTTAGTGAAATTCTTCAAGACTCACCTGATCAAATTCCTCAAACTTGTTCTTTTTACAAACCTTCTGAGAATGCGTATGACCTCTCCAAATTCCTCGTAACTATACTCTGTTCACAGGTACTCATGTCAGCTGCTGAATCACTAGGTTCTCATCAACTTAAATCATTTGCAGCACTCCTCAAAGAAAAGTTGCATACTTCTTCAGAGAATTCAATAGTTCAAATTTCTCAACTGAAGAAAATGGCTGACGGTAAGAAGCCACAGAAAGGAGGAAAGAGGGCTGAGGTCAACACAGCGTTTGAGATCCCTGATGATATATATGCTGGGTACTGCACACCTCCTGAGGAAGACAAAAATCAGCGCAAGGTGCGCATTCAGAAGATAAAGAGGAGATGGGCAAGAGAGTGGAGGGAGTACAGGTATGTTACTCCCAAATACATGAAGAAATTCGCACTCAATCCTCCCTGCCCAAGACCTCCATTGGCACCTGGCCAAATAGCTGATCCCACCAGCCTCAAGTGCGGTGAGGATTATCCTGACGAATGGGCAAAGCGTCAAGCCAAGCTGGCCAGGCAAGCTAGAGAAGCAGTGAGAAATTCAATGAAGACTCTGCTGCTGCTGCTGCCACTGAGGCCTCTGCTGTCAAGCCGAAGAAGGCTATGTCAAAGAAGCCTGCACGTAAGCCAAGTGCTTCATCAACAGTGCCCTCAAGGCCAAGTTCCTCAGCAATGCCCTCACGGCAGAATCCTCAAAGCCCTCACGGCCAATTCCTCATGCTGATCCTGCTCCTCAAAAGTCCTCAGCTCCTCTGCCAAAGTCTTCGACCGCTCTGACAAAGTCCTCTGCACCTGTGCATCTCGCCACATGTTAAAGGACCACAGGCGTCTCAATAGCCTCAGGAGCTTAAGCTAGTTCCTCAGCTGCACCAATTTCCTCAATGGGACCCTCTCTACTGAAGACAAAGGCCACTGCTGGACGAGGTCCTCGCCCTAGTCCTCAGAAGAAGCAGGTCTCCTTCCAAGTGCCGTCTGAAGAAGATGAAGCTGATGACGATGAACTTTCTGAAATCATCAGAGATAGGCAAGTCAGGGCCGCTAGAGCCAAGGGAACAGATGTGCCACTGCTTTTGGACCCCAAGTTGATCCTCGAGTACATTGATGTTTGGCACAACAACCCCAACACTCCCATGCCTGATTTCAAGCTGACTCCTGGCCAAAGTCACATGTTGACCCACTAAATTCAAGAAGAAGAATGGAAATTTGAGAAGGCCAGGCAGATCAAGAAAGCGCAGTACAAGAAGGAGCGTTATCTAAAGAAAAACATTTTCTCTATGACAACTGAAGAACTTGTCGCTATTCAAACTGAGATCAAGAAACTCAGTGATGAATTTGACACATACCACGTTGATTGGCTTGGAGCCAAGGTTCATTTTGTAAGACTTGCTGATAACTTCACTTCCAATGTTGCTGCCCAACGCAACAGGAAATTCCTCGGGCTGAAGCATCTGCTCAGCCGACTGAAGAACATGCCAGCACCGCTGATGAAAATTAGGCTGCTAAAGAAAATGTGAGTTCCAGGGCTGATGACTGCATTCCAGCCGCTGAAGAAATTGCCAGGGCATCCTCTAGTGGTGCGCCTGAAGAAACTGAAGAAATCAGGGCAATTGCATCAGTTGTGCCTGAAGAAAATCAACCAGATTCCTCTGCTCCTCCTACGCCAACACCAACTCCGATCCTTCCATCTGCATCAGATGTGAAGAAGACCAAGGCTGCAGAGTGTGCAACAGTGAAGAAAAGGAAAGCATCAGCTACTTCAGATTCTTCAGCTCCGAAGAAGATGAAGCCTTTGACCAGTTCATTTGCTAATCCGATTGATGCTGTTCCAATCTCAAGCATGCCATCAAAAGATCTTGTTCCTTTTGGTGAAGAATATGGGATCCCTAGCGGATCTGATGAAGAAAATCATTTTGCTGCTTCGTCAGAGCAGATTGATGAAGAAATTGAAGTGGATACGATCCCTTCAACACCTGTTATCTCCTCGTCTATGCCTCAGTTCACAGCTAAAGAGGCTTGCGTTAAAGAAATGGAAGATGAAGATGTGGACGTTGGCTGCTCCACACCAGTGATGAGTGATGAATTCTGGGAAAGTCAGCATCCAAACTCTCCAATGTTCACACCGTTGCAGCATATACCTTAGTCCCCCGCACAAACTATTCAAATGGGCTCTGAAGAAAATCACCCCACTTCATCTGTATGTGAGGAAATTCCAGCCACTAGTGCTGAAGAAACTGCTGTCGCTGAACATCTGAAGACACAGACTGCCACTGACGAGGAACCAGAAATTCCTCAGCCTGAAGAACCCGAGATTGCGATTCCTGAGGTCGTGATGCAACTCACTAACACTCCTCTGCCCAAGCCAAAAGATCCATTCTCACGCAAGAAAAAGTTCAAGGCTGATGATTTGTTTGGCGAGCACGTATTCTTTGAAGATTACAACCTATATGATTCTGCTCGTATAAGGAAGAGGCGTTTCTGGACTGCTAGTCAAGCAAATTTCTATTCCTTAGTGATGTTCAACAAAGAGAAAATCTTCTACCATGAGCACATTCCTCACGTGGATATGGAATCTCTGCCGTGTTTCGTGCCAGTCCTCAGTGTTCTTCACGACGCTGGACTGTTAAACTTTTGCTCTGACATCTGTGATTGGAATGAAGAACCGATTCTTCAATTTTATGCGACGCTGCACATCACAGGAGATTCTGAAGATGTGAATTCATGGGTGCTGGACTGGATGTGTGAGAACACTCACTACAGAACACCAGCTACTGAATTGCTTCGTGCCTTACCACTCAGTCCTCCCCTTGAAGAAGCTCGTTGCATCTACAGTGAACCTGAGCTTACATGTAACATCCCAAATTTTCAATTTGGAATGTTATACATTAGATCATCATGCATATCATATTTTATTTTGCATTTTGGTTGATCCTAGAAATTCTACGCAACTCAATGACCCACAGAAAGAGTTGGGGATTTCGTTATTTTCATATTTGAGTTTTCTCAAATTTTGAGAATAGGATCATTTGATTTTATTTATTTTATCATCAATTATTTCTATTACAAAAATATGAGAGAGGGAATAAAATGACTTTCCCAAAATAAAGAAATATTGAGGATTTAATAATAAAATCAAATAAGATTTTTTTCGGAGTTTTTCGGTGTTTTATTTGAATTTAGGAAAAATGTGCGTTTTTCAAAATTGCATTTAGGTCTCAAATAAATGTTCACCTTGTGCGGCTTGATTTTAGAAGCCCGCGAAAATTTATTTCGGAATTTTTGGAGTCCGTTTAGTATTTATTTTTATTTTTCTTCTGAGCAGAATATAAAAAAAATGCGAACCGACTTAACGGGCCGTGTCCGACCTGGACACTGGCCTGGGAGGGCTTTATAAGCCGAGGCCCAGCCCCGGGGGGAAACCCTATTCTGCCCCAAGCCGCCCAAGCCGCCGCCGCCGCCGTCCGCCGCCGCCGGATCCCGCCGCCGAGGTTCGCTGCGCCTCGTTTTCCATGCCGTCGTTTAAAAAAAAGATCGGTTTTCGTCGGTTTTTTTAGTTTCGGTTTTTTTAAATAGATCGGTTTTTCCGGTTTATTTAAATAGTGAGCGTTCGTCCGTTCGTTCATTCTAGCGAGCGTTCGTCGTTTTTCTTTTTCTCGGATTAAATCCGTGATTTTTCTGATCGCGATTCCTGATCCGATTTTCGTTTTAGTATAACTTTTCGCTCGTTTATCGGAATCAGGCAATTCAAGCTCCTAGAGTTTCGTCTCGAAACCCTCTATCCATTTAACCAACTTAAACAAGGTTTTGCTACTGTAAAATTTGCCCTAGATCCAGATTACTAGAACGAAGTTGTTTTCTTTCGCCGTTTGATTTTCGTTGCTTCGTTCGATTTGATTCTTTTTGCAAACCGGAGTTCTTAAGTTGAACCTTCTGGTTAGAACTCTTATTTGAGTTTTACCTATGCATTAGATGAGTACTTATTGTATACTTGTTTGTTTGTCTGTGATAGAATACCCGGAGTGCGCCGCTTGTTACTTCGAATCGCTAGGTTTCGCGGATCATCAGCAAGGCAAGTAACACTTTGATCATACCTTTTCTACTACCCAGTTTTATTGCATTAGATCAATCCTCACACATTGCATGATTAGGCTCTAATTAAATTATGGGATGGGAAGTAGATGAGGTAGTACCTATTACCTGTTATTATCAAACCTTTGGGAGTTACTTCTACGTTTGCTTATTATGCTATGCTATGCTAGTAGACGTGGATTGGGTGAGTGATATCCATGACAGATGTGAGATTGTTAATTAATGGTTTATCTAAGGTGGCAACTTAAACACACATCTGGGTGGATTGAGGCACCTGGGTATTCCAGGACTTGCCTGTTTTCTTTTGGACCGCCACCCAGGCTCAAAGGGATCATGAGTCTATTCATACTAGAAACTTCCGTGTGCAGCCACAAGCTATTATGGGCTCTAGCATAGTTGACTAAGTTGTGCGAACTCTTACAGTGGTAGACTAGCAGATGTAGGGGATGTAGGTGGTACGGTCTACCCGTTCGTAAGGTGCTATCGCTTTTGAAAGACTATGTCTCGGTCATCCATCTTCTCAAACACCTTGTAGTGCGAGAAACCAAATGGAGGCGATCGAGTCTTGTGGGGAAAAGTGCGCAAACCTCTGCAGAGTGTAATAAACTAATCATGGTTAGCCGTGTCCCCGGTTATGGACATCTTGAGTATCTAGTACCGGGATATTCATGTGAATCTCAACATGTTACTCCAAATTAATTTTGTTGGGTTATGTTTAATGATGATGCTTAATTGGGATTGAGAATGCTGTCAACCATTCTCAATGTTTAACCACTACCATGATAGTTAAATACAATTATTCCTTTGAAGTAGGGAAAAATTGGCTTTACACAAAACTGTAACCATAGAGCTTTCCACCAGCCAAATATGCATATAGTATAGCTGTTTCATTCCATTACTCTCTATGTGTTACATTGCCAGCATATTCCATGTGCTGACCCATTTCGGGCTGCAACGTTAATGTTGCAGACTTTTCAGACGACGATTAAGGAGTTTTTAGGTCGTGGTCCTATACTCAGTGATGCCGTTGGAGTTGATGGACTCACTTATCTTCCAAGCCTTCCGCTGTTATCGTTATTTGATGGCCTTAAGCCATATTTATTGTAATAAGTTCTCTTATGAGACACTCGATGTAATAAGTGTGTGATTGCTACTCTGCTACAAATCCTCCGAGTACCGTGTGGTGTCAGCATTACCGATCCAGGGATGACACCGGAGCACAGAGATCAGACTATTTGAGGTCTGGTCGCTACAGAGATGGTGTCAGAGCACACGCTGACTGTAGGACACAACCACTAAGCTAAAAGACCTAGATCACTATTCACTCTCTTCTCTTCTGACTTCTCATCTTTTCTACTCTTTAGGATGGCGGATGCAAGGAACAAGTTCACACAATCGGATGAAGATACACCCTTTGGACGACACTTGAAGGAAGTCACTAGATACCTGAACATAGGAGTACCAAGCTTCACGGGAACCTACAACGCCACTTTACCTGAAGAAGAGAGCTGGATGATTCAAGTTCAAGTTCCAGGAAGGTCGTTCATGCCAGTTACTGAGCCCATAGAGTTTTCTTTTGATGCACCAACTTGGAGTCTAGGAAAGAGCATGGCAGCACACATCGCCATGGGACGCATTGGAGAAGTCTACCGCAAGGATCTCAAGGATACTATCTACCAGATTTGTGGGCGCCGAGATGAGCACTGGGAGATGATCAGCACCAGGAAGGATAGATCAATTGCAGCTTTTATCCAGGAGTTAAACCAGCATATTCGACGATAGGAGAACCCGATGTGCGCCGACATGATAGACCTGAAGAAGGCAAAGACTAGAATCAAGGAACTGGAGGAAGAACTCAAGGCTACACGTGAAGATTATGAAGAGGAAATTGAAGTATTGGTGGAGAAGAATGACAACCTGATCAAGAAGATTGGAATATTTATGGGAGGCCCTACGCCAGTAGATGAAGACGAAGAATCCAAGGAAATTAGCCTGGAAGACTACATCATCATCGACGGCACTGACTCGGAACCAGATAGTAGCGATGATGACTATGTTGATGAAGCTGGAGCAGATATTATGGAGTCAACGACCGAAGAATATTTCTAGTAGACCACCTCATCAGTAGTAGTAGTCCACCATGTAAATATAGTAGTCTGAGCACTTTTGCGATAGTTAGATCTATTGTATGCCCTTGTTTGATTGATTGAAGTGAATTGTTTGCTATTGCCTCATGTGCATATGGGTAGTGTTTTCTCTTTAGACCCCCTCTATTCTTATATCTCATCTTTTCTAAACCCTCAGATGCCTCCGAGACGTGACCCCGGATTGGCCTTTCCACCGGAGCTCACCCAGTTGATCCAGCAGCAGAACACATTGATGCAGTTGCTAGTCCAGAATCAGAATCAGGGGAACAACAACAACAACCCACCACCACCACATGTTGATCACTTAGCCCGTTTTCTTAGGCTGAATCCGCCGGTGTTTTCCAGTAGCACCGAGCCGATAGTAGCAGATGATTGGCTCCACAAGACAGCTAGGGAGTTGACCATAGCAGGATGCACAAATGCGGAGAAGGTGAAGTTTGCCGCACATCAGCTAGAAGGACCAGCAGCATCATGGTGGGAGAATTTCACAGCCACTTTCCCTGTCGACACTATCACATGGGACCAGTTTTAGCAGGCTTTTCGTACTGCACATGTTTCAGCAGGAGCTATGGCCATGAAGAAGTGTGAGTTTCGCAACTTGCGCCATGGAGGACGGACAGTTGGCCAGCATGTGGAGGAATTTAGTAAGTTAGCACGTTATGCCCCAGATGACGTCGCTATGGATGCAGCTAAGTAGGAGAAGTTTCTGGAAGGACCGAATGATGAGTTGAGCATGCAGTTGATGGTAGAAACCTTCAACAACTGCCAGGAGTTGGTAGATCGTGCTCTTATGATTGAAGGCAAGCAGCAGCAAATTGAGAACCGCAAGAGGAAGTATGGACAAGGAAAGTACAATTCAGGAGCTCAGCAGAAGCCATGTTTTACCCCTAGACCGGGAGGACATTTTCAGCATACCCATGGAGGAGGTAGCTCGCACAACCACAATGGCACCAAGAATGGTAATGGCAATGGAGGAAGCAACGGCCAGAACCGCACCAAACCCTCAACCCCAGCCAAGAAGGACCTAAGCCAAGTCACTTGTTTTAAGTGTCAGAAGACCGGACATTATGCCAATGAATGTCCTGAAGGCCAAAATGGCAATGGAAGTTCTGGGAAGAAGACGAACCCTTTCAACAGGGGACAGGTGAACCACGTTAGCGTGGAGGAGGTTGAAGCTCAGCCCGATGTAGTAATAGGTAAGTTTTTGGTTAAGTCATTTACTGCACTCATTCTTTTTGATACTGGTGCATCGCATTCATACATCTCAAGGGGATTTGTGGATAAGTATAACCTACCAACCCAAGCCCTTAGGTCACCCATGTTAGTAACCTCGCCTGGAGCAGAGTATGTGGCTAGTCTATGGTGTGATCGGTTACCATTAAGGATTGGTAACTATGTTTTTCCCTCAGACCTAATAGTATTGGAATCTCAAGGATTGGATGTGATATTAGGCATGGATTGGTTATCAAAGTATGAAGGGAATATTGAATGTGCTAGTAAGTCAATTTTGCTTACCACCCCAGAAGGGAGAAGGATCAAGTATGTATCCCGGCATGTGCCAAAGAGGACTCAAGTAAATTGCTTAACAGGAGTTGTGTACGAGGAAGTACCAGTGGTAAGGGATTTCCCTGATGTATTTCCAGAGGAGTTGCCAGGCATACCACCGGATAGAGATATTGAGTTTTTGATTGAGCTATTGCCAGGCACAGGGCCAATATCAAAGAGACCATATAGGATGCCAACAAAGTATTTGGTGGAAATTAAGAAACATATTAAGGAGTTACTGGATAAAGGATATATTCGCCCAAGTTCTTCGCCTTGGGGATCGCCAGTACTTCTAGTGGAGAAGAAGGATGGATCATTAAGGATGGTTGTTGACTATCGAGGATTGAATGAAGTAACGATCAAGAACAAGTACCCACTACCAATGATCAACGATCTGTTTGATCGATTGCAAGGAGCTAAGGTATTTTCCAAGATCGATCTGCGATCAGGATACCACCAATTGAAGATTTGAGGACAGGATATACCTAAGACAGCTTTTACCACCAGGTATGGGCTGTATGAGTATACCGTTATGTCATTTGGTCTGACTAACGCACCTGCCTATTTTATGAACATGATGAACAAAGTGTTTATGGAGTTTTTGGATAAGTTCGTCGTAGTGTTCATTGATGATATCCTGGTTTATTCGAAGAATGAAGAGGAGCATAAGGAGCATTTGCGTTTGGTACTTGCAAAGCTCAGAGAACATCAATTGTATGCCAAGTTCAGCAAATGTGAGTTTTGGTTGAAGGAAGTAGGATTCCTCGGACACGTTATATCCGGAGAAGGAATAGCAGTAGATCCCGTTAAAGTTGAAACCGTGACCAAGTGGGAAGCCCCAACAACAGTTGGAGAGATCCGGAGTTTTCTTGGACTCGCAGGATACTACCGGAGATTTATTGAGAATTTCTCAAAGATTGCGAAGCCTATGACAGAGTTGTTAAAGAAGGATACCATTCATATGGACAGAGGAATGTGAGGCTAGTTTCCAAGAGTTGAAGAAACGTTTGGTTACCTCATCAGTGTTGGTTTTGCCAGACTAGACCAAGGATTACGAGGTGTATTGCGACGCTTCACGTCGAGGACTTGGAGCAGTGCTTATGCAGGAAGGGAGAGTTGTTTCATATGCCTCAAGACAACTGAAGCCTCATGAGTTGAATTATGCCACACATGATTTGGAGTTAGCAGCTGTAGTGCATGCTTTGAAAACATGGAGACATTTTCTCATTGGAAATCATTGTGAGGTGTACACGGATCATAAGAGTTTGAAGTACATTTTCACACAGAAGGAGTTAAACCTCAGACAAAGGAGATGGTTGGAGCTTATCAATGATTATGATATGAAATTGCATTATCATCCTGGAAAGGCTAATGTAGTAACAGACGCATTAAGCCGTAAGAGCCATGTCAATACATTAATGACGGGAGAAATACCAAGGGAGTTAGCCGAAAATCTTCGTGAACTATGTTTGGAAATAGTTCCGAGAGGCTATGTAGCAGCATTGGAGATTCAGTCAACCTTGATGGATAAAATCAGGGAAGCTCAGAAAGCTGACAAAGAGATTGCCGCTATAAAGGAGAAACTGAGCAAAGGAAAAGCTAAAGGATTTCGTGAGCATGAGCACGACGCCCTATGGTTTGAAGACCGTGTTTATGTGCCCAATGACCCGGAGATCAGGAAGTTGATTTTGCAAGAGGCACACGACTCACCGTATTCAATTCACCCAGGAAATACCAAGATGAATCTAGATTTGAAGGATATTTTCTGGTGGACCAGAATGAAGAAGGATATTGTAGAGTATGTAGCAGTTTGTGATGTATGTCAGAGAGTAAAGGTAGAGCATCAGAAGCCAATAGGATTGTTACAACCATTGCCGATACCCGAATGGAAGTGGGATAAGCTAGGCATGGATTTTATCACGGGATTGCCCAGGACTCGTTCAGGCTATGACTCGATTTGGGTTGTAGTTGATCGATTGACGAAAGTAGCTCATTTCATCCCAGTAAAGACCACTTACACCAGTGCTAAGTTGGCGAAGATATACATGACCAGGATCGTATGTCTGCATGGAGTTCCGAGGAGTATCGTATCAGATAGAGGAACCCAGTTTACCTCAAAGTTCTGGAAGCAGTTGCACGAAACTTTGGGTACCAGGCAAGAATTCAGTACAACTTTTCATCCACAGACAGATGGACAGACCGAGAGAGTCAATCAGATTTTGGAGAATATGCTGAGAGCTTGTGCGCTAGATTATGGATCTAGTCGGGACGATAATTTGCCATATGCAGAGTTTTCTTACAACAACAGTTATCAAACCAGTTTAAAGATGGCCCCTTTCAAAGCTTTGTACGGAAGGAGGTGCAGGACACCGTTGTCATGGGACAAAGTTGGAGACGGCCAGTTGTTTGGACCTGACTTGATTAAAGAGTCTGAACAGAAGGTGAAGTTGATTCGCGATAGGCTCAAGGTAGCCCAGTCCAGACAGAAAAGTTATGCAGATTCAAAACATAAGGAGACAGTTTACGAAGTTGGAGATAGAGCTTATCTTCGAGTATCTCCACTTCGAGGAACAAAGCATTTTGGAGTTAAAGGGATGTTAGCGCCACGATTTGTAGCACCATATCGAGTTTTGGAGCGTATGGGAGAAGTGGCCTACAAGTTGGAATTGCCCGAAGGATTGTCAGGAGTTCATGATTTATCCATGTTTCCCAGTTGAAGAGATGTCACGCGGAGATGGCTGATATACCCTTGAGAGACACAGTGCCTTTGGAAACTATTCAGTTGGATAACGATTTGACGTACAAGGAGAAACCAATTAAGATCCTCGAGTTTGCCAGTCGAGTCACTCGCAGCAAGGTTATCAAGTTTTGCAAAGTTCAGTGGAGCCACCACACGGAGGATGAAGACACTTGGGAAAGAGAGGAAGATTTACTCAAGGACCACCCTCACCTATTTTCTAGCCAACCCGAATCTCGAGGGCGAGATTCATCTTAAGGGGGGTAGGTTTGTAACATCCCAAATTTTCAATTTGGAATGTTATACATTAGATCATCATGCATATCATATTTTATTTTGCATTTTGGTTGATTCTAGAAATTCTACGCAACTCAATGACCCACGGAGAGAGTTGGGGATTTCGTTATTTTCATATTTGAGTTTTCTCAAATTTTGAGAATAGGATCATTTGATTTTATTTATTTTATCATCAATTATTTCTATTACAAAAATATGAGAGAGGGAATAAAATGACTTTCCCAAAATAAAGAAATATTGAGGATTTAATAATAAGATCAAATAAGATTTTATTTCGGAGTTTTTCGGTGTTTTATTTGAATTTAGGAAAAATGTGCGTTTTTCGAAATTGCATTTAGGTCCCAAATAAATGTTCACCTTGTGCAGCTTGATTTTAGAAGCCCGTGAAAATTTATTTCGGAATTTTTGGAGTCCGTTTAGTGTTTCTTTTTATTTTGCTTCCGAGCAGAATAAAAAAAAATGCGAATCGACTTAACGGGCCGCGTCCGACCTGGACACTGGCCCGAGAGAGCTTTATAAGCCGAGGCCAAGCCCCGGGGGGAAACCCTAATCTGCCCCAAGAAGCCGCCGCCGCCGTTTTCCGTGCCGTCGTTTAAAAAAAAAGATTGGTTTTCCTCGGTTTTTTTAGTTTCGTTTTTTTAAATAGATCGGTTTTTCCGGTGTATTTAAATAGTGAGCGTTCGTCCGTTCATTCGTTCTAGCGAGCGTTTGTCGTTTTTCTTTTTCTCGGATTAAATCCGCGATTTTTCTGATCGCGATTCGTGATCCGATTTTCATTTTAGTATAACTTTTTGCTCGTTTATCGGAATCAGGCGATTCAAGCGCCTAGAGTTTCGTCTCAAAACCCTCTATCCGTTTAACCAACTTAAATAAGGTTTTGCTACTGTAAAATTTGCTCTAGATCCAGATTACTAGAACGAAGTTGTTTTCTTTCGCCGTTTGATTTTCGTTGCTTCGTTCGATTTGATTCTTTTTGCAAACCGGAGTTCTTAAGTTGGACCTTCTGGTTAGATCTCTTATTTGAGTTTTACCTGTGCATTAGATGAGTACTTATTGTATGCTTGTTTGTTTGTCTGCGATAGAATACCCGGAGTGCGCCGCTTGTTACCTCGAATCGCTAGATTTCGCGGATCATCAGCAAGGCAAGTAACACTTTGATCATACCTTTTCTACTACCCAGTTTTATTGCATTAGATCAATCCTCACACATTGCATGATTAGGATCTAATTAAATTGTGGAATGGGAAGTAGATGAGGTAGTACCTATTATCTGTTATTATCAAACCTTTGGGAGTTACTTCTACGTTTGCTTATTATGCTATGCTATGCTAGTAGACGTGGATTGGGTGAGTGATATCCATGACAGATGTGAGATTGTTAATTAATGGTTTATCTAAGGTGGCAACTTAAACACACATCTGGGTGGATTGAGGCACCTGGGTATTCCAGGACTTACCTGTTTTCTTTTGGACCGCCACCCAGGCTCAAAGGGATCATGAGACTATTCATACTAGAAACTTCTGTGTGCAGCCACAAGCTATTATGGGCTCTAGCATAGTTGACTAAGTTGTGTGAACTCTTACAGTGGTAGACTAGCAGATGTAGGGGATGTAGGTGGTACGGTCTACCCGTTCGTAAGGTGCTAGCGCTTCTGAAAGACTATGTCTCGGTCATCCGTCTTCTCAAACACCTTGTAGTGTGAGAAACCAAATGGAGGCGATCGAGTCTTGTGGGGAAAAGTGCGCAAACCTCTGCAGAGTGTAATAAACTAATCATGGTTAGCCGTGTCCCCGGTTATGGACATCTTGAGTATCTAGTACCTGGATTTTCATGTGAATCTCAACATGTTACTCTAAATTAATTTTGTTGGGTTATGTTTAATGATGATGCTTAATTGGGATTGAGAATGCTGTCAACCATTCTCAATGTTTAACCACTACCATGATAGTTAAATAAAAGTATTCCTTTGAAGTAGGGAAAAATTGGCTTTACACAAAACTGTAACCATAGAGCTTTCCACCAGCCAAATATGCATATAGTATAGCTGTTTCATTCCATTACTCTCTATGTGTTACATTGCCAGCATATTCCATGTGCTGACCCGTTTCGGGATGCAACGTTAATGTTGCAGACTTTTCAGACGAGGATTAAGGAGTTTTTAGGTCGTGGTCCTATACTTAGTGACGCCGTTGGAGTTGATGGACTCACTTATCTTCCAAGCCTTCCGCTGTTATCGTTATTTGATGGCCTTAAGCCATATTTATTGTAATAAGTTCTCTTATGAGACACTCGATGTAATAAGTGTGTGATTGCTACTCTGCTATAAATCCTCCGAGTACTGTGTGGTGTCAGCATTACTGATCCAGGGATGACACCGGAGCACGGAGATCAGACTGTTTGAGGTCTGGTCGCTACATTACAAATCACTACATGCAGGTTTTGATGAAACCTTTGAAGCTAGGTTAGGCCCCACGAACCAAATTCCTCATGAAGGAATTACTTTATGTGCTGAGAACTGTCTATCATATTCTTACAAGGACAATGAGTCCTATCAAAGGCCACGACTCATCTGATGAGGAAATTGTTGGCATCATGAAGAATCTGGTATTCAACATCGTTCATGGCATTCCTGTCAATTATCACGATTTCTTCATGAGGACTCTGGCAAATGTTGCACTGTCTCCGTTTGAGCTGAAGCCTTATGCACCTTGGATTATGAGATTCCTCAGGACAATGTCTTCACTCAACTACAAAGCTGATCTTCAGAATCACCTCAGCTACTTGCCCCCAATTGAAGTCCTCAAGCGGACCTATTCCTCAGTTGATGAAAAGGGCAAGGCACCAGCTGTTATAGATGAAGGCATTCGTCCATTGGGTGGAAAGTTTCGCAAAGCTGCCTCTTATTCCACCAATGATGACTCTGCCACACATGACTCTGCCAATGCACCCAAGTCTACTCCTCAAGCCACTGCTCCTTGTGTGATGACTGATCGTGAGCTTCTGCTTAGTCTTCACCAGAAGGTGGATTGAAATCATAAATGGGTTAAGTGTCAGTTTGGTTCATTTCTTCACAACATGACTGAGGGAGTCTTGGATTAGGGGGTCTCCGGACAGCCGGACTATATCCTTTGGCCGGACTGTTGGACAATGAAGATACAAGATTGAAGACTTTGTCTCGTGTCCGGATAGGACTCTACTTGGCGTGGTAGGCAAGCTAGGCAATACGGATATGTATATCTCCTCCTTTGTAACCGACCTTGTGTAACCCTAGCCCCCTCCGGTGTCTATATAAACCGGGGGGTTTTAGTCCGTAGGACAACATACAATCATACCATAGGCTAGCTTCTAGGGTTTAGCCTCTCCGATCTTGTGGTAGATCAACTCTTGTAATACTCATATCATCAAGAATAAATCAAGCAGGACATAGGGTTTTACCTCCATCAAGAGGGCCCGAACCTGGGTAAAACATCGTGTCCCCTGCCTCCTATTACCATCTGTCTTAGACGCACAGTTCGGGACCCCCTACCCGAGATCCGCCGGTTTTGACACCGACATTGGTGCTTTCATTGAGAGTTCCTCTGTGTCGTCGCCATTAGGCTTGATGGCTCCTACGATCATCGATAGTGGTGCAGTCCAGGGTGAGACTTTTCTCCCCGGACAGATCTTTGTGTTCGGCGGCTTCGCACTGCGGGCCAACTCGCTTGGCCATCTGGAGCAGATCGAAAGTTAGGCCCCTGTCCACTAGGTCAAGTTTCGAAGCTTAAACTACATGGCCGATATCCGCGGAGACTTGATCTTCGATGGATTCGAGCCCCTGCCTTGTGCGCCGCGCGGTCACGATGAGTACGATTTAGCTCTACCATCGGACAGTGTTCGAGAAATCGCGCCGGCAGCCGCTCGTGGACGGGTGGATAGACCCCGCCACGGAGGCCGTATCCTCTGCGGCGATCGAGTCGAATATCGACCTTACCCTTCACGAGAGCCATGTTACTGAACTGCGGATCCTTCTCCGGCCATGGACTCCCAACCGCCTGTGCCCGTTTCTGTCGAATCCAATTGGGCGCCGATCATGGAGTTTACCTCCGCGAATATTTTTCAGCACTCGCCCTTTGGCGACATACTGAACTCATTAAGGTCTCTCTCCTTGTCAGTGTTGGGGAACGTAGTAATTTCAAAATTTTCCTACGCACACGCAAGATCATGGTGATGCATAGCAACGAGAGGGGAGAGTGTGATCTACGTACCCTTGTAGATCGACAACGGAAGCGTTTGGTTGATGTAGTCGTACGTCTCCACGGCCCGACCGATCAAGCACCGAAACTACGGCACCTCTGAGTTCTAGCACACGTTCAGCTCGATGACGATCCCCGGACTCCGATCCAGCAAAGTGTCGGGGAAGAGTTTCGTCAGCACGACGGCGTGGTGACGATCTTGATGTACTACCGTCACAGGGCTTCGCCTAAGCACCGCTACAATATTATCGAGGACTATGGTGGAAGGGGGCACCGCACACGGCTAAGAATATGATCACACAGATCAACTTATGTGTCTAGGGGTGCCCCCTGCCCCCGTATATAAAGGAGCAAGGGGAGGAGGCCGGCCAGCCCCTATAGGCACGCCAGGAGGAGTCCTCCTCTTAGTAGGAGTAGGACTCCTACTAGGAGGGGGAAAGAAGTGGGGAGGGAGAGGGAAAAGGGGGGGCGCCCCCCCTCTCCTAGTCCAATTCGTACCAGGGGGGAGGAGGCGCGCAGCCCACCTCTGGCTACCCTCTCTCTCTCCACTAAGGCCCATATGGCTCATTACTTCTCCCGGGGGGGGGGTTCCGGTAACCCTCCGGCTCTCCGGTTTTCTCCGAAATCACCCGAAACACTTCCGGTGTCCGAATATAGCCGTCCAATATATCAATCTTTATGTCTCGACCATTTTGAGACTCCTCGTCATGTCCGTGATCACATCCAGGACTCCGAACTAACTTCGGTACATCAAAACTCATAAACTCATATTATAACTGTCATCGAAACCTTAAGCGTGCGGACCCTACGGGTTCGAGAACAATGTAGACATGACCGAGACACGTCTCCGGTCAATAACCAATAGCGGAACCTGGATGCTCATATTGGCTCCTACATATTCTACGAAGATCTTCATCGGTCAGACCGCATAACAACATACGTTGTTCCCTTTGTCATCGGTATGTTACTTGCCCGAGATTCGATCATCGGTATCTCAATACCTAGTTCAATCTCGTTACCGGCAAGTCTCTTTACTCGTTCCGTAATACATCGTCTCGCAACTAACTCATTAGTTGCAATGCTTGCAAGGCTTATGTGATGTGTATTACCGAGAGGGCCCAGAGATACCTCTCCGACAACCGGAGTGACAAATCCTAATCTCGAAATACGCCAACCCAACATGTACCTTTGGAGACACCTGTAGAGCACCTTTATAATCACCCATTTACGTTGTGACGTTTGGTAGCACACAAAGTGTTCCTCCGGCAAACGGGAGTTGCATAATCTCATAGTCATAGGAACATGTATAAGTCATGAATAAAGCAATAGCAACATACTAAATGATCGGGTGCTAAGCTAATGGAATGGGTCATGTCAATCAGATCATTCACCTAATGATGTGATCCCGTTAATCAAATAACAACTCTTTGTTCATGGTTAGGAAACATAACCATCTTTGATTAACGAGCTAGTCAAGTAGAGGCATACTAGTGACACTCTGTTTGTCTATGTATTCACACATGTATTATGTTTCCGGTTAATACAATTCTAGCATGAATAATAAACATTTATCATGATATAAGGAAATAAATAATAACTTTATTATTGCCTCTAGGGCATATTTCCTTCAGTCTCCCACTTGCACTAGAGTCAATAATCTAGATTACACAGTAATGATTCTAACACCCATGGAGCCTTGGTGCTGATCATGTTTTGCTCGTGGAAGAGGCTTAGTCAATGGGTCTGCAACTTTCAGATCCGTATGTATCTTGCAAATCTCTATGTCTCCCACCTGGACTAGATCCCGGATGGAATTGAAGCGTCTCTTGATGTGATTGGTTCTCTTGTGAAATCTGGATTCCTTTGCCAAGGCAATTGCACCAGTATTGTCACAAAAGATTTTCATTGGACCCGATGCACTAGGTATGACACCTAGATCGGATATGAACTCCTTCATCCAGACTCCTTCATTTGCTGCTTCCGAAGCAGCTATGTACTCCGCTTCACATGTAGATCCCGCTACAACGCTTTGTTTAGAACTGCACCAACTTACAGCTCCAGCGTTTAATGTAAACACGTATCCGGTTTGCGATTTAGAATCGTCCGGATCAGTGTCAAAGCTTGCATCAACGTAACCTTTTATGATTAGCTGTTTGTCACCTCCATATATGAGAAACATATCCTTAGTCCTTTTCAGGTATTTCAGGATGTTCTTGACTGCTGTCCAGTGATCCACTCCTGGATTACTTTGGTACCTCCCTGCTAGACTTATAGCAAGGCACACATCGGGTCTGGTACACAGCATTGCATACATGATAGAGCCTATGGCTGAAGCATAGGGAACATCTTTCATATTCTCTCTATCTTCTGCAGTGGTCGGGCATTGAGTCTTACTCAACTTCACACCTTGTAACACAGGCAAGAACCCTTTCTTTGCTTGATCCATTTTGAACTTCTTCAAAACTTTGTCAAGGTATGTGGTTTGTGAAAGTCCAATTAAGCGTCTTGATCTATCTCTATAGATCTTAATGCCTAATATGTAAGCAGCTTCACCAAGGTCTTTCATTGAAAAACTCTTATTCAAGTATCCCTTTATGCTATCCAGAAATTCTATATCATTTCCAATTAGTAATATGTCATCCACATATAATATCAGAAATGCTACAGAGCTCCCACTCACTTTCTTGTAAATACAGGCTTCTCCAAAAGTCTGTATAAAACCAAATGCTTTGATCACACTATCAAAATGTTTATTCCAACTCCGAGAGGCTTGCACCAGTCCATAAATGGATTGCTGGAGCTTGCACACTTTGTTAGCTCCCTTTGGATCGGCAAAACCTTCTGGTTGCATCATATACAACTCTTCTTCCAGAAATCCATTCAGGAATGCAATTTTGACATCCATCTGCCAAATTTCATAATCATAAAATGCGGCAATTGCTAACATGATTCGGACAGACTTAAGCATCGCTAGGGTGAGAAGGTCTCATCGTAGTCAATCCCTTGAACTTGCCGAAAACCTTTTGCGACAAGTCGAGATTTGTAGACAGTAATATTACCGTTAGTGTCATTCTTCTTCTTGAAGATCCATTTATTCTCAATTGCTTGCCGATCATCGGGAAAGTCAACCAAAGTCCATACTTTGTTCTCATACATGGATCCCATCTCAGATTTCATGGCTTCAAGCCATTTTGCGGAATCTGGGCTCACCATCGCTTCTTCATAGTTCGTAGGTTCATCATGTTCTAGTAGCATGACTTCCAGAACAGGATTACCATACCACTCTAGCACGGATCTCACTCTGGTTGATCTATGAGGTTCAGTAGTATCTTGTTCTGAAGTTTCATGATCATCATCATTAGCTTCCTCACTAACTGGTGTAGGTGTCACTGAAACAATTTTCTGTAATGCACTACTTTCCAATAAGGGAGCAGGTACAGTTACCTCGTCAAGTTCTACTTTCCTCCCACTCACTTCTTTCGAGAGAAACTCCTTCTCCAGAAAGTTTCTGAACTTAGCAACAAAAGTCTTGCCTTCGGATCTGTGATAGAAGGTGTATCCAATAGTCTCCTTTGGATATCCTATGAAGACACATTTCTCCAATTTGGGTTCGAGCTTATCAGGTTAAAGCTTTTTCACATAAGCATCACAGCCCCAAACTTTCAGAAACGACAACTTTGGTTTCTTGCCAAACCACAGTTCATAAGGCGTCGTCTCAACGGATTTTGATGGTGCCCTATTTAACGTGAATGCGGCGGTCTCTAGAGCGTATCCCCAAAACGATAGCGGTAAATCAGTAAGAGACATCATAGATCGCACCATATCTAGTGAAGTACGATTACGACGTTCGGACACACCATTGCGCTGTGGTGTTCCGGGTGGCGTGAGTTGCGAAACTATTCCTCATTGTTTCAAATGTACACCAAACTCGTAACTCAAATATTCTCCTCCACGATCAGATCGTAGAAACTTTATTTTCTTGTTACGATGATTTTCAACTTCACTCTGAAATTCTTTGAACTTTTCAAACGTTTCAGACTTATGTTTCATTAAGTAGATATACCCATATCTGCTTAAGTCATCTGTGAAGGTGAGAAAATAACGATATCCGCCACGAGCCTCAATATTCATCGGGCCACATACATCTGTATGTATGATTTCCAACAAATCTGTTGCTCTCTCCATAGTACCGGAGAATGGTGTTTTAGTCATCTTGCCCATGAGGCACGGTTCGCAAGTACCAAGTGATTCATAATCAAGTGGTTCCAAAAGTCCATCAGTATGGAGTTTCTTCATGCGCTTTACACCGATATGACCTAAACGGCAGTGCCACAAATAAGTCGCACTATCATTATCAACTCTGCATCTTTTGGCTTCAACACTATGAATATGTGTGTCACTACTATCGAGATTCAATAAAAATAGACCACTCTTTAAGGGTGCATGACCATAAAAGATATTACTCATATAAACAGAACAACCATTATTCTCAGATTTAAATGAATAACCGTCTCGCATCAAACAAGATCCAGATATAATGTTCATGCTTAATGCTGGCACCAAATAACAATTATTTAGGTCTAATATTAATCCCGAAGGTAGATGTAGAGGTAGCGTGCCGACTGCGATCACATCGACTTTGGAACCGTTTCCCACGCGCATCGTCACCTCGTCCTTAGCCAATCTTCACTTAATCCGTAGTCCCTGTTTCGAGTTGCAAATATTAGCAACAGAACCAGTATCAAATACCCAGGTGCTACTGTGAGCATTAGTAAGGTACACATCAATAACATGTATATCACATATACCTTTGTTCACCTTGCCATCCTTCTTATCCGCCAAATACTTGGGGCAGCTCCGCTTCCAGTGACCAGTCTGCTTGCAGTAGAAGCACTCAGTTTCAGGCTTAGGTCCAGGTTTGGGTTTCTTCTCTTGAGTAGCAACTTGCTTGCTGTTCTTTTTGAAGTTCCCCTTCTTCTCCCCTTTGCCCTTTTTCTTGAAACTAGTGGTCTTGTTGACCATCAACACTTGATGCTCCTTCTTGATTTCTACCTCCGCAGCTTTCAGCATTGCGAAGAGCTCGGGAATAGTCTTATTCATCCCTTGCATATTATAGTTCATCACGAAGCTCTTGTAGCTTGGTGGTAGTGATTGGAGAATTCTGTCAATGACGCAATCACCTGGAAGATTAACTCCCAATTGAATCAAGTGATTATTATACCCAGACATTTTGAGTATATGCTCACTGACAGAACTGTTCTCCTCCATCTTGCAGCTATAGAACTTATTGGAGACTTCATATCTCTCAATCCGGGCATTTGCTTGAAATATTAACTTCAACTCCTGGAACATCTCATATGCTCCATGACGTTCAAAACATTGTTGAAGTCCCGATTCTAAGCCGTAAAGCATGGCACACTGAACTATCGAGTAGTCATCAGCTTTGCTCTGCCAGACGTTCATAACATCTGGTGTTGCTCCAGCAGCAGGCCTGGCACCCAGCGGTGCTTCCAGGACGTAATTCTTCTGTGCAGCAATGAGGATAATCCTCAAGTTACGGACCCAGTCCGTGTAATTGCTACCATCATCTTCCAACTTTGCTTTCTCAAGGAACGCATTAAAATTCAACGGAACAACAGCACGAGCCATCTATCTACAATCAAGCATAAACAAGCAAGATACTATCAGGTACTAAGTTTCATGATAAATTTAGGATCAATTAATTTACTTAAAGAGCTCCCACTTAGATAGACATCCCTCTAATCCTCTAAGTGATTACGTGATCCAAATCAACTAAACCATGTCCGATCATCACGTGAGATGGAGTAGTTTCATTGGTGAACATCATTATGTTGATCATATCTACTATATGATTCACGCTCGACCTTTCGGGCTCCGTGTTCCGAGGCCATATCTGTATATGCTTGGCTCATCAAGTATAACCTGAGTATTCCGCGTGTGCAACTGTTTTGCACCCGTTCTATTTGAACGTAGAGCCTATCACACCCGATCATCACGTGGTGTCTCAGCACGAAGAACTTTCGCAACGATGCATACTCAGGGAGAACACTTCTTGATAATTAGTGAGAGATCATCTTATAATGCTACCGTCAATCAAAGCAAGATAAGATGCATAAAAGATAAACATCACATGCAATCAATATAAGTGATATGATATGGCCATCATCATCTTGTGCTTGTGATCTCCATCTTCGAAGCACCATCGTGATCACCATCATCACCGGCGCGACACCTTGATCTCCATCATAGCATCGTTGTCGTCTTGCCAGTCTTATGCTTCCACGACTATCGCTACCGCTTAGTGATAAAGTAAAGCATTACAGCGCGATTACATTGCATACAATTAAGCGACAACCATATGGCTCCTGCCAGTTGCCGATAACTCAGTTACAAAACATGATCATCTCATACAATAAAATTCAGCATCATGTCTTGACCATATCACATCACAACATGCCCTGCAAAAACAAGTTAGACGTCCTCTACTTTGTTGTTGCAAGTTTTACGTGGCTGCTACAGGCTTAAGCAAGAACCAATCTTACCTACGCATCAAAAGCACAACGATAGTTTGTCAAGTTGGTGCTGTTTTAACCTTCGCAAGGACCAGGCGTAGCCACACTCGGTTCAACTAAAGTTGGAGAAACTGTCACCTGCAAGCCACCTATGTGCAAAGCACGTCGGGAGAACCGGTCTCGCGTAAGCGTACGCGTAATGTCGGTCCGGGCCGCTTCGTCCAACAATACCGCCGAACCAAAGTATGACATGCTGGTAAGCAGTATGACTTATATCGCCCACAACTCACTTGTGTTCTACTCGTGCATATAACATCAACATATGAAACCTAGGCTCGGATGCCACTGTTGGGGAACGTAGTAATTTCAAAATTTTCCTACGCACACGCAAGATCATGGTGACGCACATCAACGAGAGGGGAGAGTGTGATCTACGTACCCTCGTAGATCGACAACGGAAGCGTTTGGTTGATGTAGTCGTACGTCTCCACGGCCCGACCAATCAAGCACCGAAACTACGGCACCTCCGAGTTCTAGCACACGTTCAGCTCGATGACGATCACCGGACTCCGATCCAGCAAAGTGTCGGGGAAGAGTTCCGTCAGCACGACGGCATGGTGACGATCTTGATGTACTACCGTCGCAGGGCTTCGCCTAAGCACCGCTACAATATTATCGAGGACTATGGTGGAAGGGGGCACCGCACACGACTAAGAATATGATCACACGGATCAACTTGTGTGTCTAGGGGTGCCCCCCTGCCCCCGTATATAAAGGAGCAAGGGGAGGAGGCCGGCCGGCCCCTATAGGCGCACCAGGAGTCCTCCTCCTCCTAGTAGGAGTAGGACTCCTACTAGGAGGGGGAAAGAAGTGGGGAGGGAGAGGGAAAAGGGGGGGGGGGGGGCGCCGCCCCCCTCTCCTAGTCCAATTCGGACCAGGAGGGAGGAGGCGTGCAGCCCACCTCTGGCTGCCCCTCTCTCTCCACTAAGGCCCATATGGCCCATTACTTCTCCCGGGGGGGGTTCCGGTAACCCTCCAGCTCTCCGGTTTTCTTCGAAATCACCCGGAACACTTCCGGTGTCCGAATATAGCTGTCCAATATATCAATCTTTATGTCTCGACCATTTCGAGACTCCTCGTCATGTCCGTGATCACATCCGGGACTCCGAACTAAATTCGGTACATCAAAACTCATAAACTCATAATATAACTGTCATCGAAACCTTAAGCGTGTGGACCCTACAGGTTCGAGAACAATGTAGACATGACCAAGACACGTCTTCGGTCAATAACCAATAGCGGAACCTGGATGCTCATATTGGCTCCTACATATTCTACGAAGATCCTTATCGGTCAGACCGCATAACAACATACGTTGTTCCCATTGTCATCAGTATGTTACTTGCCCGAGATTCGATCGTCGGTATCTCAATACCTAGCTCAATCTTGTTACCGGAAAGTCTCTTTACTCGTTCCGTAATACATCATCTCGCAACTAACTCATTAGTTGCAATGCTTGCAAGGCTTATGTGATGTGTATTACTGAGAGGGCCAGAGATACCTCTCCGACAATCGGAGTGACAAATCCTACTCTCGAAATACGCCAACCCAACATGTACCTTTGGAGACACCTGTAGAGCACCTTTATAATCACCCATTTACGTTGTGACGTTTGGTAGCACACAAAGTGTTCCTCCGGCAAACGGGAGTTGCATAATCTCATAGTCATAGGAACATGTATAAGTCATGAAGAAAGCAATAGCAACATACTAAACGATCGGGTGCTAAGCTAATGGAATGGGTCATGTCAATCAGATCATTCACCTAATGATGTGATCCCGTTAATCAAATAACAACTCTTTGTTCATGGTTAGGAAACATAACCATCTTTGATTAACGAGCTAGTCAAGTAGAGGCATACTAGTGACACTCTGTTTGTCTATGTATTCACACATTTATTATGTTTCCGGTTAATACAATTCTAGCATGAATAATAAACATTTATCATGATATAAGGAAATAAATAATAACTTTATTATTGCCTCTAGGGCATATTTCCTTCAGTCAGGAGAGTCCTGGCCGAACTACGTCCAGCAGGATTGGGATGCGGATGACGAAGAAATTCGCCACCCACCCACCACCCACTTAGTAGCCACTGCCGATGATTTAACCGACATGCTCGGGTGCCGCACACCCTCTATGTTTCACCGACGAGGTGCTGGATCATGAATTTCCAGAGGGATTCAAACCCGTAAACATACAGGCGTACGACAGAACAACAGACCTCGGGGTCTGGATTGAGGACTACATCCTCCATATCCATATGGCTCGAGGAGATGATCTCCACGCCATTAAGTACTTACCCCTCAAGCTCAAAGGGCTAGCTCGGCACTGGCTTAAAAGCCTCCCCGAGAACTCCATCCGAAGCTGGGAAGAGCTCGAAGACGCCTTTCGGGAAAATTTTCAAGGGACATATGTCTGACCACCGGATGCAGACGATTTAAGTTATATAATTCAACAGCCCGGTGAGTCAGCCCGAAAACTTTGGAACAGGTTCCTCACTAAAAAGAACCAAATAGTTGACTGTCCGGACGCCGAAGCCTTAGCAGCCTTCAAGCATAGCGTTCGAGAGGAATGGCTTGCCAGACACCTCGGTCAGGAAAAGCCGAGAACAATGGCAGCATTAACAAGCCTCATGACCCGTTTTTGCGCGGGCGAGGACAACAGGGTTAGCCCGATGCAGCACCAGTGACCCAAGTACATCCAAAGTCAGGGATGGAAACGAGAAATCACGACGCAGCAAGAATAAGCGCCGGAATAAAGAAGACAACTCGAAGAGCACGGTGGTAAACACCGGATTTAAAAGCTCTCGACCAGGGCAGCAGAAGCCGCCCTCCAAAGGCAACAGAGACGAATTGTCCAGCCTAAACAAAATCTTGGACCAAATATGTCCATAGCACCCCTGACAAACCTGCAAATCATACCCATGGAGAATGTTGGGTCTTCAAACAGTCTGGCAAGCTCAACGCCGAACGCAAGGGCCAAGATACACCAAGTGAAGACGAGGACGAGCCTCGCAAGCAAAGCACAGGGGAACAGAAGAAATTCCCACCAGAAGTCAAAACAGTCAACATGTTACACATGATAAAAGGGAGAGAATCGGCACCTTTAGAGGAACATGCCCCAGGGCCTATCACCGCGGAGCTCCGCCACTGGTCGTCCCAACCGATCACCTTCGACCATCGGGATTACTCGGCAAGTATCCGGCGTGCAGGATGGGCTGCCTTGGTATTAGATCCAATAATTGACGGATACCACTTCACCCGAGTCCTGATGGATGGCGGCAACAGTTTAAATCTGATATATCAGGACACAGTCCGCAAAATGGGGATAGACCCAACAAAAATTTGCCGCAGCAATGCTACCTTTAAAGGAGTAACGCCAGGCCCGGGGACTCACTACAGGGGCTCCCTGCTACTAGAGGTTATATTCGGCTTCCCCGACAACTTCCGCAGCGAAAATTTAACTTTCCACGGCACTCCGTTCCAAAGTGGCTATCAAGCACTACTCGGACGTGAAGCTTTCGCTCGCTTTAACGCAATACCGCATTACGCTTCCCTCAAGCTCAAGATGCCCGGTCCACACGGCATCATTACAGTAAATGGAAATATTGAGCGCTCCTTGCGCGGCGAAGACGGTGCGGCCGCCTTGGCCGCCGCACACTAAACGGTCTCACCAACTCAAGCACTTGACAGGTCGTTAAGACCACGGACACGGCTAGATGAGTCCGGCTCAGCTATATGTAATTAATACATGTTTGATGGCTATACCCCTATCTAACCTACTATTAAAGGGAGTAGGTATTCTTGGTTTGGTCCCTAATTTTGGTCCGTTTAAATCCGTTATTATGTTGCCTTTGTACGTTGCTGGTTCTTTTTTTCAATACAATCGTGCGTCTTATATTGGGCCGTGTTGGGCTTGGTTTTTACGTTGCACAACTGGTTTATGCTTTGTATGCGTAGCCTCCCAATCTGTTCGTCCATGAGTGTCCATGTAGAATCCGACTCCTGCTGAAAAACGAAAGTCGTATACATATTTGAAATCAGTTACTCACTTCGTTTGGAAAAGCTTGTCCCTCAAATTAATGTATCTAGCATCAAGTTCGTGCTAGATACATCCATTTGAGAAACAAGCTTGGGACAAGTTTTTTCGGACGAAGGGAGTACATGAGTACCAGAAGCTATAAATAAAGGAAAAATAATCGGCTAATCCCCTTGAGGTCCCATTGATTTCCTACACGCTCGGTGGTCGTTCCTACGCCCCCGGTCCTAGGCGGACCTGCAACGATGCATACTGGCTAGAAGACGGGATCACACTCTCCTCCAGGGCATCCTAGCAGCTGGGTGACGGGAGCTCACTCTCCGCTTATCCCAACAGCGTCTTGGGCGACCCCGACGAGAGGCAAGCGAGAGCCCTACTGGGCTACTCCTGCATGAGTTGGAGACCTCCGCGACTGGTCGGTCAGGAGGTCGGGCCGCACAATAGGCAGAACGGTGGAGGGAGTGGTGCAGGGTGAGGCGGCGGGGTTGCGTGGGCTCGACCTTATCCTGCAAGCGACAGCTAGAATCAGCAGCGAGGTCGGTGACTGGCTGGGTGGGCGGGTGCTGCTAGCATGTCCATCGAACCATCTTCTAAGCCGTCACCCATGTGCTGCACCTCTCCATGGCTTCGGCGTCCACCGGCGGCGTCAACTACTTAGCGTTGTCTCCCCAAATATAAATTACCTCCGTATATACATGGGGCTGCCTCAACAGCACTCCCCATCCCGTCTAGCTTGCTGCAGAATCCACACAGTGGTGAATAACTGACTACTGAATCGGAGTTGCATATGTGATGTGCCTTGTGCTTTACTGGTGTTGCTTTGTGTGAAGCGTGCTGAATTGGAGAAGCAACGATGCATATGTAATGTATGTGTTTTGCTTGTACGCGCCTGATGTATGTGCTGAATTCTGTTTGTCGTTTTTTGTCCAGGTAAGTTGAGGCACACAACAAGGACTAAGGTTGAAAAAAAACAGTCATTGTGATGGTAAAGAAAATATTATGTTTTTGTTAATAAATTATTACAAAGTTTAAAAGATTTTTTTATGAGAAAAAGAATTTTTTAAGATTTTGATGAGATGCTTAACAAGACAGGAACAATTAATTAGATGTGTATCATTAGTACCACACTAAAAATGTTTAGTGATGTTTCCATGGATCTTGGTTAAGATCAAAGTTTGCATGAACTGAACGTGTTTTGCTGATACAATCATCACAAAATTGGAATACAGTTCTGTTATTTCTCCCGTTGCAACGCATGAGCATATCTGCTAGTTACAATACAAGGGGCTCAACGCGCGCGCAAAAGTGGCAATAAGGCTCACCTTTACTCATTTTTAACTATATATTGTTTATTTATTATAACTTAACTTTTGCACGGCAACTTTTCAATTAAGTGCCTCTCTTTTTAGATGACCATCGTGCTACACCCGTCCAGGATACGACACAATGGAGACACAGGCGCAAACGTGCCGCAGGGACCCGTTCCAAGGATTCTTTGTAGATTAAGACCCTGCGTAAACCTTTTTTACTATCTCTTGTTGATTTACATCCCTCAAATTCTCAGTACAACCGAGAAGGATGGTGACGTGTTGGCATGTGGCCACGCTAGAATAATGCATGTACCTGGACACCAGGGGCTTATTACAAAGGGTATTGTTTATACCCGGTTTACACCATAAAGACCGAATACCTTAGGGAGTGTTCGGCGTCGCGAGTTTGGCCTTATATACACCAGCTCCAAATCATGTCTTTGGTCAAATGTTGGGTTTGCCCGGCTCCTGTGTTTTGCTGCCTTACGTTCCGCTCTATCAGCTAAGGCGGCACCAGGAGAACTACTGCGATTGTGCCCTGTTTCATCCGGACGAGCACCTTAGTAGAGAAAGCCGAAAACTGACTGTCATGATATAGCGTGAGACTGGTCAACCACTCGATGGCCTATTGGAATCTTCGGGATTCCTCCGCTTTAACGAAGGGCCGTTTCCCGGCCAGACATGTACGCACCCCGAATTCAGACGAGTGCGGAGCCACCAGGGGCTATATAGTAGCCCCACTGTCAAACTCCTATGGCTAAGTGAAAGTGTTAAAGCATTATAGTCCGGTTGCCTAGTTCGCTGCGCTATCACCTCCTTATTAGGACTAAGACGTTGGATTAAGTGTGAATACGCATCTTCTGCGAACACCCCCGCATTATATGCGTGGGGGCTGAAGCCGACGACTGCAATCTTTCAGGTTATATACATGTATACATAAACGGCCGCAAAGGAGGCATCACAATACTTTCGGGCAAAAGTATAAACACAGCCTTGATAAATTCAATAAAACATTGTTTTTACAATGGGAATACATGTCACTCAAACATAACATTCTTCAAGCACTGGGCCTCTATCGTACGAGCGCCCTCAAGAACTTCTTCAAAATAGTGCTCGGCAGCCACTCGGCCTATGGCCGAACCCTGCGCCGCGACAGTGGTGGCATCCATCTCCGCCCAGTATGTTTTGACACGGGCAAGGGCCATCCGCGTGCCTTCTATGCACGCCGACCTCTTCATCGCATTAATGCGCGACACCGCACCAAGGAACTACTGCACCAAGCTAAAATAGATGTTCGGCTTTGGACTTTCCGGCCATAGATGATCCACGACAGACCTCATGGCGAGTCCGAACAATCTATTGAGTTCAGCCCATTCGGCAAGCTGATCAGTCAATGGAAGCGGACGCTCTAGAACGTTAAATTGCGACCAGAACAGTTTGTCCACTTCACGGTCTGTCTGATCTCGGAAGTATTCGGCCGCATCGACAGCGCTCGCCGCTAAGTCCAGATATGCGGCGGCTGAACTCCACAGCCGATCCAGAGGGGCATACCGTGGATCGCCGAACTTCCTCCGTAGCATAAAGGGCTTCCCAGCCACAATGTTCTCGGCTTCACGCAGTTCCTCCTTCTTCGCTCTCATTGTAGAGCGGGTGTCTTTGGTCGTCATTGTGGCCTTTTCAAGGTCCGTAGCCTTCGCCCGGTTTTCTTCTTCAAGAAACTGGCAGCGTTCGGCAGGTGTCTTTTAACTTCTCAGCCATTTTGGCCATTTTTTCTTTGCTCTCGCTATGAGCGGCCTTCTCGGCTTTCAACTCTTCGGCCGCCTTCAAAGCTGCCGCATTACAACTCCTTGCTTGCTCCTTGGCTCGGGCAAGCTCCGCCCGCAGGGCCTCCATGGTGGCATCTCCATCTGCAGTCACAACATATTAAAGCTACTGGCATTACGCTGCTCTTACTATGTGACATTCACTATAAATATCACCTACCCTGTGCCTCGTCAAGCCGCTTGTTAACAAGCTCGATGTCGGCATCCGCCGCATCCAGTCGCTGTTTTAGTTCGGCAACCCCATTAGTCCAGCTAGCCACCGGAGCTTCAGACACCTTCACATAACGGCAGTCTGGTTATTACCTGGGACTACGATCCTCTGTTCGCCGCCGTTCTCGACGACAACCAGAGTCTCATGGGCTACTATCTACACATGGCACACCTAAAAATGTGCGGATGCATATCATTTCACGTACCTCAAAGCCCGTCAGTAGACTCATAAAGGCTTCATGCAACCCGCTTTCGGCGAACGAAATCCTTTCAATCACCGTACCCATCAATGTACGGTGCTCTTCTGAGATAGTGGCTCGCCCTAGCAGATCCCTTGGTGCGTCCGACCGCATACCAGATGGTGCCGGATTCTTTTGGTTGCCCTCTTCAAGAGCCGGATACTGAGGGCTTCGGGTGACCATGGGATTACCTTCTGGCCTTGCCGGATCTGGAGAAACTCTCTGTGATGACACTTCAAGGTCGCCTGCTTCTTGAGCCGGGGAGTCCGCGGGAGGCATTTCGCTCTCCATCATCTCCGGAAGAAGATCCCCCGAAGACGAGCTCTACTGAGAAGGGCTCAGATCCGAACTTCAACATAGATGCTTCGGTTATCTTCCTCAGAAGTAAGGTAGAATATCTTCACTATTAAGTACCTTTTGATTACTTACAGCTTGTTAGAGGGCTGATCCCCGCACTGACTTTGTGTGGCAAGAGCACCCTCTGAGACGGGACCCTCTGGTGGAGTTTTCTTCTCCCGTTTGGAAACCTTGGTTTCCGGGTCATCAGAGGTAGTCCTCTTCCTCCCCCGGGGCGAGGGAATGTCAGATTCCTTCCCTTGGTTATCCTCCCTCACAGAGGCGCTCGTTCCCTCGGTTGGAACAGGTAGCGGTGGGGGCCCGCACTCGCCCTCTTTATTCCCCCCTTCATCTTCCTTTGAGGGCACCAGGCAAGGTGCTGGCTCGAGCATCTTTTCCAGCACCGAATTGTCCAAGCCTTCAGGAAGGGGGGCCGAACACCGGATCATCTTCGCCTTTGTTATCCAGTCCTGGTCAAAAAGCGATTCTTCAGAAAGACGTCATGATAAATGAAAGACAGTGTGTTCGGCTAGAGGATTACTTACTTGGGCCGCGGTGCGATTGCCGCTCAGGCCCACGTCCTCGGAGGTGTCCGGACACTCTATTTGGGGTCCGAAGAACGACTTGTACATCTCCTCGTGCGTCAGGCCGAGGAAATTCTGAATAGCGTGCGGTCCTTGTGGGTTGAATTCCCACAAGCGGAGGGGCTGGCATTTGCAAGGCTGGACTTGACGAACCAGCATGACTTGCACTACCATAACCAAACTAAAATCTCCCTCGAAGAGATCCCGGATGCGGCTCTGCAGTATGGGCATATCCTTGGCTCGACCCCACCTCAACCCCCTGCTGATCCATGGCATTAGTTGTGGTGGAGGGCCCGAGCAAAAGGTGGGGGAAACTACCCACTTGGCACTTCTGGGAGCGGTGATGTAGAACCACTCCCGTTGCCATAATCCGGACACCTCTGGAAAGGAACCTTTTGGCCACGAAGATCCGACAATCTTGCTTATTAATGCACCCCCACATGCTGCATACTGCCCCTCGACCGTCTTCGACTTCACATCAAAGATCTTGAGCCACAGGCCGAAGTGAGGGGTAATGCGGAGGAAGGCCTCACATACGACAATAAATGTCGAGATGTGGAGAAAGGAATCCGGGGCTAGGTCGTGGAAATCAAGCCCGTAATAGAACATCAAACCCCTTACGAAGGGATCCAGAGTGAGGCCTAGTCCTCGGAGGAAGTGGGGGATGAACACGACGTCTTCATTGGGTTCAGGAGTAGGGACGACCTGCCCTTGGGCAGGAAGCCGATGCGAAAATTCGGCGGTTAGGTATCTTGCCTCCCTCAACTTCTTGATATCCTCTTCCGTGACGGAGGAGGGCATCCACCGGCCCTGGAGGCTGGATCCGGACATGATTGAAGGTCCGAAGCACCTGATCTAGGCTTTGGGTGTTAGAACTCGAGGCGGTGCAAGGATTCGATTGGGCAAGAGAGGAAAAAGTAAAAGCCTTGTCCCTTTATAAAGAGGGTGAATACCAAGCGTCCTCCTCGTGGCCGTTTGGGACTTGCCTAAAATCTAGGAGTCCTAAGCACGGTTGGGTTACCCACACCCGTATTGATGAGAATCCCGTAATAAGGGGGACACGATCTCTGCTTTGACAAGACATGTCAAGAAACTGCCTCGCGTTATGTGCGGGGCTAGTTAAAGGAAACGGTTCGAATAATCACCGGGCCGTGGCATGGTGTCATGTTGCCAAAACGTGTCAGCAGATTAGATTTGTGGAAATATTATTCTCTCTACGGTGGTATGTGGAACTTATTTTGTAGGGTCGGACACTATCATTGTATTCAAATTCTTCTGTGGTGTATTCGGAGGAGGAACCCGCCTTGCAATGCCGAAGACAACACTGCGCGCCGGACTCATCGTCATTGAAGTATGGTTCAGGGGCTACTGAGGGAGTCTGTCGGATTTCAGGTTCCGGCAGACCCTTGAGGTTCGAACACTGGGGTGCGCGTGGAGATCTCTCCCCTACCGATCTACGTCCAATCTCCTCGCATGATCTAAGCTGGAAACAACGAACAACACAAGGGACACGAGATTTATACTGGTTCGGGCCACCGTTGTGGTGTAATACCCTACTCAAGTGTGTGGTGTGGTGGATTGCCTCGGGGGCTGATGATGAACAGTACTAGGGAAGAACAACCTCGCGAGAGGTGTTCTTGAGCTGGTGCGATGAACTGCTTGGGTGAGTTCAGTCACCTCTCTCTCTCTTTGCTAGGGTTCTACCAGATCTCTCGTTGTCTCTCTTTCATCCTTTTTTGTCGTCCTCCTTCCTTCTGTGGTGGCTAGCTCTATTTATAGGGGCCCTGGGCCTCTCCCCAAATAATGAGCCGGAAGGGTGCCAACAATTGGCCATTTTGAAGGGGAACATCTAGTACAAGTTATCCTGACCAAAGGTGGTCTTCCGCTGCCAAAAGCTTTGGTGATGACGCCGTCTTGGGCTCCATGGTGACCTCGGTCCTGCCGCTCTGCTGGTCTTGGTCTTGTTGCACCGGAATGGTAACCTTTGCCCGATGCCTTGGCCTGTGCTTGCCCCCTTTGCACCAAAGGGGAAACAAGGACACTGCGCAGGCCAGCGCCCGCCTGACGCCCGCCTGGTCTCGATCGTCATGGCTTGCATCACGGGCTCCTCGCGAGGTACCCCTGCCTTGATCTCTCCGCCTCCTTGCGAGCCTGCCTCCGAGGAAGCTTTCCGTCGTCCGCTCCGCGAGGCTTGGCCCCTCGCGAGGGTCTTGAGCTTGAGCTGATGAAGATGGGCCGCGCTGGGCCCCCACTTGAGCCACGCCGCAGGCCGCAGGTAGGCAAGTCTGGGGACCCCTGTTCCCAGAACGCCGACAGTAGCCCCCGGGCCCAAGGCGCTCCCGGGCTTGGCCTAGCAGGGAAGCGAAGGGGCAAGCACGAAGTGCCGCGGGCCCCAACAGCCTGTGGCCTTGGGCGCCGCGTGGCGATTGATTGGACGTGGACGTCTACGCTTCCCACGATGCTTCGGCAACTGTCCGACATGACAAGTCCCTGCATGCATAGAAACCGGTCATGATTACCTGCGATCGTGGCGCTTGGCGGTTGGCCTCCTCCGACTATAAGTACGGGGCTGTCCGAGCCCCATCAGTCCATCCCTTCATGCTGCTCCTTTCCTTCTCCTTCCTTGTTCTTGCTCCTACTTATGCCAATGGCACCACTCCACTGGTTCTCTGCAGAAGAAAAGGGAAAGGCCCCCCGAGAGTGTCCTGACCCACTTCCGCCGAAGAAGCGGCTGGTCCTTTGCCACCGAGATGAGGGTGCTTAGCAGGAGGTATCGAGGCCCTGGTACGAGCGGCCACCGCCTGGGTTTCCGCTACCCTTGCACGCCCGCGTCATGGGTCCTGGGGGAGAAGGCGTCGAGCAACATCGACGATGCCGCCATCGACGCCGGTGAGTCACGGTGGTGCGCATCGTTCCTCCTGGAGTCCACGCCGAGCGCTCCTCTCGCGAGCTCGTGCTCCACGCCGCCATGCCTCCGAGCTCTTGGATTCGCCTTCCTCCTTCCTTCGCCTTCGAGATGCCGCCGAGCATTTCTCTGGAGCTCTGGCTACAGCACGCTGACTGCAGTACCCTTGCGACCGGACCGGAGGTCGCGGTCGTCGCTCCGGGCAAGGTCTTCATGACCCGGGGCTGGGGCGAAATCGCCCGGGTCTGCCGGACGGTAGGTGCCCTCATGTTTCATCTTGAATACGACGGCGCCTCCCTAATGTTCTTCAAGGTCTTCAATGTTGAAGGGCGCCGACTGGAATGCTGCCCCAGGGACAGCGGCAGGGGCGACAAACTGGCGAGCACCTGGCCTGCCCATCGGCCCTCCAGCAGCTCCTCAGGTAGCAGCGGAGGAGCTGGGGAATTCAGTGGCTCCCCCGAGCTCCTCGCGACTCCGGAGACAAGTGACGACAACTACGAGCCCCCGAGCTCGTGCCGTGCTCGGAGCGGGGCAGCTGCGTCTAGCCACCGACGCCACTGATCTGGATGGGGTTGGCGTCGACGTTGGGCATCCCACTGTTGATGATGGCGTCGCTTGCGGCGGTGCGGGCGATTAGCGTTCCTTAGGATTAGTACTCTTGTTCCCTGCGAGGAATCGAAGCAATACCCTGCGGGGGTATGTAAGGCGTCTGCCATGTCTTTTATGAATATTATATCCTTAATATGAATCAATGCGAGGTGCTTGTCCTGTCTTGGCTCGGCTCCCCTTTCTATCCTCACGAGGACTTGGCGCTCTACGCTGACAGGTCCCAGTCCCCAGGCAGGCTTCAGCCGTCGCTGGTATGCCAGGTCGCGATGCCGTGGTCAAGGCTAGGAGGTGAGCGGCGTGAGGTCCGGTAAGAGCCCCCGAGTCGCGATGCTTGGGAGGTCCCCTTTAGCGCTCAAGCAGCCCTCGCTGGGCGAGAAAGGAAGGCAACGTCGCCGTGACAGAGCCGCACTAGGCAAGGGTTTTTGCGTTGCGTTGGTTCAACTCCTGTAAGGGCGTGACTTATCTCTTGAGTCTGGTGTCGTTCCTTAACGAAGTGCCTGGCCCGAGCGGTGGCAGCTGAGGCACTGCTGAGTTAGGTCCTCGCGAGCTTCTTCCCACTCCCCCGCACTTTCCTTAATGCTCTACGTCCTCAGGTCCCGGCCCTCGAGCGAGCTCACCCGTCGCTGGTATGACAGGTCACGATGCCGTGGGTCAAGGCCAGGAGGTGAGGGCTGGAGAGCCAGTAGGAGCCCATGAGTCGCGATGCTCAGGCGCCCCCCTTTTAACGTGCCAGCGGTCCGTGCCGGAGAGAAGGAGAGGCAGCTCGTGATGTACCTAGCGTTGCTCCTAGAGTAGTTCCTACACACCAATCACGAAGAGAAACAAGACCTGTCGTTACGGTTGCCAGCCAACCTTTGTCGCTCCAGGGAAGTGATTGGGGAACTTAGGGCCTGGTGAGGTGGCGCCTTGCGGGGCTGCCACGGCCAGATCTCGACCACTCAGATTTATCGGCGTTGTAGGGACGGACCCGTGCACAGATGACGTGCCAGAGCGAGCGGCTCCATAGGTAGGCGTCAATCGGTCAGGCGATTAGGTCGGGTATGTTAAGCACGCAGGAGGAAATTCATTTTAAGTAGATGCAGGAAAAGCAAATGCCGCTGGGCCAGGCCCGAGCAGCTCGGGGATGATGCAGCCCGAGGGGCGCCCCCAACAAGGTAAGTAAAGAGCATAAGCAAAACGGATACATGCCGCAGGGACGGACCCACGCGGCCTGGGAATGATGCGGCCCTGTGGGCGCTCCCAGCTAAAAACGGAACTTAGAAAGATGTCACCTGGTGCCGTTGAAGATGGAGTGATGTTGAAGAAGCGGGTGATGCGCCTGAAGACGTCGATCCTTATGAGCCCCCAGGCCCAGGAGCCTCGAGAGGCTCCGGGTGCACTGGTGGGTTTCCGAGGGCCTTCTCCATCTTCGCCAGGACCGCACCATATCTGACCTCCTAAGCCTCCAGTATGCTCCTCAGCAGGCGGTGATGAGTGGCGACCGTGTTCGGTAGCCCGAAAGGCATGCGAACGTAGCTGTGAGGTGGACCCTCGCAACGCCCCGCACGTGAAGGCCAGAGGCGCTCCAGAGACGCGGCTCGGTTGAGCCCTGGCACATCAATGTAGACGTGCAGCCCACCATCCTCGCCTGGATGTGGGGCTACGGTGGGCAGACGGTGGCTGCCGCACATGACTCTCGACTCCTGTAGCTCCTGGGTGTTTCTCGCGATGAACTCATGAGGGTTTGGTCTTCCTTGCCTTGTACCTTCCTGAGGGAAACGTGCCTGGAAGCACCCCTTCAAGTGGTGCCCAAGTGCGTCCCTCGCGACCTCGGCAAGGTCGGTGGCTCTCTAAGAAAGAGCCCCCGAGCCCTACCTGAGGAGGGCACCGGGCGCGCCTTCCTATGCAACTGAGGGTGGCGCTCCCTGATTGGGCGCAAATCCTGACCCAACACCTCCGGAGGCGCCTGCCTCCTTATGGCTTGGGCCAGGCGAAACCTTCTTCTTCTTAAGGGTCACCTCGGGAAGTCTTCCGTTTCTGTGGTTCGAGTCTACGATTGCTGTGGCTTAGAATGCGCGCTCAAGTGAACACACTGCATCCCTTTGTTCACAGGGTACGGTGATGACTCCGCCGCTTCCTGGCATCTTGAGGACATTGTACCCATGGTGAGTCACTGCCATGAACTTGGCCAGGGCTGGGTACCCGAGGATGGCGTTGTATGGCAGACGAATGTGGGCGACGTCAAAGTCGATGAGCTCGGTGCAGTAGTTGTTGCGCTGCCCGAAGGTGACTGGAAGGCGAACCTGCCCTATCGGAATGGTGGAACCATCAGTAACTCCTGAGAAGGGCTTGGTTGGCTGAAGCTGATCGTACGACACTTGGAGATTGTGGAACGTCTCGACGGACATGACGTTGAGTCCTACTCCGCCGTCAATAACTGGCGAGCAAAGCATCGGGAGGACTCCGGCCGTTGCCGCGCACTTGAGCTGATCCGCTGAGCTAAACGTGATAGCGCACGCATACCACCTGAGAGGGCGCGTGGCCTCAAGCTTGGGGAGGACTGCATTCACCTTGCGAGCAAACTGCTTGAAGATGCGCTGTGAGGCTGGGGCTTGCGCGTCACCCAAGATGCAAGCAATTGCGCGCGGCTCCTGGAAGCCCCCAGCCCCTCGTCTTGATGTTGGTCTTCGTTCCTCCTTGGCGGTGGCGGCAGAGGAGGAAGGCCTGCATTGCCGTGCGGGCGATCCTCACGAGGCTGATCTCTCCAGCCTCCCTCGCGAGGCTGGTCCTGCCAGCGATCCTCGCGAGGTCTCTCGCCACCCTTGGTGAGGGCCACGGTCTTCCCATCGTCCGCCACCTCTTCCTCCTCCTCGTCCATAGCCCGTGCCGTTGCGCTCGGGGCGACGGCCGACACGTCCATCCCTCACGGCCCTGAGCTCTTGACATTCGTTGGTGTCGTGGGTGTGGAGGTCGTGGTACATGCAGTACCGGCTGCCCTTGGATGACTCAGGCTGATCCCTGCCTCGCTTGGTGTCTGGTTCCGCTGCAAGCACGACAGCCCCCTTGCTCTCCACGTCCTTGGCCTTGGGCTTCTTCTCTTCTGTGTCGGCAGCTGGGAGTTTGAGGAGGGAAAGGCGCCCTTTCTCAGCCCTGGCGCACTTGGTCGCCAAGTTGAACAACTCCAGTTATGTGCACAGGTCTTCATGGATTGCTAGCTCCTCCTTCATCTTGATGTCGCGTACGCCATCGGAGAAGGCCGAGATGATGGCTTCTTCAGTCACCTTGGGGATCTTGAGGCAAGCGTCGTTGAAGCGCTGGATGTATTTCTGCAGGGTTTCCCCTTGCTGCTGCTTGATGCGGCGCAGATCGCTCATGGCCGGGGGCCGGTCGCGAGTGCCCTGGAAGTTGGCGATGAAGCGAGTGCGCATCTCGTCCCAGGAGGAGATTGTGCCAAGAGCCAGGTTCAGGAGCCAGGTGCGGGCCCCGTCCTTGAGCGCCATGGGAAACCAGTTCGTCATGACCCTTTCGTCTCCGTTGGCGGCTTTGATGTATAGCTCGTAGAGCTGCAAGAACTCCGCAGGGTCCGCCGTGCCATCATAGCGAGGGGGCAGGTCAGGCTTGAACTTGCCTGGCCATGCGACGCCCCGTAGCTCGGGGGTGAGGGCACGACAGCCTGCTGTGACCACCGGTGCCTTTTGTTGGTACTAGGCTTGCTCCTGGGGATTACCACGCGCCGCCGCTTAGAGCAGCGCGGGGTCTTGGCGTGGAGGTGCAGGGACGCGATCTTGGCGCGCCGGCGCTTGGAGCGCGCGAGCACCTTCTTGGGGATGAGGGATCTCTTGGCAGCTCCTTTCTTGCTGCGCAGGCGCCGGACACGGAGGGTCTTGCCTTGGGGCTGCGTGCCTTGGAGTCAGGGCGCCTTCTTGGGAAGGAGGTGGTCGAGGCACCTCCTGATCCTCGCCTCTTGCGCGGAATGGAGGGTGAGGCAGCTAGAAGGACGGCAAGGGGGAGCCCCCTGCGGTGCTGACGAGCTCGGTGATGCGGGCGAGCCAGTCTTCGTAGAGGTCGTCGACGGGGCGGTAGTGCAAGAGCTCTCTTGTCAGGAGCAGCGCGGCGTGCACGTCCGTGGGGGTGCGACGGGCGTGGGACGATGAAGCGGCTGGAGTCAGCGACGGTGTGGCGGTGCGGCCCTCCCGCCGCACCGAAGGATGCTGGGACGAGGCCTGCTGCTCGTTCCCCTCCGGGCCGGTGGCGGCGTTGGCGGCAGGCGATGGGGAACGACGAGGGCATCCGCCGACGGGCGCCGTCTGGGCGACGCGAGTGGCGAGAGCAGCCCGGCGCTCGGTGCAAGCCCGGCGAGCATCAGCCATGGACACGACGGAAGATCACACGCGAATAGCGGAAGAAAGATTTTGGCGCACCCCTACATGGCACGCGAAATGTAGGATTTCGGGTTCCGGCAGACCCTTGAGGTTCGAACACTGGGGTGTGCGCGGAGATCTCTCCCTTACTGATCTACGTCCAATCTCCTCGCATGATCTAAGCTGGAAACAACGAACAACACAAGGGACACGAGATTTATACTCGTTCGGGCCACCGTTGTGGTGTAATACCCTACTCCAGTGTGTGGTGTGGTGGATTGCCTCGGGGGCTGATGATGAACAGTACAAGGGAAGAACAGCCTCACGAGAGGTGTTCTTGAGCTGGTGCGATGAACTGCTTGGGTGAGTTCAGTCGCCACTCTCTCTCTGCTAGGGTTCTACCAGATCTCTCGCTGTCTCTCTTTCATCCTTTTTTTGTCGTCCTCCTTCCTTTCTGTGGTGGCTAGCTCTATTTATAGGGGCCCTGGACCTCTTCCCAAATAATGAGCGGGAAGGGCGCCAATAATTGGCCATTTTGAAGGGGAACATCTAGTACAAGTTATCCTGACCAAAGGTGGTCTTCGGCTGCCAAAAGCTCTAGTGATGACGCCGTCTTGGGCTCCACGGTGACCTCCGTCCTGCCGCTCTGTGGTCTTGGTCTTGTTGCACCGGAACGGTAACCTTTGCCTGATGCCTTGGACTGTGCTTGTCCCCTTTGCACCAAAGGGGAAACAAAGACATTGCGTAGGTCGGCGCCCGCCTGGTCTCGATCGTCATGGCTTGCGTCAGGGGCTCCTCGTGAGGTACCCCTGCCTTGATCTCTCCGCCTCCTCGCGAGCCTGCCTGATGAGGCTGCCTCCGAGGAAGCTTTCCGTTATCCGCCCCGCGAGGCTTGGCCCCTCGCAAGGGTCTTGAGCTTGAGCTGATGAAGATGGGCCGCGCTGGGCCCCCCACTTGAGCCACGCCGCAGGCAGGCACGTCTGGGGACCCCCGTTCCCAGAACGCCGACAGAGTCCTGGATTAGGGGCTCTCCGGACAGCCGGACTATATCCTTTGGCCGGACTGTTGGACTATGAAGATACAATATTGAAGACTTCGTCTCGTGTCCGGATAGGACTCTACTTGGCGTGGAAGGCAAGCTAGGCAATACGGATATGTATATCTCCTCCTTTGTAACCGACCTTGTGTAACTCTAGCCCCCTCCGGTGTCTATATAAACCGGGGGGTTTTAGTTCGTAGGACAACATACAATCATACCATAGGCTAGCTTCTAGGGTTTAGCCTCTCCGATCTCGTGGTAGATCAACTCTTGTAATACTCATATCATCAAGAAAAAATCAAGCAGGACGTAGGGTTTTACCTCCATCAAGAGGGCCCGAACCTGGATAAAACATCGTGTCCCCTGCCTCCTGTTACCATCCACCTTAGACGCACAGTTCGGGACCCCCTACCCGAGATCCGCCGGTTTTGACACCGACAATGATTGCTACAAACAATGCAGTGAAGAAAAACCATTACTACCTCCATGAAGTCTTCGGTTGCACCTGGGCAATACTGTCACATCTGTATGGTGAAGAAGATCTGAAGAAAATGGGTCTCAAGGAAGATTTTGACTGGTCTGCACCTCCACCGAAGAAATTCAAGAAGGTCAAGGTTCCTTCCTTGGTGGCCAGCTCATATTTTTCATCGCGCGACGCTGATGAGAATTAAGACTTGGACGACACTACGACAGGCCCTACTACGACAACCGACCCCAACAACGCTGGCTCTCCTTCATCAACTTGATATTCTTCAGGGGCGTCAGTCCTCATATTCGATCCTTTTGGTCATTTGATGACAAAGCGGGAGAATTTTGAGTTAGTCTTCAAGCGGGTCTTTCTATATGGGCGTTTCTTTTTAAGTTACAACTCTCGTTCTTCTGAGACTTTATTGGATTGTGCTGTATACTTAAACCCGATTGTGCTCTGATACTTTTGATATGTTTTTCTGCATGCTTATTCCTCATACTCCCTCCGTCCGTGAATAAGTGTACTTCTAGCCTTTGTTCTAAGTCAAAGATTTAAATTTTTGATCAAATATATACAAAAGAGTAGTAACATATATGACATAAAATTGATATATTATGAAATTACAATTCAAAACGAATCTAGTGATACTAATTTAGTGTCATAAATGCTGCTATTTTTCCCTATAAAGTTGATCAAAGTTTTAAAACTTTGACTTAAGACAAAAGCTAGAAGTACACTTATTCATGGACGGAGGGAGTATATGCTAATGCACGCATGCTGAATTACACCAGTCACCATATTTCAGCATGCATTTCAAATTCTTCACTGTTATATGTCAAATGCATGTATGAATTACAAGATATAGGGGGAGATCTCCATGATTCAACTCTTCAAGTGTGCATTGCTTCAAAAGCAAATTCCTCACTATGCACATCTTCAGGGGGAGTTCTTCTATATCTTGCAATCAAATTCCTCAATATCAGGACTTACACTTCATATGTTTATCCCCATTGAAAACTTAACCTATATTGTCATCAATCACCAAAAAGGGGGAGATTGTAAGTGCATCTAGTGCCCCTTAGTGATTTTGGTGTATTGAAGACTTATAGGTTAAGGGACTAATGCGTTTGTGAGTGTACACAGGTCTATAAGTCTATGAGGAGTTTGATATTTACAGAGAAAGTCGACCCCTAAAAATGAAGTTCTTCGACTGAAGACTTTGGATTTCTGAAGACTTTCTGAAGACTTTGAAAATGAAGAGATTGGTGTGACCTTGAAGACTTGGTATTCATTCGAGGAACATGAAGCGTGAAGACTTTTGTTTTCGTAGTTTCATTTTCTCTTTCTTGAGTCATAGGAAACACCGTACTTTTAAATTGGTCGAGGAAATACTAAGGAAAAATTTCCATGTGATGCTCAACTCAAAATCCTACACCTACCAATCCCTTCGAGTGAAGCCATTGGAAATCTCACATAGTCCAGTCATATTCTTCAGTGACAGAGACGAAGTTCTTCTGGTCTCTAAGGAATTTGTTCTGACTAAGGAGTTAGAAATTCGCCAGTGCGGATTGCCTACACAGTGAGGAACATGATAGCCCTGAGGATTTTGCTACTCAAAATTCCGAGCGTTGCTGTGCTATGCGCCAGTTGTCCCAAAATATCTATCCACCTAACGGTCATATCATTGAAGGGTATTTATGTCTTATCATGTCGGGCTGCTCCCTAGGCTATAAATAGCCGCCCCCTACAACCACTAGTTGGTTGGCTGCTCCGACAGAAATAGACACTTGTCATTTGAGAGCAACCCATCCTCCGAGGACTTTGAGCAGAAATCATCAAGTGAGGAAAAAGCCCAAACCCAAACACCTACAAACCCCAAGTGATTGAGCATCACTAAAGAGATTGATCCTGCGTGGATTCGACGCTTGTTACCTTTGAAGACTGTGCTTCTTCCAGACGGTTAGGCGTCATGGTCTAGAGAATCCAAGAGGAATTGTGGATCGCCGAGTGACCAAGTTTGTGAAGGTTCGGAAGTCACCTGAAGACTTACCATGAGTGATTGGACGAGGTCTGTGTTAACTTAGTTCAAGGAGAATACGGCGAGGACCTGGTGTCCTGAGCTGCGTGTTCAGGACTGTGTGTCCTCGAGTTTAAATACTCAGCCGCTCCAACTAGACGTACAACTGAGACAACAGTTGGAACTGGTCTACCAAATCATTGTCTTCACCAAGCTTACTGTTTCTATTCCCTCAACTCTTTCATTTCCTCATAACTGTGTCGTGTGTTTGTTCATATCTGTGTTTGAAGACTTTGACTGAAGACTTTCTGAATTCCCTCAGTTCAATTTCTTCAGTTTGTTTGTCTTCATCCTGTGTTATCATGTGCTTACGCTTCGTGTACTCTGTGCCTATCTTCATATGATCATGATGACTATGCTTGTATTCTGTTATGTTTACTTTTGAGTACTTATTCTGCTGCTAGTAGTTCTTCGCTAAGGAATTTCCTCACCGGCAAATTCCTCAGTGAAGAATTTCATAAAAATCGCCTATTCACCCCCCTCTAGTCGATATAACGCACTGTCAATTGGTATTAGAGCAAGGTACTCCCTTGTTCTGTGTGATTTTGGTTTAACCGCCTGGAGTTTACTTATGTCGACCGCAGGTATGATCAAGGTCTCTGCTGGGTGTCCTACCTTCGATGGGACGGACTACCCCTACTGGAAGAATAAGATGCGAATGCATCTTGAGGCAATTGACAATGATCTCTGGTATGTTGTGGAAAATGGTGTTCCCTCAGTCACACCTTCTCTGAATGCTGCTGATGTGAAGAGATTCAAGCAACTCGATTCTCAAGCGAAGAATATCATATGTGGCCATCTGAGCAAAGGACAGTATGGAAGAGTGAGTGCTTTAGAAACTGCTAAGCTTATCTGGGATAGGCTGTCCAAGGTGAATGAAGGAGTCTCAACACAGCGCGACTCTCGAGTTGATGTTTTTCGCAATCTCTTCAACCGCTTCAAAAGACTCGACAATGAAAATGTTCAACAAACCTTCCATCGCCTCACTGACATCTCAAATGAGCTTCAAGCACTTGGTGCCACTGACATCACCGACCATGAGGTGGTGAAGAAATTGCTGAGATCGCTTGATTCCTCATTTGACACTCTGGCATTGATGATACAAGAACGTGCTGATTACAAGTCACTTGATCCCACTGATATTCCCGAGAGGCTAAATACTCATGAGTTCCAACTTGCTGAGAAAAGAGATCTCTATGGTTCGAGCTGTGGCAGATCACGTGCACTGAAGGCCAAGGCAGTATCTGAGTCCGAAGATGAAGACTCTGGTAGCAGCCTTGGTGATCCTGAAGAACTAAGCCATGATCTAGCTCTGCTCGTGAAGAAGTTCCAAAAGTTCTCAAGACGTGGTCGCCTTGGAAGACCCTCAAGGAGCAATGATTCCTCATCCAGTGACTACAAGAGGAGGCTCTGTCACAAATGCAAGAAACCTAGACATTACATTCAAGATTGTCCTCACTGGGAAAAGGAATGAAAGAAGAAGAAATACAAGGATTACAGTTCTGATGATGCGAAGAAAAAGAAGAAATCACAAAATCTTCATCATCATAATCCTCAAAGTCTTCATATCACAAGAGGAGCAGCTCCAAGAAGGCTAGGGCATTCATTGGCAACGAAATGGACTCTGAGGCTGAATCTGAAGAAAATGAGGAACATGAGACATCTGAGGAGTCCGAATCCAGAGTGGCGAGCCTAGCTCTCGCTACGGCATTCGTCAGCAAGTCTATCTTCAACACTGAAGAAAATGACCTCACCAACAAGGCTGATGAAGGCGATGATGACTACGCTCCCACCTATTGCTTCATGGCAAAGGGTGCCAAGGTACTCAAATATACCTCCTCTAAATCAAGTGAGAATGAATCTGATGAGAACCTTAAGCCCAGCTATTCTAAACTTGCTAAGATTGCTGTAAAACAACAAAGGGATTTTGAAAAGGTTCAAAACATGCTAGACAAAAGTGATGATATGTTGGGTGAAGAAATGGATCGCACTGAAGCCTTGACTGAAAACCTTCAGAGACTTCAGACCATTGTTGAGGAAATCGTTAACTAGTAGCTGCTCGGTTGGCTAGCGAGTAGGGGGATTAATCGGCTAATCGGCAAGTTAATCAGCCATTTAATCGATTAATCGGATGATTTTTCGGTTCATCGGCTACTCGATGACCCTATGAGTAGGGATTAATCAGCAAGTTAACTGGTTAATCGGATGAATTCTTGAACAGGGCTTCAGACTAGGTTTGACAATCTTCAAGGTCATCATAACACTCTCTTATCTGATCATGAGAAGCTTTCTTATGAATTTCTTCAAAGAAAGCAAGACCTTGAGAAGCTAAGAGTGAGTTATGCAGATCTTCAGAAGGAGGGCGATTCATTACTTTCTCAACAAATCAGCGCTTCTCAGGAAGAATTTGTTCCTCCTTGTTTGAAATGCATTGAACGTGAATCTGCTAATTCTTCACCTGAATGTTCAAATGCTGCTAATGTTTCAAATTCTTCACACGCCTCTGCTATCACTAATTCCTCTGCTAATTCTTCACCTGAATGTTCAAATGCTGCTAATGTTTCAAATTCTTCACATGCCTCTGCTATCACTAATTCCTCATCTGAGGACACTGCTAGTATCACTGATGATGCAGGGCTAAAGGAATTGTACATGACAGGCATGTACAAAAGCCTCAAAGGGCATCAAACTCTTTGTGATGTGCTTAAAAAGCAGATCCTCAACAGGAACCCTAGGAAAGAGGGTATTGCCTTTGAGAGGAAACTCAATGCTGATGGTACATATTGGAAGCCTGAGCAGTACCCCAAAACTACATGGGTTGCTGCAAAGGGACCTCCAGTTGATCCATCTAACTTATCTGGATTTGCATGTGAATATCCTCATTCTGATGATGAATCATTTGACTCCAACTATAAACTGTTCAAAAATAAGAATGGTGAAGTATTTGCAAGATATGTTGGCACTAACTGCAGGAACGGTCCTTGTCGGTGTCAAAACCGGCGGATCTCGGGTAGGGGGTCCCGAACTGTGCGTCTAGGCCGGATGGTAACAGGAGGCAAGGGACACGAAGTTTTACCCAGGTTCGGGCCCTCTTGATGGAGGTAAAACCCTATGTCCTGCTTGATTAATATTGATGATATGGGTGTTACAAGAGTGGATCTACCACGAGATCAGAGAGGCTAAACCCTAGAAGCTAGCCTATGGTATGACTGTATATTGTGATTGTATGTCCTACGGACTAAAACCCTTCGGTTTATATAGACACCGGAGAGGGTTAGGGTTACACAAGGTCGGTTACAAAGGAGGAGATATCCATATACGTATTGCCTAGCTTGCCTTCCACGCTAAGTAGAGCTCCATCCGGACACGAGATGAAGTCTTCAATCTTGTATCTTCATAGTCTAATAGTCCGGCCAATGGAGATAGTCCGGCTGTCCGGAGACCCCCTAATCTAGGACACCCTCAGTAGCCCCTGAAACAGGCTTCAATGATGATGAGTCCGGCGCCCAATTGTCTTCGGCATTGCAAGGCGGGTTCCTTCTCCGAATACATCACAGAAGAATTTGAATACGAGGATAGTGTCCCACCCTGCAAAGTAAGTTCCACACTCCACCGTAGAGAGAATAATGTTTTCGCAGATCCAATTCGTTAGCTTGTTTTGGCAACACGACGTTACATCATGGCCCGGTGATTATTCGAACCGTTTCTTTTAACCAGCCCCGCACATAATGCGAGGCAGTTTTTCGACACGTCTTGTCAAAGCAGAGATCGCGTCCCCTTATTACGGGATTCTCATCAATACAGGCGTGGGTAACCCAACCGCGCCATCAATTGCGGCGCTTGGGGGATAAGTGAGTTTTACCAGGCAAGTGGGGACGATAAATTTTGTCCGCCCATATAAAGGGATAAGGATTCACCTTTCTATCCACGCCTTCTTCCTCCTCTGCTCATCCGCTCCCGCACACTCGAGCTCTAGCGCCCAAGCTCTCACTTCCATCTCAACCTTCTCCAACCATGTCCGGAGCAGGGAGGCAAGTGGATGGTCTCCTCCGTCACGGAGGGAGACATCAAGAAACTGAGGAGAGCCGGATGCCTGCCCGACGACATCGCGCACCGGCTCCCAGATGAGGGACAGCTCATCCCCACCCCTAAGCCCCATGAGAGGGTGGTATTCCTCACCCATTTCCTCCGCGGACTGGGATTCCCTCTCCATCCCTTCGTCTGGGGGCTCATGTTTTATTACAGACTGGATTTCCACGATCTGGCCCCGAACTTCATCTTCAACATCTCGGCGTTTATCGTCGTGTGCGAGGCCTTCCTCCGCATCAAGCCCCACTTCGGCTTATGGCTGAAGACCTTCAATGTCAAGCCGAAGGTAGTGAGCGGCCGCCAGGCAGAGTGCGGAGGCGCCATGGTGGGCAAGATTCCCAACATCACATGGCTCGAGGGCTACTTCGTGGATACCACAAAGGGGTGGCAATCGGGGTGGTTCTATATCACCGAGCCGCGCGACCCTACATGGGTAGCGGCCCTCGAGTTCCAATCTGGCATCCCCATGCGGCTCACCTCCTGGAAAGAGAAGGGCTTGTCCTGGGGTAATTCAAAAGAGCTGACCGGACTCCAGACATGTATTCAAAACATGGTGGACAAGAAGCTCAAGCTCATCAACATAGTCCAGGTTATGCTCATCCACCGGATACTCCCATGCCAACAACGGGAGTTCACCTTGTGGGAGTTCAACCCGGCGCAACACCGAACTCTGAACAGGCTCTTCGACACGACTCATGAAGATGCCTGGAGGGTGCTGTTCAAGGGCGCCGCGGTCCCTCCACCCATTACTGAGGATCGCGGATTCAGCGCGAAGCGCCAAGCCAGTGCGGTAAACTGTTTTACCTTTAACAGGATACTTGTTTCCTATATAGATTGACTCTATGCGGGATCTAAACTCCCGTGCCGTTAACAGGACTGGCAGAAGATGGCTGGACAAATCGACTGTCCGGCTCCCTTGCCCGAAGGCCCTGCAGACGCCCTTCTGGCGAAGATGTTGACTCCGGACCCTTATAAGGTGCCGGAGAAGACCAAGAAGGCCAAGGGAGCTCTAAAGAGTTCCCGACGCCAGGCGTCGTCGGACTCACCGTCCGACGACTCTGCGGCGCACTCTTCCCCCGAAGACAAGGAAGAGGAAGAAGAGGCTCCCCCACCGACTGGGGGAGACAAGAAAAGGAAGGCCGTCCCAACTGGGGAGGCCGGAGGGTCCAAGAAGGGAAGGACTCTCCTTCCAGACAGCTCCACCGCCGCCGATGAAAGTGAAGACGAGTGGTTGCCCAGGGCCAAGCCCGAGGGGAGATCGTAAGTATTCGGATACCAAAGTAACCCATAGGATTCCTTTGTCGCATTGCTTTCCCTAATCGCCGAACATAATTACGCAGGCCGCCATGAGCCAACATCGAGGTATCATCGGACGACTCCCTGGGTTCGTCGGACATGGATAGCGATCCAGTCCCGACTGCCACCTCCCCTCATCCTGCCGACGACGCCGAGGTGTTGTCTCAAGAGGCACCGGATCAAGGGGAGACAGTCCCAGAGGCGCCTCAAGGCGACCTTCCGGACTCCGGGAGCAGAGGGGACGGGGCCCCTGAGAGCTCCGAGTTCGGCCCTGAGCCGAACACCGCGCCGGAACCTCCAACGGTTCCGGGCTCGGGCAGGCTATCTCCTTCTAAGAGGGGTGAGACACCTGTGCCGGTGACCTCTGTCCATCTAGAGGCGCCGGACAATCTGTTGGAAGCGCTTCACAGCGCTTCCATCGAGGAGGAGCGCCGCACTATCATGAGTGCGGTGATCCAGAAGGTTCAGTCCGCCAAGAGCGGATTGACTGAAGCCTGTACTAGCCTTCTAACTAGCTTCGAGGTAAGTGTTTTAAAATGTAGTAGAAGTATTACCGCATAGACAGTAGCCCCAGATTTGTTCGGTGTTCGCAAAGAAAAGCCGAACAGAGGATCAAATAATATCGCAGGAGTCTAATATAAGTATGTCAAGATGCATATGCAGGCTTCTCTGCTGGAGTCTGCTGCACTAACTGCGGAGGTCGCCGTACTGAAGCAGGACCTCGATGGGTCCAAGAAAGAGCTCGGCCTTGTCAAGAGGCAGCTCGAGGAGAATGAAGGTAAGTAATACCCCATCTATAGATATATGTATATAAAAAAGGACGCGATTGCAAAATGACAGGATCATTGTATGTTTTGCCAGGGGCCACGACCGAGGTGGCGACCCTGAAGCAAGCGCTGACCAAGGCCGAAGATACAACGGCCAAGGAGCGCACCGAGCGAGAGAGGCACGAGGCTCGGGTGTGCGAGGTGCAGCAAGAGCTCCAGGCTCTCATGACGAAGCACGAGGCGTTGGAGCTTGACTTGAAGACACGAGAGTATGAGCTTGCCGCGGCCCGTGAGAGCGTGAAGAGTGCCAAGGCCGAGGCCCAGAAGGCCCTTCAGGAGATCGACGCGATGAAGAAGATAGCGGCGGGTAAGACTTTCTATATGCAAAGCAAGCATGTAAAGGTGAATTACTGATTACTTACCCGAATCCGGAGCTCTTCAGGAGCATTCGCGGATTTACCCCGCAGCGTGTCCGATGCCACACAATTCTACCAGGCCGAGAACGGAAGCTCGACGGAGAAGTTGTTCTGGTCTCAGTATGCTGAGGCCGAACATTCGGTGCCAATGAGCGACCAGTTGAAGCAGATGGCCGAGCTACATAAGGCGGCCGATCAGGCCATGAAGGGCTTCATAGTCCAGTTGTGGCTTAGCGACGCCCTTCCGAACAGCTTCTTCGGCCTGGTGAGGCGGCTTGTGGATGCCTGCCCTCGGCTGGAGGTTGTCAAGCGATCCGTATGCATAGAAGGTGCACGCCGGGCTTTCACCCGGGTAAAAATGCAGTGGGTCAAGCTAGATGCCGTGAAGCTGATCAAGGAGGGGCCACCGGAGGGCAAGGAGCACCGCCACCCCGAGATGTACTACGAGGGTGTTATGCCAGGTGCCCGTCTTATCGCGGATGAGTGTTCGCAAAATGTAATATTTGAATGAGACTTGCTCGTGTTTTCCTGTATGTATGAAAACTTGTATTATGTTCGCTATGCAACGCTTGTTAGAATTTAAAATATTACCTTGTGTTTGGCTGTTTATCCAATCTGAGAGATGGCTAGTCCTCGGCTTCTGCCCCCATACCACTAGTGCTGGGGTGTTCGGGATAAACCTGAGCACTCTTGTTCCCATGTTTGGGTCCTTCGAGGGAGATGCTCAGCACAACGAACAAGGCAACCAGACTAATAATGCTTTATCACTCTCACTTAGCCATAGAATTCTATAATTTCAAATTTCGGTGAAGCCCCTGGTATTCGAAAGGCCGAATTCGGGGCTCGATACACGCCTATAAGCCGGACGGAGCCGGCCCCTCGCCCTAAGCGGCATAAGTCTTTAGGGACTCGAAAAACCTCGCCGAACAGCGACCAGTCTCTCGCCTTATCATGACAGTCAGTTTTAGCTTTCTCTACTGAGGTGCTCGGCCCGGCAGAACCGGGGCACAATCGCAATAGTTCTCCTAGCGCTACCTTAGCCGATAGAGCGGAACGTAAGGTACCAAAACATAGGAGCCGGGCAAACCCAACATTTGACCAAAGACATGATTCGGAGCTTATGCATATAATGCTACAAGTATGGGGTGCCGCACTTGTGAAAGTGTTCAGACTTTTCACACCATATTGTGGGTACGTAAGCCCCTGGTGCATTAGCCGTACCAGAGTGTACGGTTGCAAGGCGTCATTAATGAACATGTAGATATATATATATATATAACAAAAATGCAATAATAGTCGTAATGTCATGCATTGTATATTAAAAAATTGCATCAAAGCAGAGTGATACAGATAGTGCAATAAGCAAAAGAGTAGGACTATGTCCCTTCCAAGGGCGAGCTGAGGAATGATATGAAAACTGTAATCAACCTGGGAATTCTGTTGTATAACGTAGTTGTCTGCCTCCTTGGTTGTTGTATCATGTGTTCGACAATAGAGCTGCCGGTTCCAGAGATTAAAGTCTTGAAAGAAAAAGAAAAATAACCAAACGGGAAGCCCCTAGTGCGGTTTAGGCCGCGTTTTGGGGCGTGCCGTAGTTGTGCCCCCCCTCCCCACCTGTGCCCATGGTATTTTTAATGTGTAATTATGTACGCGCGGCATGAATAACGCCGTTGGGCTGGGATTGGGGTGGCCGCTGTATTGCTATGCAAGCTCAGATCGCGCCAGGCGGTCTGTCTGCTGGTTGTCCCGAGCGCACTTGAAGGTGTCCGGGCTTTGAAACGCCAGACTGGTAGATTGCCTTGAGAGGCTGCTTTGCGCTTCTGCTGCAAGGGCCGCGGTGTGCTCCTCTGTTCAGAGAGAGCGCTCCGTGTTTCCATTGAATGTAATAACTCCGCGAGGTCCTGGCATCTTGAGCTTGTGGTATGCATAATGGGGTACCGCATTGAATCTAGGGAATGCGGTTCATCGGAGCAGCGCATGATAACCACTGCGGAACGGGACTATACCGGAGATTAACTCTTCGCTTTGGAAGTTATCCGGGGATCCGAAGACCACTTCTAGTGTAATTGAGCCTGTGTAGTGGGCCTCTACGCCTGGAATGATGCCTTTAAAGGTCGTTTTTGTGGGGTTGATCCTTGAGGAGTCTATACCAATTTTGCGCACTGTGTCCTGATAAAGCAGGTTCAGGCTGTTGCCGCCATCCATAAGGACTCGAGTGAGGTGAAATCCGTCGATGATTGGGTCTAGGACCAGTGCGGCGAATCCGCCATGACGGATACTAGTGGGGTGGTCCCTGCGATCGAAGGTGATCGGACAGGAGGACCAAGGGTTGAACTTTGGGGCGACTGGCTCCAACGCATATACGTCCATGAGTGCACGCTTCCGCTCCCTCTTGGGGATGTGGGTCGCGTATATCATGTTCATCGTCCGCACTTGTGGGGGAAACCTCTTCTGCCCTCCAGTGTGCGGCTGCCGGGGATCCTCCTTGTCATCGCTATGCGGTCCCTTGTCCTTGTTTTCGGCAATTAACTTGCCGGCCTGCTTGAACACCCAACAATCCCTGTTGGTGTGATTGGCTGGCTTGTCTGGGGTTCCGTGTATTTGACACAAGCGATCGAGTATATGGTCCAAGCTGGACGGACCCGGTGTACTTTGTTTGAATGGCTTTTTCCGCTGACCGGGTTTAGAGCCTTTGAATCCGGCATTGACTGCCGTATCCTTAGTACTTTCGCTATTAATGCGGTGCTTATGCTTGTTGCGACGTGACCTGCTATTGTCGTCCTTGGTATCCGAGGTACCATGGTTCTATGATATGTTATTACTGCGAGCCAACCAGCTGTCTTCTCCCGCACAAAAGCGGGTCATGAGCGTTGTGAGAGCTGCCATAGATTTCGGCTTTTCCTGACCAAGGTGCCGGGCTAGCCACTCGTCTCGGATGTTGTGCTTGAAAGCCGCTAAGGCCTCCGCATCCGGACAGTCGACGATTTGATTTTTCTTTGTAAGGAATCGAGTCCAGAATTGCCTGGCCGACTCTTCTGGCTGCTGAATTATGTGGCTCAAGTCATCGGTGTCTGGTGGTCGCACATAGGTGCCCTGAAAGTTGTCGAGGAATGCGGCTTCCAGATCTACCCAACAGCTAATGGAGTCCGCTGGCAAGCTATTAAGCCAATGCCGCGCTGGTCCTTTGAGTTTTAGTCGGAGGTACTTGATGGCATGTAAGTCATCACCGCGGGCCATGTGGATGTGGAGGAGGAAGTCCTCAATCCATACCACGGGATCTGTTGTGCCGTCGTATGATTCAATGTTTACAGGTTTGAAACCTTCTGGGAATTGATGTTCCATTACTTCGTCTGTGAAGCATATGGGGTGTGCGGCGTCTCTGTATTGGGCTATATCGCGATGCAGCTCGTATGGGTCCTGCCCGCTGTGTTCGGCCCGGCCGGATTTGCTTTTACTGTATTCGGCGTGACGTTTACCGTCTCGTAGAGTGGTGCGCCCTCGTGATCCGTAGATCGATCTTGAATGCTTTGCTTTGTCCTCCAATATGTCTCGCGGGTCTGGCGTATCTCCCCATGCCTTTTTATTTGGATGGAGTTGGGGTGGAGGCTGAGCTTTTGGTTGGAATGCCTCTCTATCGCGGCCACGAGGTGGCCGATCAGCCGTATCATACGCTTCTTCTTCCAGTCGGGGTAGTAACCTGCGCCTTGGGTAACTCTTGGAGGGACGCTCGAGTTTATCTTCCTCGGCCGCGAGGATTTCAGTCCATTTGTCAGCTAGCAGATCTTGATCAGCTTGAAGCTGCTGCTGCTTTTTCTCCAGGCTATTTGTCGTGGCCATAAGCCTGTGTTTGAAGCGCTCTTGTTCGACGGGATCCTCTGGTATAGCAAATTCATCATCGCCGAGACTTGCCTCATCTTCGGAGGGGGGCATGTAATTGTCATCCCCCTCCTCCCCGCCAGCCGCTCTCTCAGGAGAGCTGGCTCCTTCATCCTCCTGCTCTAAATCTTGCTGGAGGGGATTGTTGTTGTCTTCGGCGCTATCCGGAGTGTTGTTATCTCCTGTGCCGGTATCACCACTTTTGCTTTTGTGGGACTTTGAGCGGCGCCGCTGACGTCGGTGCTTGGGTTGCTTCTTGGAGGGGTCATCCTCTGCTATCTCGTCGCCGTTGCCTTCATTGGGTGTATCCACCATGTATATGTCATACGACAAGGTGGCTTTCCAGTGCCCTATAGGTGCTGGTTCATGTCCGTCTCCTACATCGTCATCCATACTGTCGATGTCTTCGGAGTCGAAGTCGAGCATGTCGGTTAAATCGTCGACAGTGGCTACAAAGTGGGTGGTGGGTGGGCGTCGAATTTCTTCGTCGTCCACATCCCAATCCTGTTGGCCATAATTCGGCCAGGGCTCTCCTGACAAAGAGAGAGACCTTAGTGAACTCAGAATGTCGCCGAAGGGCGAGTGCTGAAAGATATCCGCGATGGTGAATTACATGATCGGCGCCCAATCGGATTCGATTGGTAGGGGCGCGGATGGTTCGGGGTCCGAAAGAGAGTCCGGCACCTTGGAGTCACGGGCTGCGCAGAGGATTATGCTGGTGTTTGGCTCGATCGCCGTCGAGACTGCAGCCCCTGAGGCGGTGTCTAGCCACCCGTCCTCGATTGGCGCAGCTGGCTCCGAGCTAAGGGTCGGAGCTGATGCGGGCACGGCCTCTTGGGTACCGTCCGGTGGCAGAGCTAGGTCATACCCATCGCGACAGTGCGGCGCGCCCGGCTGTGGCTCCAATCCGTCGAAGATCAAGTCCCCATGGATGTTGGCCCTATAATTCAAACTTCCAAATCTGACTTGATGGCCAGGGGCGTAGCTTTCAATCTGCTCCAGATGGCCAAGCGAATTAGCCCGCAGTGCAAAGCCGCCGAATACGAAGATCTATTCGGGGAGAAAAGTCTCACCCTTGACCGCATCGCTATCGATGATAGTAGGATCCATCAAGCCTAACGGCGACCACATAGAGGAACTCTCAATGAAAGCACCAATGTCGGTGTCAAAACCGGCGGATCTCGGGTAGGGGGTCCCGAACTGTGCGTCTAGGCCGGATGGTAACAGGAGGCAAGGGACATGAAGTTTTACCCAGGTTCGGGCCCTCTTGATGGAGGTAAAACCCTACGTCCTGCTTGATTAATATTGATGATATGGGTGTTACAAGAGTGGATCTACCACGAGATCAGAGAGGCTAAACCCTAGAAGCTAGCCTATGGTATGATTGTATATTGTGATTGTATGTCCTACGGACTAAAACCCTTCAGTTTATATAGACACCGGAGAGGGTTAGGGTTACACAAGGTCGGTTACAAAGGAGGAGATATCCATATACGTATTGCCTAGCTTGCCTTCCACGCCAAGTAGAGTCCCATCCGGACACGAGACGAAGTCTTCAATCTTGTATCTTCATAGTCTAACAGTCCGGCCAATGGAGATAGTCCGACTGTCCGGAGACCCCCTAATCCAGGACTCCCTCAGTCCTCCTATGGAGAAAATCTGGATTCCCAAAAGATGCCTTGAAATTCTTCAGGTGAATGTCATCATGACGCCACCTGTGAAGAATAGGAACCCCAGATCAAATTCTTCATATGGACCAAATTCTTCATATGGATCCAAGTCCTCATACGGACCAAACTCCTCACATGGATCATATTCTTAAAAAGGATCAAAGTCCTCATATGAACATCATCGTGCTAACCCGTCTGTTTCGCAGGGAAGATCTAAGGATTATGGATATGTGCATTATTCTTCAAATCATTATGTCCATAAGTCCTCGAAGAATTTCTCTGCTTACTCTTATGCTTACTCTAACCCCTCTTATGTGAAACGAAATGGACTGTCATCTATGCCACCTTTCTCTTATGGAGGTCGTAGAATGATGAACTCTTTGCCACCCCTTCAGATGTGGGTGGTAAAGAAAATGAACTAATCTCTTCTGCAGGGTCAGGTCTCCAGACGTACGTAATCGTTTGAAGAAATTGCTGGAGACCTGAGCATGCCTGAAAGGACGCAGGCTAATCATGAAGAACTGAACTTTCATTTCTCACGTCCTCATACTGCTTCATCTGTTCTTTTGCTTGATGATATTGATCTGATGAATTGATGTCATATTCTTCACTGAAGAAGTATATGAGATTGTAAGCTGCACTAATTCATCTGCAGGATGATCAACCCAAAGCCACTGAGTGGGTCCTCGATAGTGGATGTACAAATCACATGACTAGTGACAAGAATCTATTGATGGATGCTCCATTATCTCCGTTGCATCTGAAGCATATCATCTTTGCCGACAAAGGCAAAAGTCGGGTATTGGGTCTAGGTAAGGTTGCCATCACAAAGGATCGACACATGGACAAAGTCATGCTTGTTGAGTCCTTAGGATACAACTTTATGTCTGTCTCAATTCTTTGTGATCTTGATATGGTTGTTGTCTTCGGCAAGTACCGTTGTGTTGTGGTTATGGAAGCTGAAAATTCCAAAGTCTTCGAAGGCTTTAGGAGAGGAGACCTGTATATTGTTGATTTCTCTATAGGACCACAACCAGCCGTGTGCCTACTTGCAAAAGCTTCAGACGGCTAGCTCTGGCATCGACGACTTGGTCATGCAGGCATGAGGAATTTGCACATGCTTGCGAAGAAGAAGCATGTCATCGGCATCGAGAATGTCAAATTCCTCAAGGATCACCTATGCGGAGCCTGTGAAGCTGGGAAGATGACAAAGGCCAAGCATCCAGTGAAGACTATCATGACCACTACTTGTCCATTTGAATTGCTTCACATGGATCTCTTCGGTCCTAACCATTATTCTGCTATTTCAAATGATGCATCTCAATATGGCTTTGTTATTGTTGATGATTACTCTCAATACACATGGGTACACATTGTTACTTACAAACATGAAGTGCAGGAAGTCTTCAAATGATTTTCCTTGAGGGCTTCAACCAACTTTGGTGTGAAGATCAAGCACATCAGAAGTAACAATGGAACTGAGTTCAAGAATTCTGGTTAGATGACTATCTTGATGAACTTGGTATTACTCATGAGTTATCCGCTCCTTACACTCCTCAGCAGAACGGCGTCGTGGAGCGCAAGAACAGCACTCTTGCTGAGATGGTTCACACTATGCTTGATGAATACAAAATGCCTCATCGGTTCTGGATTGAGGCAATTGATACTGCGTGCCACATCATCAACAGAGTATATCTTCACAAATTCTTCAAGAAGACTGCCTATGAACTCCTCACTGATAAGAAACCCAATTTAAGTTATTTCAAAGTCTTCGGTGCTAAATGTTGGATTAGAGATCCTCATCACAACTCAAAATTTGCACCGAAAGCACATGAAGGTTTTATGCTTGGTTACGGAAAGGACTCGCACACCTACAGAGTCTTCAACAACGTTCTTCACATGGTTGTTGAAACTGTAGATGTGCGGTTCGATGAAACTAATGGCTCGCAAAGAGAGCACCTACCTACTGTGATAGATGAACCAACACCTGAGAAAACTATCAAGTTCAAGTTTACTGAGGATGTCATTCTTACTGAAGAATCTGCTGAAGAATTCACTCCAGAACAAGAAGAACGTCGAGCTAATGCACCTGAAGAAAATAATGAAGAAAATGGTGCTGAAGAGAATGCTGATCAAATTCCTCAACGACAACCAGCTCATCCTCGCATTGCAAAAGAAGTGCAAGTTGAAAAGATCATCAATGACATCAAAGCGCCGGGTCCTCTCACATGCTCAAAAGCTTCACATTTATCTAACTTTTGTGGGCACTATGCCTTTGTCTCTATCACAGAGCCCACTAAGGTAGATGAAGCATTTCTGGATCCTGAGTGGATTCAGGCCATGCAAGAAGAATTACATCAGTTCGAGCTCAACAATGTCTGGGAACTGGTTAAACATCCAGATCCTTGCAATCACAATATCATTGGCACAAAGTGGATCTACCGCAACAAGCAAGATGAAAATGGCCTTGTGGTGAGGAATAAGGCACGGCTCGTAGCTCAAGGCTACACACAGGTTGAAGGAATTGACTTCGATGAAACTTTTGCACCTGTTGCTAGACTTGAGGCTATTCGCATATTACTTGCTTATGCTAACCATCATGATATTACTTTATATCAAATGGATGTGAAAAGTGCATTCCTCAATGGTAAGCTTGAGGAAGAAGTATATGTTGCTCAACCCCCAAGTTTTGAAGATCCGAAGAATCCTGACAAAGTCTTCAGACTCAACAAGGCCCTCTATGGCCTCAAGCAGGCACCACGGGCGTGGTATGACACCTTGAAGGAATTCTTCATGAAGAAAGGCTTCAATCCCGGTTCACTCGACCCTACTCTTTTCACTAAATCTTATGGTGGTGAATTGTTTATGTGCCAAGTATATGTTGATGATATTATCTTTGGTTGTACTGACCAATGTTATAGTGATGAATTTGCCTATATGATGAGTGAAGAATATCAAATTTCTATGATGGGAGAGTTGAAATTCTTCTTAGGTCTTCAAATTCGTCAACAACGCAATGGCATATTCATATCTCAGGAGAAATACCTCAAGGATGTACTGAGGAAATTTGGCATGCAAGATTGCAAAGGCGTCAAAATTCCTATGCCCACAAATGGCCATCTGTGCACTGATGAAAATGATATTGACTTCGATCATAAGTTATAACGCTCCATGATTGGTTCTTTATAGTACTTATGTGCATCTAGGCCAGACATAATGCTTAGTGTTTGCATGTGTGCCCGATTTCAAGCTACACCGAAGGAATCACACCATAAGGCTGTGAAGCATATTCTTCGATATCTAGCTCACACACCAACACTTGGATTATGGTACCCCCAAGGGCTTGGCTTTTGTTCTCATTGGATATTATGACTCTGACTATGCTGGTGATCATGTGGACCGCAAGTCAACATCTGGTACATGTCATTTCCTCGGACGATCTTTGGTCTATTGGTCCTCGAAGAAACAGAACTGCGTATCACTATCTACTGCTGAAGCTGAGTACATTGCCGCTAGTTCTTTCTGTGCTCAATTGCTATGGATGAAGCAAACTTTCAAGGACTACTGCGTCAACATGAAGAATGTGCCTCTCTTCTGTGACAATGAGAGTGCCATCAAGATTGCTCACAACCCAGTTCAGCACTCGAAGACTAAGCACATTCAGATTCGTCATCATTTTCTTCGTGATCATGTCTTGAAGGGAAACATTTCTATTGAGCATGTGAAGACTAAAGAACAGCTAGCCGATATCTTCACAAAGCCCTTGGATGAGAAGAGATTTAGCAAGTTGCAGTGTGAGCTAAATATCCTAGAATCTTCGAATGTTCTTTGAAAAGGACACTCATCCTAACACTTATTTAAAATTGATGACTTAGATGTGCAACACATGAAGAAATGTTTTTCTTCAATCAATGAAGAATAACACTATAAGTGTGAAGAAATTAACGGAGAATTGATTCTCAGAACCCTATGATAATTGTATGCTGTGTCTGAAATCATCATTCTTATACGGTGGGTCACGCCACCACCAAAAGTTGAAATTCCTCAGTTGTTCATATTCTTCAACTTTGCATTGTCTTCACTGTTTCCGTCCTTTTTCTGCATTGGCTATATTTATATATGAGTTTATGTCCTCTACAGCATTCACTTATTGCTAATTCTTCAAGTTGGTTTTTTCTGCTAAGTGAATGTGATCGGACCCTTTCCCCCTCTATGCTATACTCAAACCAATTTGTTCACAAATTCTTCATGTGAGTTCTATTTGAAACTCGTTCAAAATCTTCACTGTGTCCTTGTCAGCTGAAGAAATTGTGAAAGGAACTTTAAAACCTATCTTATCTAAATTTTCGGCTTTGCCCCTCAAACCGTTCCGCATCCCACGATACACTTATCCTTTCACCCACGATCGTACACGATCTCCACCTCTCAGTACGTGGGTGACACATGTCAAGCGAATGAGAAGGGTCAGGGGCACGTTCGTCCAATTTCTTCGGGCGAACAGTTTTTCACCGTGGCTATAAATACCCCTCTTCCCCTTCCTCACTTCTTTTACTCCGCTTGACCTCTCTCCAGCTCAAGCTTCTCAAACCCTAGCACCGCCGCTACTTCATCGTCGCCGGTGAGGAAGAGCTTCACTGCCTCGACCTTGTCGCCGCCGTACTCGTGCCGGCCGCGGAAATCTTCACTCCGCCGCCGCCGTAGCTGTCTTCCTCCGCCAAGTTAGGGCGTGGAAGATCTACACAGACGAACTTCACCTCTCCACCTCACTGTTCATCGTGTTCTTCATCCAGGGTAATTAAAAGTTACTTTTGCTGCCCTCGTTGATTCGAATGAATATATACAAAATCTTCAAAGGTGTTTTCTTCATATCTTCACACACTAAAACACCTCTCAGATCATCTGTTCTTGATTCGTTTCTCTAAGCTATGTTTTTCTTCAAGATTCCTCAAATGTGTGGATTCTTGATCTACACATCTCTGGAACCTAAGATAAAGAACGCTTAGTGAAATTCTTCAAGACTCACCTGGTCAAATTCCTCAAACTTGTTATTTTTACAAAACCTTCTGAAAACGCATATGACCTCTCCATATTCCTCGCAACTATACTCTGTTCACAGGTACTCATGTCAGCTGCTGAATCACTAGGTTCTCATCAACTTAACTCATTTGTAGCGCTTCTCGAAGAAAAGTTGCATACTTCTTCAGAGAATTCTATTGTTCAAATTCCTCAACTGAAGAAAATGGCTGACCGTAAGAAGCCACAGAAAGGAGGAAAGAGGGCTGAGGTCAACACAACGTTTGAGATCCCTGATGATATATATGCTGGGTATTGCACACCTCCTGAGGAAGAAAAAAATCAGCGCAAGGTGTGCATTTAGAAGATAGAGAGGAGATGGGAAAGAGAGTGGAGGGAGTACAGGTATGTTACTCCCAAATACATGAAGAAATTCGCACTCAATCCTCCCTGCCCAAGACCTCCATTGGTACCTGGCAAAATAGCTGATCCCACCAGCCTCAAGCGCGGTGAGGATTATCCTGACCAATGGGCAAAGCGCCAAGCCAAGCTGGCCAGGCAAGCCAGAGAAGCAGTGAGCAAATTCAATGAAGACTCTGCTGCTGTTGTTGCTGCTGCCACTGAGGCCTCTGCTGTCAAGCCAAAGAAGGCTATGTCAAAGAAGCCTGCGCGTAAGCCAAGTGCTTCACCAACAGTGCCCTCAAGGCCAAGTTCCTCAGCAATGCCCTCATGGCCAGAATCCTCAAAGCCCTCACGGCCAATTCCTCATGCTGATCCTGCTCCTCAAAAGTCCTCAGCTCCTCTGCCAAAGTCTTCCGCTGCTCCGACAAAGTCCTCTACACCTGTGCATCTCGCCACATGTCAAAGGACCAAAGGCGTCTCAATTGCCTCAGGAGCTTCGGCTAGTTCCTCAACTGCACCAATTTCCTCAACGTGACCCTCTACTGAAGACAAAGGCCACTGCTGGACGAGGTCCTCGCCCTAGTCCTCAGAAGAAGCAGGTCGCCTTCCAAGTGTCGTCTGAAGAAGATGAAGCTAATGATGATGACTTTGCTGAAATCATCAGAGATAGGCAAGTCAGGGCCGCTAGAGCCAAGGGAACAGATGTGCCACTGCTTTTGGATCCCAAGTTGATCCTCGAATACATTGATGTTTGGCACAAGAACCCCAACACTCCCATGCCCGATTTCAAGCTGACTCCTGGACAAAGTCACATGTTGACCCACTTCATTCAAGAAGAAAAATGGAAATTTGAGAAGGCCAAGCAGATCAAGAAAGCGCAGTACAAGAAGGAGCGTTATCTGAAGAAAAAAGTTGTCTCTATGACAACTGAAGAACTTGTCGCTATTCAAACTGAGATCAAGAAACTCAGTGATGAATTTGATGCATACCGCGCTGATTGGCTTGGAACCAAGGTTCATTTTGTAAGACTTGCTGATAACTTCACTTCCAATGTTGCTGCCCAACGCAACAGGAAATTCCTCAGGCTGAAGCATCTGCTTAGCCGACTGAAGAACATGCCAACACCGCTGATGAAAATCAGGCTGCTGAAGAAAATGTGAGTTCCAGGGCTGATGACTGCATTCCAGCCACTGAAGAAATTGCCAGGGCATCCTCTAGTGGTGCACCTGAAGAAACTGAAGAAATCAGGGCAATTGCATCAGTTGTGCCTGAAGAAAATCAACCAGATTCCTCTGCTCCTCCTGCGCCAGCACCAACTCCGATCCTTCCATCTGCATCAGATGTGAAGAAGACCAAGGCTGCAGAGCGTGCAGCAGTGAAGAAAAGGAAAGCATCAGCTACTTCAGATTCTTCAGCTCCAAAGAAGATGAAGCCTTTGACCAGTTCATTTGCTAATCCCATTGATGTTGTTCCAATCTCAACCATGCCATCAAAAGATCTTGTTCCTTTTGGTGAAGAATATGAGATCCCTAGCGGATCTGATGAAGAAAATCATTCTGCTGCTTCGTTAGAGCAGATTGATGAAGAAATTGAAGTGGATACGACCCCTTCAACACCTGTTATCTCCTCGCCTATGCCTCAGTTCACAGCTGAAGAGGCTGGCGTTGAAGAAATGGAAGATGAAGATGTGGACGTTGGCTGCTCCACACCAGTGATGAGTGATGAATTCTGGCAAAGTCAGCATCCAAACTCTTCAATGTTCACACCGTTGCAGCAAATACCTCAGTCCCCCGCACAAACTGTTCAAATGGGCTCTGAAGAAACTCACCCCACTTCATCTGTTGTGGAAATTCCAGCCACTAGTGCTGAAGAAACTGCTGCCGCTGAACATCTGAAGACACAGACTGCCACTGACGAGGAACCAGAAATTCCTCAGCCTGAAGAACCCGAGATTGCGATTCCTGAGGTCATGATGCAACTCACTAACACTCCTCTGCCCAAGCCAAAGGATCCATTCTCACGCAAGAAAAAGTTCAAGGCTGATGATTTCTTCGGCGAGCACGTATTCTTCGAAGACTACAACCTATACGATTCTGCTCGTATAAGGAAGAGGCGTTTCTGGACTGCTAGTCAAGCAAATTTCTATTCCCTAGTGATGTTCAACAAAGAGAAAATCTTCTACCATGAGCACATTCCTCACGTGGATATGGAATCTCTGCCGTGTTTCGTGCCACTCCTCAGTGTTCTTCACGATGCTGGACTGTTAAACTTTTGCTCTGACATCTGTGATTGGAATGAAGAACTGATTTTTCAATTTTATGCGACGCTGCACATCAAAGGAGATTCTGAAGATGTGAATTCATGGGTGCTGGACTGGATGTCTGAGAACACTCACTACACAACACCAGCTACCGAATTGCTTCATGCCTTACCACTTAGTCCTCCCCTTGAAGAAGCTCCTTGCATCTACAGTGAACCTGAGCTTACAAATCACTGCATGCAGGTTCTGATGAAACCTTTGAAGCTAGGTCAGGCCCCACGAACCAAATTCCTCGTGAAGGAATTACTTTATGTGCCCAGAACTATCTATCGTATTCTTACAAGGACAATGAGTCCTATCAAAGGCCACAACTCATCTGATGAGGAAATTGTTGGCATCATAAAGAATCTGGTATTCAACATCGTTCATGGCATTACTGTCAGTTATCACGATTTCTTCATGAGGACTCTGGCAAATGTTGCACTGTCTCCATTTGAGCTGAAGCCATATGCACCTTGGATTATGAGATTCCTCAGGACAAGGTCTTCACTCAACTACAAAGCTGATTTTCAGAATCACTTCAGCTACTTGCCCCCAATTGAAGTCCTCAAGCGGACCTATTCCTCAGTTGATGAAAAGGGCAAGGCACCAACTGTTATAGATGAAGGCATTCGTCCATTGGATGGATAGTTTCGCAAAGCTGCCTCTTATTCCACCAATGATGACTCTGCCACACATGACTCTGCCAATGCACCCAAGTCTACACCTCAAGCCACTGCTCCTCGTGTGATGAATGATCGTGAGCTTCTGCTTAGTCTTCACCAGAAGGTGGATCGAAATCATAAATGGGTTAAGCGTCAGTTATGTTCATTTCTTCACAACATGACGGCTACACACAATGCAGTGAAGAAAAACCATTACTACATCCATGAAGTCTTCGTTCGCACCTGGGCAATACTGTCACATCTGTATGGTCAAGAAGATCTGAAGAAAATGGGTCTCAAGGAATATTTTGGCTGGTCTGCACCTCCACCGAAGAAATTCAAGAAGGTCAAGGTTCCTTCCTTGGTGGCCAGCTCATATTCTTCATCGCACGACACTGATGAGAATGAAGACCTGGATGACACTGCGGCAGGCCCTACTACGACAATCGACCCCAACAACGCTGGTGCTCCTTCATCAACTTTATATTCTTCAGGGGCGTTAGTCCTCATATTCGATCCTTTTGGTCATTTGATGACAAAGGGGGAGAATTTTGAGTTAGTCTTCAAGCAGGTCTTTCTATATGGGCGTTTCTTTTTAAGTTACAACTCTCGTTCTTCTGAGACTTTATTGGATCAAGTTGTAAACTTAAACCCGATGGTGCTCTGATACTTTTGATATGTTTTTCTGCATGCTTATTCCTCATATATGCTAATGCACGCATGCTGAATTACATCAGTCACCATATTTCAGCTTGCATTTCAAATTCTTCACTGTTATATGTCAAATGCATGTATGAATTACAAGATATAGGGGGAGATCTCCATGATTCAACTCTTCAAGTGTCCATTGCTTCAAAAGCAAATTCCTCACTATGCACATCTTCAGGGGGAGTTCTTCTATATCTTGCAATCAAATTCGTCAATATCAGTACTTACACTTCATATGTTTATCCCCGTTGAAAACTTAACCTATATTGTCATCAATCACCAAAAAGGGGGAGATTGTATGTGCATCTAGTGCCCCTTAGTGATTTTGGTGTATTGAAGACTTATAGGTTAAGAGACTAATGTGTCTGTGAGTGTACACAGGTCTATAAGTCTATGAGTAGTTTGATATTTACAGAGAAAGTCGACCCCTAAAAATGAAGTTCTTCGACTGAAGACTTTGGATTTCTGAAGACTTTGAAAGTGAAGAGATTGGTGTGACCTTGAAGACTTGGTATTCATTCAGGAACATGAAGCGTGAAGACTTTTGTTTTCGTAGTTTCATTTTCTCTTTCTTGAGTCATAGGAAACACCGTACTGTTAAAGGGGGTCGAGGAAATACTAAGGAAAAATTTCCATGTGATGCTCAACTCAAAATCCTACACCTACCAATCCCTTCGAGTGAAGCCATTGGAAATCTCATACAGTCCAGTCATATTCTTCAGTGACAGAGACGAAGTTCTTCTGGTCTCTGAGGAATTTGTTCTGACTGAGGAGTTAGGAATTCGCCAGTGTGGATTGCCTACATAGTGAGGAACATGATAGCCCTGAGGATTTTGCTACTCAAAATTCCAACCGTTGTTGTGCTATGCGCCAGCTGTCCCAAAATATCTATCCACCTAACGGTCATATCATTGAAGGGTATTTATGTCTTATCATGTCGGGCTGCTCCCTAGGCTATAAGTAGCCGCCCCCTTCAACCACTAGCTGGTTGGCTGCTCCGAGAGAAACTGACACTTGTCATTTGAGAGCAACCCATCCTCCGAGGACTTTGAGCTAAATTCATCAAGTGAGGAAAAACCGAAAACCAAACACCTACAAACCCCAAGTGATTGAGCATCACTGAAGAGATTGATCCTGCATGGATCCGACGCTTGTTACCTTTGAAGATTGTGCTTCTTCCAGACGGTTAGGCATCATGGTCTAGAGCATCCAAGAGGAATTGTGGATCGCCGAGTGACCAAGTTTGTGAAGGTTCGGAATGTTGGAAATATGCCCTAGAGGCAATAATAAAATGGTTATTATTATATTTCCTTGTTCATGATAATTGTCTATTGTTCATGCTATAATTGTGTTATCCAGAAATCGTAATACATGTGTGAATACATAGACCACAACACGTCCCTAGTGAGCCTCTAGTTGACTAGCTCATTGATCAAAAGATAGTCATGGTTTCCTGACTATGGACATTGGATGTCATTGATAACGGGATCACATCATTAGGACAATGATGTGATGGACAAGACCCAATCCTAAGCATAGCTCAAAGGTCGTGTAGTTCGTTTGCTATAGCTTTTTTCGAATGTCAAGTATCATTTCCTTAGACCATGAGATTGTGCAACTCCCGGATACCGTAGGAGTGCTTTGGGGGTACCAAACGTCATAACGTAACTGGGTGACTATAAAGGTGCACTACGGGTATCTCCGAAAGTTTCTGTTGGGTTGGCATGAATCGAGACTGGGATTTGTCGCTCCGTATGACGAAGAGGTATCTCTGGGCCCACTCGGTAATGCATCATCATAATGAGCTCAATGTGACCAAGTGGTTGATCACGGGATCATGCATTGTGGTACGAGTAAAGTGACTTGCCGGTAACGAGATTGAACGAGGTATTGGGATATCGACGATCGGGTCTCGGGCAAGTAACGTACCGATTGACAAAGGGAATTGTATACGGGATTGATTGAATCCTCGACATCGTGGTTCATCCGATGAGATCATCGAGGAGCATGTGGGAGCCAACATGGGTATCCAGATCCAGTTGTTGCTTATTGACCGGAGAGTCGTCTCGGTCATGTCTGTGTGTCGCCCGAACCCGTAGGGTCTACACACTTAAGGTTCGGTGATGCTAGGGTTGTTGAGATATTAGTATACGGTAACCCGAAAGTTGTTCGGAGTCCCGGATGAGATCCCGGACGTCACGAGGAGTTCCTGAATGGTACGAAGGTGAAGATTTATATATAGGAAGTGAAGTTTCGGCCATCGGGAAAGTTTCGGGGGTAATCAGTATTGTACCGGGACCACCGGAACGGTCCCGGGGGTCCACCGGGTGGAGCCACCTATCACGGAGGGCCCCATGGGCTTAAGTGGGAGGGGAACCAGCCCCTAGTGGGCTGGTGCGCCCCCCTTGGGCCTCCCCCTGCGCCTAGGGTTGGAAACCCTAGGGGTGGGGGCGCCCCACTTAGCTTGGGGGGCAAGCCACCCCCTTGGCCGCCGCCCCCCTTGGAGATGCCATCTCCTAGGGCCGGCGTCCCCCTAGGGGTCCTATATATAGTGGGGGGAGGGAGGGCAGCCGCACCCTAGCCCCTGGCACCTCCCTCTCTCTCCCGTGACACCTCTCCCTCTTGCTAAGCTTGGCGAAGACCTGCCGAGATCGCCGTTGCTTTCACCATCACGCCGTCGTGCTACTGGATCTCCATCAACCTCTCCTTCCCCTTGCTGGATCAAGTTGGAGGAGACGTCTTCCCAACTGTACGTGTGTTGAACGCGGAGGTGTCGTCCGTTCGGCGCTAGGTCATCGGTGATTTGGATCACGACGAGTACGACTCCATCAACCCCGTTCTCTTGAACGCTTCCGCTCGCGATCTACAAGGGTATGTAGATGCACTCCCCTCTCCCTCATTGCTAGATAACTCCATAGATTGATCTTGGTGATGCGTAGAAAATTTTAAAATTCTGCTACGTTCCCCAACACGAAAGTAACCTGAAGACTTACCACGAGTGATTAGACGAGGTCTGTGTGACCTTAGTTCAAGGAGAATACGGTGACGACCTGGTGTCCTGAGCTGCGTGTTCAGGACTGGGTGTCCGGGACTGTGTATCCTCGAGTTTAAATACTCAGCCGCTCCAACCAGACGTACAACTGAGACAGTAGTTGGAACTGGTCTACCAAATCATTGTCTTCACCAAGCTTACTAGTTCTATTCCCTCAACTCTTTCATTTCCTCATAACTGTGTTGTGTGTTTGTTCATATCTGTGTTTGAAGACTTTGACTGAAGACTTTCTCAATTTCCTCAGTTCAATTTCTTCAGTCTGTTTGTCTTCATTCTGTGTTATCCTGTGCTTACGCTTCCTGTACTCTGTGCCTGTCTTCATTTCATCATGATGACTATGCTTGTATTTTGTTATGTTTACTTTTGAGTACTTATTCCGCTGCTAGTAGTTCTTCGCTAAGGAATTTCCTCACCGGAAAATTCCTCAATGAAGAATTTCATAAAAATAGCCTATTCACCCCCCTCTAGTCGATATAACGCACTTTCAGGTTGCATGGGCTTTTTCAACTTGGTAGACTTGGAGATGCGTGAGAGATCTTCAGACTGCACACTGGCTTCAGGAGGTGCAGTGGCCAGAGGCTTCGCCCATGAGACCTTTGGTGCAGAGGGGGGCTTTGAAGCCTTTGGTTTCTGTTGCTTCACGGGCTTCAGAGGTGCAGTCGCTTCATTAGAATCAGAGTCATCTGCAGAGTGGTCCATGGCTGCCCCTTGAACCTGAATGTGAGTGATGAGTCCTTCTAAGTTGTAGAAGGGCCCAATAAGATTGGGTTCAGCTTCGCGTGTGTCGTCAGCTCGTGGTGCGGAGGGGCCTCGGTTGAAGTCTAATCCCAAAGACTTCTTGTTTTCCTTGGCCAAGTTCTTTGCAGCCTGATAGTTGCGCTTGAACAGATTATGTTCACGACACCATAACAAAGAGGATGGGTCGGCATTAGCAGGCTGAGGTCCACGAATCATGCAGGGGTAGAAGCCTTGAGCAATAGCTTCGGACTTCGACTTGGGCTGAAGACCTTTGTATATTATATCTCCCCAGGGGCCCTTTAAGGCATTCTTCTCAGCACACTCCTTGGTGACGAATATGTACTTGAACCATTCCTCTGCCCAATATCTTCGAATCCATTGGATTCGGTTCTTGCGTTCTCCATAGGTTTCTTCTGGATCTGACTTGTATAACTCATAGAGATCCGGTGGCAGGTCCTTAGCAGTGTTTCCACGATGTTGTCTGCCACCCTTCCTGATTGATTTTTGAGTTGTCATGAAGTTTAGACTGAAATGCTTCAACACAGTCGAAGTCTTCCGTCTACTGGTCAGACAGGAACTGGCTTCCGGAGAATTTATGTGACGCTGTAAAAACTCTGCAAATGAATGCAGACTATGAGAACCAAGGGATTCTCCCACAGACATGTACCTGTGACAGCATTAGAGATGCGAGGGAAGGGGAAGAGGTCATATGCATTCTCAGAAGATTTTGAAGATAAATCGGTTTAGAAGACATTGACCTCATAGTGCAAAGACATTCACTCATATGTAGAGACTTGGTTCCAGATTTGTACGAATCCACGAATAAGTACAAGTGAGGAATCTAACTACTTTGTGAAGCATAAGTGAACATACTAGGCATGCTATGAGATGCAGAATGAGATAGATCCGACTTATAGGAGCAGAAACCTCTTGTGGTTGAAAATGGATGAATCTCTCGGATCAAGAAGACTAAAAAAGGTTTTATTTACCACACGAGGAACTGCTAGACGGAGTGGGAGAGGAGGCCGAGCAGTTCGATCTTTTGTGCCCTAACTTGGCGACGGAGAAGATGATGTCCGCGGCCGGCGTGAGGACGGCGTCGGTGAGGTCGCGGCAGCTAAGCGCTTCGTCGCCGGTGTCGTCGAGGGCTAGCGATGGCGCTAGAGTTTGTGCGAGAGTGGAAGAAGAGATAATGACCGGGGTGAGGCGTGTATTTATAGGGACAGGGACGGCTCAGTGTTATTACACAGGTGCCCCTAGCGGTTCACATCTGAAGGACACGTGGCGATCATGCAACACATTGGAGGTTGTTCCATGTTCCCATGCACGCCTGGATTGTCGGGTGGTCGTTCCCACTTCTCCGGATTTCAGGTAAAAAGGATTGAGCATTGAAAACAGATTAATGTTTGTCTCTGTGTCTTCTGCTGACAAGGACGCAGAGAAGACATTTTGACAATTTCAATAGAATGCATATGATTTGGATAGATAGACTTAAGACGGGAGCATAGAAAGGTCAGGGTCCGATCACATTCACTTAGTTCAAAATATTCAACTAGAAGACATAGCTATAAGTGAATGATGTAGAGGACAAAAACCAAATCAGTACATTGAAGATAAACATGAAGTCATGTTAACAATGAAGACAAACCAAATGCGAAGACTTTGCAAACGCAACGCCAATAGAAAGTATTCCAAACAAAAGTTTGGTGGTGGCGTTACCCACCGTATAGGAAATATTAGACCCAGACACGGCGCACAATTATCGTGGCGCTCTGAAGTCAAATTCCGCGTTAATGTATTCACACTTAGAGTGTAAGTCTTCATTAGTTGAAGATATACGTTACTTCGTGTGTTTGCACATCTAAGTAATCAACATGCATAAGTGTTAGGATGTGTGCATGATCACAGGACATTTGAGGATTCCAAGATATTTAGCTCACACCGCAACTTGCAAAACCTTTTCTCTTCCAAGGGCTTTGTGAAGATATCTGCCAGTTGCTCTTCAGTGCTGACGTGAATGATATTAATATCTTCCTTCATGACATGATCTCTGAGAAAGTGATGACGGATCTGAATGTGCTTTGTCTTTGAGTGCTGGACTGGGTTGTTGGCGATCTTGATGGCGCTTTCATTGTCTCAGTAGTGTGGCACTTGCTTCAGATGAATGCCATAGTCTTTGAGTGTTTGCATCATCCATAGAAGCTGAGCGCAGCAAGATCCAGTAGCAATCACTACAAAAAAAATACACTTCCGTGATGATACGTGTTTGTCACAGTAGGTCGCTTTTTTTGTCATGCATGTACATCCATGACAAATTTATGACAGAATCAAGATAGTCACATCTGTGCTGTCGTAGAAGTGTTCCATGACATTACCAAAATTATCATCATGGAAGTGTCCACTTCCATGACGATAAATCGTGCGTCACAGAAGTGCTTTCGTCAAGGGTGACCGACACGTGGCATCCACCATAACGGAACGCCGTTAAGCTATCGGGTCGGATTTTGGATCCGATAACCCGTTAACAGCCCCGACCAATGGGGATTTTCCACGTGTAAAATCATCATTGGCTGGAAGAAACACGTGTCGGCTCATCGTTGGGACAGATCTCAACCACTCATTGGACGGAAAGCGCCTATGATACATCGACACATGGCACGACCCAACAGAGGCGCATTCCTGTGAAAAGGCCGGCCCATTTGACTTGGTCAAAAGGTGACGGGCCGGCCCATGGAAAGCCTGTTAACGGCCTGTTCGCATATAGCCCATTTACAGCCCGCTAACCCAAGGCCCGTTACGCCCTATCCAAATTAGGCCCAGTAGTGTCATCTGGGCCATCCAATATGATTCCAGCCCGTTTTCACTTCTGGCCCATGTATGGCCCATGACGTCTTTCGGCCCATATGAGGCCCTATGTAACTCTTGGCCTATTAACGGCCCGTAGTGAAACTGGCCCGCAATGAACAGTGTATCACTTTACACCCATTAACAGCCCGTGGTGAAACTAGCCCGTAATGAACAGTGTATCACTTTATACCCATTAACGGCCCGTTATTCCGTTGGGCTGTTTCCAGCCCATGTTATCTTTCGGCCTTCTCAGAGCCCATTTATTCTTGGGCTCATTTCCAGCATTCGTTTACTTACAGCCCGTTACTTCATTTTCTGCTTGTGGGCCAAATTCAGCCCGTGGTTACAGTCGGCCCGTTTGTGGTCCGTTAATACGTTGGGTCGTTTTCATAGCGTCATCAAATACGGCCTATTAACGATGGCCCATTACGGTCGGCCCATGAACGGACGATTCCAACTCTAGCCCGTTTACGGCCATAATCCGGTCTGTTATTGTCCCATGTTTGGCCAATCGATCATACGGCCCGTATAAGGCCCATTGATGATATGGCCCATAGAAGGCCCATTGTTTCTACGGCCCGTAGAAGGCCTACTGTTTCTACGGCCCATAGAAGGCCCACTGTTTCTACGGCCCGTAGGAGGCCCAGTATCACTACAGTAAATATTAGCCCATGGTTATTGTGGCCTAGTTTTAAAAAATAGGATATTGCAGCCACTAGTTAACCGCGGAAAAAGAACTGCAATGACTGCAAGCAAACAAATAAACAAGACAACAAGGAAATAACTAAGCAAGCAACTAACGCCGGGCTATCACGGCTATTACACATATTACATCCACTGGGCATCAAAGTTCGCCACCAGTGCAAATATAGGGAACAAAGCAGCATATCATATACACTGGCCGTCAAAATTGGCCACCAATGCAAATAAACGCGGCAGCAAAACAAGAGCATAACTGAAACAACTTCAGAAGAGCTCAAGAAACATTATCCTGGGTATCCACCAAGCTGGCAATAAGCTTAGCAAGCTCATTAGCTTTGTCTTGTTTGGCGCTAAAATCCTCCAACACTTGCTGTTGCACCAGAAAGTATGCATCTGAATGCTCCAGGGACTTTCATAGTCCTTCCGCTTCTTGTCGCAGCACAGCTGATCGATGTCTTTCAGCTTGTAGTTGAGACTCAAGAAACCGAACTGATTCAGACAGTGAGTTTGAATAGCTTGTGCAAGCGGTAGTGGCCAGTAACTCCAACACTAAACCAAGACAGGATGTGTCACTATCCTGAACCTTATCTGCATTACTTCCTTTACTGTTGCTTAATAAGGCACTCTTCCCCAATATTCTATCAGCATTCTAAAAGAACAAACAAGCAGACACATAACAAGTTTAGCATGTACTAGTATATGAAACTCATTTCGGTGAACCAGTTCATTAGTAAGGTGGACATGATTAAACTACCAAGTCTTCTATTGCCATGTACTAGTACATAATAAAAGCATCAAACAAACATATATCTATGTCCTATGGTAGCAATGGAATCTTAAATTAGAACAGTTGTTCTTCAGGTTTAGGCACTTGTTCTACATGAACAGAGTACAGTAAGACGCAAGAATGTAATACTTAAAAATAGAAAATGAGCTCATATACCTTACCACATTCTTGGTTCGGGACCAGTACAGAACAAGGCGTTCCCAGTCATCGTCCAGTAAATGTGTCTCAGGAGAACGTAAGGGAATTTGATGAGTTTCTTTGCCGGTGAAGTACATTTTCTTCAGGTAATTCCGATATTGCCAGCAATTATTCTTGAAGATAGCAGAGGTATTAGCACAGGTTACCTCATCCTGAGTTTCCAAATCGGTCCTTCTCTATAGAGAAAAATGGGAAAATTTGCTATATTATAACCATCATGGAGGTAGGATATATGGGACGAAGCAAAGTAATTTCCATGAATAACATTACTTACACATAACTCCTGGACAAACACCTACAACTGGCATTTCATATTCAGTATAATATTTCCAAGATGGGAAGATACGCACATACGATTTAACAACATCAAATGCGATAGATGCTAAACTACGACTAGCTGGTTGTGCTTCCTCCACAGGAATAGGCGAACTAACTGGTGGAGTTGGGGTTCGCCGTGATAGTACTAGCCCTATGGGCACTGGAGCTGCCTTACTAACTGCTCTTGTTTGGGAGCTCTGTGGTGGAGATGGTGTTGTGTCAACAGGAACTGGGTTACTATTGGCTGGGGTTGGGGTTAGATTGGGTGAAGCTGGTTCTCTGTCCATCGTAGTAGGGGTACAATCTGCGAGAGTTTGGGTTATGTGTGGTAGGGCTGGTTCTTGTGCATGTACAACCGGGGTGCTATCTCCACCAAGAGGTAGCACTGTTTTATTTGAAGACCGTGTTTTAAGTCCGCTAGATACTGGCATCACCCGCTCCAATTCAAATGGCTGATAAACCGGAAACCTAGTTGAATGTATAGACATTGTATGAGAGACAGATGCAATAGATAGTGTGGAAAAAAGAGGGCATGAAATAGTTGACATGTATATTGTTTAACTAAAACAGATAGCATGACATAATTTCACATATATGATGTCTATCTAAACTGGATAGCATAGCATAACATAATTCAAAGATATGATGAATAACTAAACATGATCGCATGACATAATTCACCTACATGTTATCTAAGTAATCAGGATCGCATCATTTAATTCACATATGTGATTTATATGCTAAACAGAGGGCATTCGATATGATGTCTGAACTAAGAACATGGTGTTGAATATTGTGTATATGATGTCTAAACTATGCAATGCAAGACACTGTATGCATGATATGAGCAGTATAACCGTGCCAAGTTAGAGCATACACCTCAGTGGGGGAATAGGACTGGTCATCTGTCTCTGAATCCATCTCTAAGGAGCTATCGGGACCCAACAAGAGATCTGCTTCGACAGGTAGCACTATCTGCTCTGAAGGCCTTGTTTTCACTCCAGATTTTTCCATCTCCCACCCAAATGGCTGATTCACAGGAAGAGTATTTTAATATACAAACATTGTCGACAAATGGAAATGTGATGAAGAAAAGGATGGGCAAGATATCATTCAAATATATGATGCCTAGTTAAACAGGATGGCATTGCACATTTCACATATATTATGGCTGGCTAAAAGACATGAGACTGCATAATTCCCATATATGATATAGAAACTAAACAGGTGGCATTACAGAACATGTCTAAACTAAGCAGATGACATATATGATGTTAAAAGTAGGCACTGCAAGGCAACATATGCATGCTATGACTAACATCATCATGCCAAGGTAGAGCAAACACCTTGGGGGGTAAATAAGAGTGGTCAGCGGTGTCCGAATCCGCCTCAGAACAGATATCTTCCTCTGGATTACAATCTGGAGAGGGGTGGGGAGGGTTCGCCATTGAACCCACCATAGAGCGATGTCTGCATGACATTGTATTGCCGCGCAAAACTCTTCTCCTTTTCTCTACATGTTCAGCATGACTGTGTACAATATCTGACATGCATACGAACAAAATATGGTGAGATTATGTAAGGAGAGCATGCAAAAATTTAGAGTGATGGTAACAACCAGTGGATCGATGTTTCTCCGTTGAACCAAAATAGCCCTAATGGATCGACATGAATGTATATTAATAAGTGATGCAACAAGTGTACAACCTCTTTGTCGTAGCTGTGTCGACCTCAGCATCATTGGGTTGGTCGCTGAAGCAGTTGAGGCAGAGGTGGCTGTCGGGGGTGTGGAGGAAGATCTGAGGAATCTGTAGACGGCGTCCAGGGCACTGCTCTGTTGTGACGGATCGTTTTGTCGTTGAAGCAGCTCCGGTGAGCCGTAAGACGTTAGGGCTGAAGTAGCACAAGACAGACATCGTCAATCTCAAGTGGGATTCTAATAGCATCTCTAATAGATGATGTAAAATGGATGTAAAATTAACATCACCAAAAACCACCTGACTACAATAGATGAGGTAAAAACTGTTGACTCTTAACTTAACTGTCGAAACTGAAATTTACTGTGGAATCTGAATGCTACTGTCGAAACTGAATGCAATGGTAGCAGAGAGGCACTTGACATGTAGTTTAGGGAGGGCCTGCAGTTCATCTTCAACCTGCACCCCCCTGAGCCGCCAGCCACCACCGGTCGAACCGCCGGCCCCAGCGCTGCCTCGCCGCCCCGAAACAACTTGCCACCGCCGCCCCGGCCAGCTCTCTAGGCCCCCCGCCCCCCACCCTGAACCGTAAGATAGATAGTGGGGTACCTCTCCGGCGAGCCCCCGTCCCCGCTGCGGGTGGTTCTTCCTTAACTCCGGCGAGCCCCCGTCCCCGCTGCGGGTGGTTCTTCCTTAACTCCGGCGAGCCCCCCAACCCCTAAAAATCGACTGAACCAAAAGTCGATTTAGTCGACTGAAGTGTGGCTTAATCGGAGCAAAGGAGCAGCACGAGCGAGGGGGAGAGCAGCAGCAGCAGCAGCTGGGTGAGCGAGCGACCGAGCGAGACCCAGAACAGTAGCAGCAGATCCGGCTGGTATGGACGCCGCCACCGAAGGGGCCTCGCACTGGGGGAGAGCCGCCATGGAGATGTCGCCCGCGGCGCCGGCTTCAAGGTAGCCGCTCCATGGGGGTGCGGGATGGAGCACCGTCGGCGCCGGGAGGTCGAGTTAAGGAGAAGGTGCGATGCGATGAGTGTACAACCTTTTTGGTGGCGCCGAGTAGGCCTCGGCTTCGTCCGAGGAGTCGGTGAGGATGTTGCGGTTCCGGTGGAGCAGGTTAAGGAGGCGCTGTGGGGATGGAGCAGCCGTGATAGACGAGGCGATCGTCGGAGCAGCTCCATGGAGGTGGAGGACGAGGCGGCTGAACTGGCGGCACGGCGAGATGGACGACAGATCCTCATCCGGGGAGGTGGACGAGGGACGTCGAGCTGTTGCGCTGGACGACATCGTCGGGGAAGAGGCTCCCGCTGGGCAGCGGTGACGTGGCGGACGGAGGAGGGTGGGGTTTCGCGGCTAGAGCGCAGATGTTATGGCGGCCTGGGATTTCGAATGGCGAAAAGGGGGCGATGGGAGGGGGTGAAGCATGACTTAGGAACGCGCTTGTCCAAAATTTAGGGTGTGTTACAAAAGTACCCCCACCGATTTGAACTAGCGGCCCTTTCGGCTCAGGGTTAGAAGGGGGATTTCGCGTGTCGGGATTTGGCAGCTGGAGGGAGTTTTCGCGCGCGTTGTAATTTCGGGATAGCAAGGCGCGGATTGTGAAGGCGCCAGTTTTGGTAGCACGATATCTGAATTTTCGGGATATAACAAGACGCGGGTTGAATTTTAGGGACAAGCCTAACATGTAGTAATATTGTACTTGTACGTACCAAATCAATTCGCACTTCCCTCAACCAAAAAGAAAACAAAAAAATAAAAATATTCACACCACACAAAGAGAGAGTCTTGCCCTGTTTTACTATACAAATGCTATTCAAAGCTACTCCCTCCTTCCATCTATATACGGCCTAATGCGTTTTTCAATGCTAACTTTGACCAAATATTAGAGCAATGATATATGACATGTAACTTACACAAAGCACACTGTTAAATTCATCTGTGAAAGGTTCTTTCAATGATATAATTTTCACATTGTGCATGTCATGTACTATTAATCTTGTCAATAGTCAAAGGCGGTCTTGAAAATCTCATTACGCCCTGTATAGATGGAAGGAGGGAGTATGAATCCATGTTATGTCCGATTAAATTTTTTCGCTTGTTGTATAATGCATGTAACCTACTCATACCAACATTTTAGTGCATTCCAAATGTCTATACTACCGTTGCAATTCGAACTAAATTTGAATTTGTTTCTCTATTTCAATAAGAATCTACAATCATGATTGTTGCCAACTTCAACCATCATAGTTTCCTTGCTATCCTCCAGATATAAATCAGACGGCCTATAATGCAGGATGGCAGGCACACCATCATCAACAACTCCGTTTTTTATAAGTGTAGAGATAAAACATATTAAATGTAGTATACCATGTTCATAACCACACCATGTGTATCACCGTTATATATATTCACACATCCGTCGGTTTGAAACACTATGATAAATTCTTCAAATATTCGAATTCGCTTTTCATAATGAAGTATATATGATCTCTATTCGTCTTTTACACCCACACAACCCTCTTATCTTTGTAGCTAGCGCTAACTTTCTCTTGTGCATGCACACGCCCGCATCCCTCTCACCCTCCCTCAGCATTCTCTAGCTCCATCACGCAAATTCGTCTTTTCACTTTAGGTCATTCACCCACGGTGTGTGTAGGCCCCCCAGCTCCTTCTTTACGGCACACATCGATCGATATGCCTCTCTAGCCAGGTGTGCCTAGCACAAACACAACCTTCCCCTCTTCTCTTGTCACGTCCATGCCTCACTCCCACCACTCTTTTCATCGTTCTCGTACTCGCACACTCCTCCCCCTCGATATAGTATGCCTCTCGTACCACCTCCTACATGCATCCCTCTCTCTCTATCCTTCTCCTCGTGCCTAATTTGCTTCTAACACACACATGCATGTATACCGATCGATCTCCCAACATATACCTAGATCGACTTTAACTACCCCCCCCATCAATCGACGTACCTCACAAGTTATGTCTCTCCTTTCTCTTACAAAGGGCGATTGATCTTCCTATGTAGTTATGTCTGCTTACCACAGCCACATCGTCCCCCCTCATCATTCGTGCATGCCTCCTGACCTGTCTCTCACACGCACGTGCACAGACAACAAGCAGCCATCTCCTCTCTTATTGATATTGCAGGCGTGCCCTCCGTTTGTCTAGCAAGCCTATCCCACCATTTGTTAGAAGCAACTCCACTACCACCCCCTCCAACACTCTAGCTCTGTCTCTCTCCCAACCTTATTCATCTCCTGCACATATGCATGGATGTCGATCGATCTCCCTTAATACATGAGGCAGATCGATCTCCTTAATACATGAGGTACGCCTATCTCCTCCTCAACACATATACCAGCCATTGTACCTCTATAGTTAATTGGGCCTCCCTCTTCCCCCACCACACACCGATAGTCGAGCACTGCAGGTAGGTATCCATGCCACAGAGACAAACTGCACATGTCCCATCTCACGTTCCAGTAGGCCAACCACTCTATATCTTTGACGTGGGCACACACAAATTCGATGGCACTCTTTATCGATCGCGCGCGCACGCACACACACACATCATCCCTCTCTTCGATTCTATGGACACCTCAAGCCGATGATACCTCCACTCTCTTCTCGTGGATCGCCCCCTCTATATATATGTTATATCCAGGACTCTATTTCACACACATTTCATATGTTAAATTTTTTGATTGACCCCCCCCCCCAAAAAAACTCTCAAGAACCCACACACTATATCTCTCTAGGTTTGTATCTCTCTCACACAACCCCATGCAGGTGGTGTACATATACAAGAAGAGAATATGTGCACCGTGCATGTACTCACGCTTCGTGCCCAGTCACACCGGCGCGGGTACACGGTGGAGCTCATTTCTTTACGAAATGGCAGCCCACGTGCTAATTTGAATGCTTGTAGCGGTTGTTTACCTAGGGAGGTCGTGTACCGCGCGTGCACGAAACAAAGTTCAACTTGACGCGTTGCCGCGTTATTTTTAAAAGTTATAGTGCTCAATGGCACGTACACAGAATATAAAACGATTTTTATGGAGGAAAAGGTAGTCCACTCTTCAGAGTATCTCACACAAGGCTCCGGTGGCCTCTCTCTCTCTCACCGTTGGTCACTGATCCGGCCGCATCCCGTCCGCCGGGGGAAAGGGAGTGCGGTGGCCTCTCTCTCTCACCGTTGGTCACTGATCCGGCCGCATCCTGTCCGCCGGGGGAAAGGGGGTGCGGTGGCCTCTCTCTCTCACCGTTGGTCACTGATCCGGCTGCATCCCGTCCGCCGGGGGAAAGGGAGGAAGTGCATCGTTTCTCCGTTCGACGGCGCCGAGGCAGCACGTCCCGGTCTGCGGTACACGCCGTTCTCTCTGACCAAGGTCCGGCGCGGCAGGGCCTACGCCACCTGCTCGCAGATTCCGCCTGCCGCCGCTCACCTAGTTACATCCCGACGACCTCCAGGTATCCCCTCCGGCCTTGTTCCACTACCCGTTTTCCCACGTCGCTGCATGTGGATCTTCCATAGTTCTTTGCCCTAAACGTCGCTCGCCTGGCGTACTTTCCATATTGCATTCTCGTCCTCACACCGTTTTAGACAAACACAACCGTGTTGTTATCTTCCCTTAGGATAAGGAATATGCTTCTTTTTTGTCGTCGCATGTGTCATCAACTATTATTGGCCAGTAATTGTTTCCTTTCTACATATTTTTTGCAAACAGGGCTATCCATTTCACGTCGTTGCTATTGTGACCTTTTGGTGAACTGCACAAATCACTTTTTTCTTAAGAGTGTTTTGTGCAGTTGTACTAAAATGTCACACGGGCAACGTCTCTACATTTCAGTGCGACTGCACAAAGGGAGATTGGTTTTGCTCTATCCTCCTCATCCAACTCCGAGCCTAGTCTTCTCCAACTAGTTAGTCTTAAGAGAGACTGCAAAGGTGACCGGCTTCTATTTGTGTGTTTATTGTTTCATCAGCAATCCTCTATTATCGTAATCACACTTGATATCTTTGGAACAGGGACGCTCAGCTCTATTTTAGTGGAACTGCACAAAATGATTGGAATGTTGCATGCTCCAGACAGCTACTTTTTTTCCCAACATGCCTTGTTGATTTAGACAGAGCTGGGGGACGTTGCTGCCAATGAAAGCATGGATCAATTTTAATTTAACACCTTCTCACAACTTTGTCTTCAGTTGTGATGTAATTATTAGCTCTGATCTGCTAATAATTGACATGCATTAGCAAGGAAGTTAGTTTTTTATTGTTTCCGAAAGAGCATCGATGGCAAGACACGCGAAACAAAAGCTGAAAGCTCACACCATTGTACAATTTCATGTCGCTGGAAAATTATTTGTATAGTACGTCAATTATGTAAACAAATGATGAAAGCTTGATAGCATTGCCAGAAGCCTCTTCATCATCCGGGTCCATGTGCCATGCACAAAATTATACTCCTTCGTTCCTAAATATTTGTCTTTTTACAAACTTCAAACGGGCATATTTTAGATTGTAGATTTACTCATTTTGCTTCATATGTGTACTCCCTCCATTCATAAATATTCTATTTGTCTTAACAGAGATTTCAACAAGTGACTACATACAGAGCAAAATGAGTGGATCTACACTCTAAAATATGTCTATATACATCAGTATGTGCCAGTCCATTTGAAATCTCTAAAAAGACAAATATTTGAGAGAGAGAGAGAGTAGTCACTCGTTGAAATATCTAAAAAGACAGATACTCCGGAGTATATTTAAGAACCGAGGGGTAGTGCATAACCACATGGGAGACTCAGCCCGGTCATTGCGCCGCATTAACAGTGAGTAATGAGTAGTCAAATCATAAGCCCCACCTTTCCCACTGTAAGTTGCTCTCAAGAAGCAACCATCAATACGCTCTTCTTTGAATCCGCTCATACTTCTCCATCCGTCACTGTTTATACAACACGCTTCAGAAAAAAGAAAAAAATCTATGGGACCAAGGCGACTAGCGATCGGCCAGAAAAATAGCATTGGTAGTTATAGCACGGCGTCTATTACTAGAGGGAATAATGCGTACACACATGCATGCAGTGCTTCCACCCCGGGTACACACATGCATGCACTCCATAGTAGTACAGTACATGGAGAGAAAATTGTGGACTTGATTGCGGTTACCACGCCCTAATTAATTGAGCATTATACCAAACGCGTCTAAAGTCTCTTTGGTGGTGGAAATGCATTGAGAGAAATGCATCATAATGAAGCGCACCCTGTAAACTGTGACGGAGGGTGGAGTAGTATGAAGGTGCAAAACCAAGTACGCGTACTACTGCGCTTTGCTCTTCGCCCCTTCGTGAAGTCGAACAATGATGGTACTCCGCATGTTGGGTACTACAGTGTATGCCTCTGACAATCTGACACCGAATGGACTGATGCATGTCCACCGAGGGTAGGTTGCATTAGTCAAAAGGCGTAAGCGAGCTTCACCTTGTCCTGCAAGCTTCTCCTCGTTCTGCGAGTTGATGAGACACACCAAAAAGTAGTGCTAGTCTATACTCCCCCCTTTCCGGTTAATATGGGCTTAACCTTTTTTGCGGGTAAATGAGAGAGCTTTATTCATATATAAGCATTCTTAGGACGATCAGCCAAGACACTAGTCACTAGGAAGTGAGGTACCCCGCAAAAAAAGAAGTAGGAAGCGAGGTGTTTCATCAAGCCAGCTCTCGGCCACATTCAAAGTGCGGCAAGCACGGTTCGCATGAAGATGCACTGCATGGTTTGCTGACATGTTTACATGCTGAATAACAAAAAAAGAGGAAATGTTACCGAGCGCTACTATTTGTAACAGGATATGAGCCAGAATTAAGCGAGAATTGTGGTGAGTGTTCCATGCAATCAACTTCCATTATCACATGCGAGAACCCTCGAAGAGAACCAAATGTGTTGAAGATTGCTTTATCACATTTTAAAATTATAATAAGAGTGCAGACGCTCCTCCATCTGGTTCCTAGTACTAGTATAGTACGTACCTTTATGGAATACTATAGTAGTAGTACTAGTAAACTTTGCGCTTGGCTGTTCGGGAAGTCGAACAATAATAGCACTAGTAGTATAGTGTATGCTTCTGGCTATCTGAGACCGAATTAACTGTTGCACGTCCACCGCCTGAGCGAGGGAGAGCTTGCATTAGTCAAAAGTTTCTCCTTGTCCTACGAGCCACCGCGCGCAAGCTTCTCCTGCCCTGCAACCTTCTCCTCGTTCGGCAAGTTGACGGGACACAGCAAAGTAATGCTAGTCCATGCTGCCTCATCTCCGGTTAATATGGCTTAATTTCAAACGAGATAAATACACTGTCTGTCACTGTATATTTGTAAAAATACGGTTAGTGGACTTCATAATACGCTCATTGTGCTCAATATATATATTTTCCGGTGTTCATACGGTCACTAGCTCACCCTGACTGAGTATGTGTGTGCATGCACATGTAGGTTGAGCACTTGAGCATGACCGTGTGTGTTCCATCGTGTGCTCGGACATGCATGCATTAGGGCGTCGCACGTGTTTTTGCGTCCATGTGTACGTGTGACTGTTGCATACACGTAGGGGGAGTACATGTAGGGGCCACTAAGGAGCAGTCAAATCACACAGTAAGTTAGTCGGAAGAAGCAACCATCATTTCACTCTTGAATGACACGTATGCAATATAAAATGGTCGATATGGAGAGAAAAAGAAAACCATTATATATACAGTAGCAGGAGCCTAAGCTACAAGCCTGCTTGCTTAGGTTGCTCTCTTCACAAGCATAGAACGACGGGCCTGATCCCACAGCTGGGGGAAGGGAACAATGTTCTGCGTAGACGCGGTCGACATCGGCGAGGGAGAAAACCCACAGTCGGTGCGTCCCAATCGGGGGTCACTGCGGTATGGGCCGATGCCGCGTCCCAACCGCCCTTTTAGCTATAGCCTGACGTCCTAGGTAGTCCATCTTCCTTTTGGAGCCGGCTTGCTCCACTGCCATAGCTTCATCTCCATGTCAATCTTTCTCTACTTCTACCGGCTTCTACTTGTGATGAGTTTATGTCTCATGAACTAGTGCCAGTACTATTATTCTAATCACACTTCTTCAATATCTTTGCCATCAGGGATGCTCAGGTCAATTTTAGTGGAACTGCACAAAAGCATCGTATGATCCGAGGGTGCCAGCCATCTTTCCTTCGACAGGTTCTACCTGGCTAGGAAATTAAATCATCTTTAGGGTTTAGGGTTTAAGTCGTAGTGACCCCATCAGTAGTTTTTCTATCGTACACGCTCTCACAACTTTTTTCTTTAGTTGTGAAGTAAATATTGGCTATGATTTGTGAATCATTGAGATGCATCAGCATGCGTGTTAGTTTTCCTTTGTATTTGATGGAATGTTGTAACGGGACAACCTTGGAATAGGAATGAAAATGGAGTGGAAAAGTTTCCGTTTTTCCGGAGAAAAAATGGAAACGGAGGGAAACCAACGTTTCGTTTCGTTGGATCGCGCCATCGAGCAAAACCAACGTTTAAATCACGTCTGTCGTGTTCGTGTCTCACCCTCCTCCACGGCTCGACCCCACACGGTTGCTCGGCATGCCACTCACCGCAAACCGAGTAGTATACCATAAATTTCCTGCCTGCTTGTCGATGGATCGCGCCATGGAGTACTAGCACTACTGGAAGAGATTAACGAGTTGGGGAGGACAGCTAGCTGTAGCACGGACTCCCAAGAACTTACTACTGGAAGAGATCGTGCATGTTGTAGCCGGCTATTGCGACCTTTGAACGCGGAGCAGCCACGTGCACCCGGAAGCGGCGCGGGCGACACTCTCTCGGTCGGCGCGCCGTAATCAATGATGGCGCCAGTGAGAGGTCACGTCCGCTCTGGCCGGGCATGAATGCGGCACTGACCGTTTCGGGCGGGAAGCACGCGCGGGTGATGAAGAGGGTTCAGGTTGGTCAGGACCGGCCGTGGTAGCGGTCCGGACATGCGCAAACAAGAGATGTTGTAAATATTGCTGCGTATATAATTAACAACACAAATAATGTGCCAGTTGGACAAATATGATTGGAGATGGAGATGGAAATGGAATTTTACGTAAACACGGATATGCATGTCTATGTCTATGTGTGTGTGCGCGACGACTCTCGCGACCTGGAAGCGGGGGCGTGTTTTTGATTGAGTTTTCTTTCTTGATACGTTAGAAAATTAGTTTGTCTAATTCACATCTAGATGTTATTTAAGGATATCACATCTAAGCTCCCACAAGTATATAATGTAGCAACAAGAAACAAAAAAAACTAGGAAAAGACCACAAACAGAGTGGACATCAACTTATATGTGACATAACTATGTCACATCTAGATGTGTCCTAGACAGACCCTTAAAAAATTGCCCGCCAGTTTTCGTTTCTTTTTTCCGGGAACGCACGTATTCTATTTAAAATCACTGCTATGGAGAGATTTTTTTCTCCATTATAGCCTCTTGTTTGATAGAGTTTTTCGCGTCTCGCTCTCTCACCCTCTCCATATCAAAACAAGATGACAGTGTCCACTCTATCTCTCTCCTCACCGGTGGTCATAGATCTGGCTGAATCCCGTCTGCTACGGGACGTGAGGAGGTGCAGCGTTGACATTGTCGCCGTCGGCGACGGAGGAAGCCGATGCACACCATCCTCTCGGAGCCGGCGCTGGCGCGGACGAAGATCCTCCGCGCCCTTGTTCGCTGCCGTCGTGTGGGCAGATCCCGCTCGCCCGCCTAAATGACATCTCGCCCACCTGAGGTATAACTTCTTGTACTGGTCCAGCTCCCCATGTCGATGTGTGCGGGTTTTCTTCTATGCGACTACTCCCCAGCTCCCCATGCACAGTAGCTAGGGTTCGTTGGCTGGTCCAACATCACCTACTAGTACTATTATAGAGGAAATGCCACTCAAAAAGTTGTCCCGATTTATGCCTCGGTGGAGGTATATATGTTGTTTCGACAAAAAGTACATGGTGGTTGTGTGGTCATTGTCCATATGGTGGTAGTACTATCACTGGTTAAATGAAGAAATGCTTTTTTCTCGGGTATCCTGGTTTAGTTCCCATCAAGATAATTATGATGCTTCTGTTTATTGGTGTACTTTTCATTAATTCTTATTGACAATTGAGATGTTGTTGCTAACCCTTTTTTATATTTTTGGAAACAGCAATGCATGTCTCCATACCCGGGCATGTCTTCCTCAATTTTAGTGGAACTGCACAAAATTGGATGGCCATTGTTGTTCCGCCTCACTGTCCTCTGCCACGTGGTTCTTCCTTCCTCGAGCTTGATTACTGAGAAGAAACAGACCACAGTGAGGATTTGTCGAACTTCTTAGGTGCCTCACCCAAACTTGATGCCAAATGGATGATGCATCACCACAATGACCTATCGATGCTCATGGTTGCGCCTCATGGTTGCGTCGGCTGGTGAAGCTGATCGATTTTTGACGAAAAACAAGTTGTCTTCCATCAGTGCTCTTTGCTTGTTACGCACAAAGATGATATCCTTCGTCAGTTCACCTTGGTTGCGTTGGAGACGTAGTCGTCTTTCACGTTGGTGCAATTTTTGCTAGGGTTTTACGACAGGTGGGCCCAAAATGTGGCTAGCTCACCTGTCATACAGCCAAAAGCAGGTGCAGTGAAGGTATCGGAGCTCAGTTCGTACTACAGTAGTATATATATATATATATATATAAGCGGGAGCCTCAGCGCTTGTTCGCTAGGGTTTGCACTCTCCACATGCTCGCCGCACTACATATATGTTACTCCCTCCGTTCTGAATTACTTATCTTAGATTTGTCTAGATACGGAGGTATCTAGCACTAAAATGAGTCTAGATACATTTGCTAGGGTTTGCTATATTCACAGTCTCTCACCCTCTCTTCACCAGATCTAAACAAGACTGCATTGGCCTCTTGTCTCTCTCTCCCCCCTCATAGCTGGTGAAGGAGGCGTCTGTATCCCATCGCAGCGGGAAGGGGAGGAGGTGCAGCATTCACTCTATCGCCTTCGGCGAGGGAGGCAATCCACTGTCGGCTGTGCTGTTCTCTTTCACCCAGTGCTTGTGCGGGAGGGCCACCGACCCCTTCTTCCTCGCTGCCGTACTTAGTGTGGGCAGATCCGGCCTCCCGCCGCACGCCTTGCCACACCACGACGACCCTAAGGTATGTTTCTTTGAAACCGTCGTTGCTCTAGCTGCATGTGGATCTTTTTCGATCTGTAGTCGAATCTAGGTCTTGGTTCAAAGAGGAATGAAGGGTGCGGTGGGCTGGAGCAAGAATCTAGGACGTGGTTCAATGTGGAAAGGAGGGGCGGAAAGTAGTATAGACTGGCTATCCAGCCGCTTTGTAGGTCGAAAAGAGAAAAAGGGGGTAACCCAGTACACACATCTGTAAGGAACCGATCTCTTTGTTGAAAAGGGAAAGAAACTGGGGGGTCGGGTAGTTTGTGCATGACTAGATTTGCTGCCCTCACATAGGAAGAAGGTTCAAAGACAACAAATATGGGACCAGCGCATATATGCTGCTTGGCTACATACTCTGCATCACCCATTTATACGTGTGGACGCACATGGTGCTCGCATGTCCCATGCAGCTATTTTGCTGTTGTTAATCTCAGAATTAACTACTGATCTGTTTTAAAAGAGTTTCTCTGTTAATATGAATCAATGCAACCATTTTAGAAATGCCACTGTCTTATACTTTGTTTTCCATCAAGATAAGGTGGATGCTTCTTTTTGTGGCCGCATGTTTCATCCTCCTTTATTGGCCAGTAATTGTTTTCTTTTTTGCCTCTTAAAACAGGGATATCTATTCAACTTGTTGCTATAGAAAACTTAAATGTCACACCGGCAACTTTGCTTGATTTCAGTGCAACTGCACAAAACTTGATTGGATTTCCTATTCGTGTTGGTAGATTCGTATTTTATGTTGGTCGTCTCAGGAAAGGTCAGTACATGCCTTCATCCACATGATTGTGCAGTGTGTTTTGAGATGTTGTGCTACTTGTATTGGTACTGTTTTAAATAAATGATGAATTGAAGCTATTGTATTGCTGTGTTTTCCCATTAAGTAGTGAACAAAAATGGGACCAACCCAGACATGATGCTTGTTGCTTTGTTACAACAAATTCAGCATCACCCCCTTTGTAAGCCAGTAATTGATGCCACTCTCAGAATTAACTACTGAATCTTATTTCAAAACTGCAACGCTTGTTAGGGATTGGCGGGATTACCATTTTTGTGGCCGCATGTTTCATCCTCCTTTATTAGCCAGTAATTGATTCCTTTTTTGCCTCTGTTTATACAGGGATATCTATTCAACTTGTTGTTATTGTGACATTTTGCTTTGCTACGCGAAACACTTTGCTTGATTTCAGTGCAACTGCACAAAACGAGATTGGATTTCCTATTCGTGTTGGCAGATTCGTATGTGATCTTGTGTGCGTCATGACAAGTTGGTACTTGCCTTCATCCACATGGTCGTGCAGTGTGTTTTGAGATGTTGTGCTACTTGTATTGGTACTGTTTTAAATAAATGATGAATTGAAGCTATTGTATTGCTGTCTTTTCCCATTAAGTAGTGAACAAAAATGGGACCAACCCAGACATGATACTTGTTGCTTTGTTACAACAAATTCAGCATCACCCCCTTTATAAGCTTTGTCGTTCTTTATACATGTTGAAACAAGGCATTGTTAAGATAATGTCTCGGTCAATATGAATGAATCACACTGATGGAGAATTGCTACTCTCCTGCTTTGTTTCCCATTAAGATAAAGTAGATCAGTAGATGCTTTTCTTCTGGGAGTACAAGTCATCAACCGTTATTTCTTAGTAATTGTTTCCCTTATACCTATTGTTGCTTACAGGGATATCAAAATTAAAGCTCGGTTTTATTCCGACTTCGATTTTAGTTGAACTGCACAAAAGGAGCCAATGTGTAAGGCAAACTGCTGCATTACTGGGTCTAGTTGGTCGTTCCACTTTGCAGAAAGAAGCAGTCACTGTTTGCGCTACATTACAGAAGGAATGACCGAGAAGCTTTACAGAGTATTATTAGACACCGGTGACATGACTAGTTTGCAGAGACCATTGGCAATTTAACAATACGTGGAGTGCCCTGGGCCAAAAGTGCCCAAACAAGTATTAAAGCTACGACATGACTCCACGATCATAGGCATTACATATTTTGAATGGGAAAAGCCTGTCAAAGTTTAATCATTGATGTTAGCAAGAAGACGTTAGTTTAATATATTGGAATTGGAAAACCTTGTCAAAATTTGCTCATTGATGTTAGCCGGAAGACATGCATTTGATATTTTTGAGTAGGACGCCCTTGCTGTGAGCAGCGTCGAGTGTTTTTTCCCTATTCCTGTGTTCAGTTTAGAAGTAAATAGTTACTCTGTTGAGATATTCCTGTGTTAAGAGTTTGTTCTGAATATTGTCTATGTAATGCCAGGCCTTGTGTTTGATTGCAAAGTTGAGCTTGGAATGTTGTGGCATGCGGCATCACGAGCTGTTCCCCGTGCCTCCTGAGAACAATGCTTCGTATTGTTTTGCATGTCGATCTAATGCCAGTGATTTGCTTGTTAAGAAGATCATCCTCTTATGTTGTTTCCGTGCTTAAGAAGTTCATCGTCTGATGTTTCATTCATAGCCTATACGACAAGTTGGGTAGGTTAGACGTGAAACCATATGATCTTCCGACCAACTCATGATATTAGGCCGTGATTGGATCGTCGTTTTCCAACCAAAACCGCTTGTAAAACTGATGCTTGTAAATTAAAGCAGATGGTCTCGGGCGAAGGCGCTTGGTTGGTCGATTTCGACTAGTAAAATATCGGAAGTACTTGACACACGATAAAAGCGCTGAACGACACTCGAACGATTGCTAATCCAGCTGTTAGCAGCTGTTTCAGCCTTGCCCATGGATGGCATGATATGCACGTCGTGCATGTATCGTCTGGTAATGTCGTCCATATAGCAGTGCTCGTAAAATATACACTGGTCTCTCAAATTACACGCGTAACCCGCCGGTTTTACTTACAGACCTCGGGCCCTCGGTTTCATTATGCCTGTATTTTACGCGTTGTTTTCGATGACGAGTAAATTACACTTGTATGTTAATACAGATTTGAAATAAACCAGAGCTCCCAAGCACGGCCTTACCGTTTCATGCCATCTCAGTTTCTCGAAGGTGCTCATAGGTGTCCGATGATCCTGGCTTCCTGAATGAGTAGCGGTCGCTGTATCAGACCATCCGGAGGGCCCACGAGGCCCTCTCCGTTGTCCTTCGAGTTGTTGCACTCGCCATGGCGCCGAGCATTCTTAACATTGTCAACGAACACGAGGATTCAGGAGATCACTTTATTTTGACTGGATGACATTAGGAACCCACTAGGGCAATAGCCGTACGTACGCAAGTGCCTCCTTATTATGTACAACTATATTTTTTTTTGCTTTCTCCTGGTTTCATGACATCACGGTCCCACACCATTGTCAACCTATGTAGTCAATATAAACGAGAGAATTGCACAAGGTGCGGCCGACAGCTGGGACCAAGCAGCTCGAGCAGTATTTGTGTTTTTGAGGCGTGAGCACTGCAGAGTTTTTCTTGGCGATGATTTTGTTGTTGTTCAGAGGAGAGCAGGGTATTAACTGGGTGGGCTGTGGCCCGTCTAGCCCAGGCCAGATATCCAGCCCAGATACTAATTTTTTCAAGATGAAAATGGCTAGTCCAGCTATACATCTTTTTGAGGAATACCCAGGCAAGGTCAACTTGTTACGCTGGGCTGCAACTCTTTCCTAGGAGGGATGCATTAGGCTTAACAGGAAAATGGGCTTTAAAAATAATAAATGGGATGTAATTATAAAAACTGGGCAGTAACTATAAAAAATGCACCAAACACGAAATTAGTTTATAAAATATTATTTATGGATTTTGAAAATCTTAAATTTTCATTGTTGCGCGCGCAATGTTTCGTTGGATTTTTACGTAATGCAAATTTATATTTAATCTGACTAGAAATTTCGGAATAAAAATATTTCGGAGCCCATCAAAATGTGGGAAATTTTATTGAATTCTGTCTTCAACGGTTGGTTGAAATTATTAATCATTGTCCTAGCTAGAAAATGGGATGTACTTTTAACAAACTGTAAATGGTTTGTTGTAAATTCCATTAGAATTCCAAAATGGGATGTACATTCTTACAAAATGCAAATGGGCTATAAGTTCTCTGCCACACACTTGTGGGCCTACTAAGTGACGCGTCCCCTAAAAAAATAAGTTGACGCATATGCAAGGCTTTGCCAACTTATTATAGTCAACACACGGTTCTAGCAGCAGTGGCCGTTGGATGTCTATCCAACGGATGTCGTGCTTCTTCTTCAATCTCGGATATTCTTAGCTTCGGCCGCCCAAAAAATGATTCCTCCCCTGACATCTGGGGCGCACCGTTTCGGAGGCTGGCCTGTGGGCCTACTAAGTTGGAGCGTACCAAGGGATTTGTCAACTTAGTCAATAATAAACGTTTCTAGCTTCAGTGACCGTACGATGTCCATCCAACGGCCGTAGTGCTTCTTTAACCTCTGGTCTTCTTGGTCCAGCCGCCCAAAGCAGCGCCGGTCATGCCGCCTGCTCCTGCCTCCCGTGGCCGGCTGTGCTGCCGCGGAGGCCTCACCGCCCCCATACTACTCCCACCGCTAGCCAGGCCATCCCTCCACTCACCCACACCCCCTGTTATTCTGCGGCGACGGCAGCCTCACACCGCAGCCGAACTAGTGAACCCTCGTACTCCTCTCCGCGCGGGCTTCCACTGTTGCGTCTTCCCCGGCTCTGCGTCGTCCCCTTCCTAGGCCTCGCCGTTGTCCAGACCACCGCCCTGGTGCTCTCGGTGCGGTGTGGTCAACGTGGTCAATGACCGACTTCCATCGGAAGAGTACTGTATGTGGAGAGGCTGACAGTTGGGTCCAGGCGGCCGCAAGGAAGTGCCTCCTTATTACACGCAAAATAATTATTCCTCCACCTTACAGAAGGGACCCACCGGATGGGCCACCTTATTTCACGAAAAAAACATTTCTCCCCTGACTGATCGGACCCACCGGACGGGCCAGCGTATTTCGGGAAAAAATCGTCCCCCCCCCGCTGTCAGCTCGGACCCACCGGAAGTGCCTCCTTATTACGCACAAAAAAATGAATACTCCCCCTGCTAGCTGGGACCCACCATGGTGGGAGGCTGACTTGTGGGCCTACTAAGTTAACTGGGACAGGGGCCTTTGTCAACTTTAGTCAATATGAATGATTCTAGCTCCAGTGACCGTACGATGTCCATCCAACAGCCGTAGTGCTTCTTCAACCTCTGGTCTTCTTGCTCCAGCCGCCCAAAGCAGCGCCGGTCGTGCCGCATGCTCCTGCCTCCCGTGGCCAGCTGTGCTGCCACGGAGACCTCACCGCCCCCTACTATTCCCACAGCTGGCCAGGCCCTGCGGCGATGGTAGCCTCACACCGCAGCCAAACCAGTGAACCCTCGTACTCCTCTCCGCATGGGCTTCCACTGTCGCGTCTTCCCCGGCTCCCTGTCGTCCCCTTCCTAGGCCCCGCCGTCGTCCACCGCACTTGTGCTCTCAGCGCGGCGTGGTCAACATGGTCAAGGAACGACTTCCATCGGACGTGGACTGTACGTGGAGAGGCTGACAGCTGGGTCCATGGCTGCAGCAAGGAAGTGCCTCCTTATTACGTGCAAAATAATTATTCCTCCACCTGACAGCGGGGACCCACCGGACGGGCCACCGTATTTCGCAAAAAAAACGTTTCCCCCCTGACTGCTGGGACCCACCAGCTACACCTTCGCACACAAGGAAGTGTGTCCAGGAAAAAAAATGATTCGCCCCCCTGACTGCTGGGACCCACCAGCTACATCTTCGCACGCAAGGAAGTGCCTGACAGTCGGGACCCACCTGGTCGAAGCGTACGTAGCGTTGTCATTCTGGTCGTAAACGTGTACGTACATATATACTGGTCGATGTAGAGGCGCGCACGTGTCATAGTAGAGGCGCGCACGTAGCATGTACACGTACGTACAGTGGCCAGGGTGCAAGAAAGAAAATATGGCCACGTATGTGTACATACGGGCGGGGTCTCGAACGCCTACTCGCGCACATGTACGGATAGGGCTCATGTACATGGCTGGGTCGTAACGGAGAAACAACGTCGTCGTCATGTTCATGGGGAGGCAACAGAATGCGTCGTGTTCATGGGGAGGCAACGGAATGTGTTGTGTTCATCGGAAGGGCTTGGACGGAATAGGCGATGGAAACGAGGCCTGGCGTATCGCAGAACGGAGGAAACGGCCTTGTGTTCGACCGGCCACATTCGAAACAGGATCCTGTTCATCAGGAGGGGTCTGGCGTACCACAAACGGAGGAAACGGACCTCCTACGGTCGAAACGGGGGTCCTGTTGATCGGGAGGGGTGTGGCGTACCACAAAACGGAGGAAACGGACTTGTGTTGGAGCGCTACGGTCGAAACGGGGGTCATGTTCATTGGGAGGGGTGTGGCGTACCGCAAAACGGGACTCCACGGGATACTGTTCATCTCCACCGTCGACCCCCTCCAGCCTCCAAGAGCTACTGTTCATCCACCGTCGACCTCCTCCAGCCTCCACCTGCGACTGTTCATCCACGGGCTCCTGTTCATCCAGCCTCCACCGCGTGCTACTCCACCGGCTACTGTTCAACCACCCCTCAACCGTCTACTGTTCATCCAGCCCTCCACACCACAGGGTCCTGTTCAACCACCCCTCCACCGTCTACTGTTCATCCAGCCCTCCACACCACGGGTTCCTGTTCATCCACCCCTCCACGGGCACCCCTCCACCGTCTACTGTTCATCCAGCCCTCAACCACACCACGGGGTCCTGTTCATCCAGAGGCAATGCCACCGCTCAATGTTCATCCAACCCCCCCTCCCCCCGCAACGCTCACTGTTCATCCCATCGATCGGCTTCAGTTAGCAGCAGTAGCGAAGGAATTGCTCGATCGGGTTCAGTTAACAGCCATCGATCGATCGCTCGGGTTCAGTAACGCGTAGCCTGCAGTGCAATCGCTCGGGTTCAGTTAGAGCCCAACGCCTCGCTTGGGTTCAGTATAAGCCAACGCCTCGCACACACGCGCGTACGTGTACGAGAGAAACGCGCATCGCTCGGCCCCCGACCTCCCACCGTAACCGGGAACTCCCCAAAATTTTCCTCCCCCTCGCTTCTACCACGGTTTTTTCCGTCATGGACGGCCCAAAGAATGTCATGCAGCTGCATCTCCAGCCCGCCCAGAATGAAAAGCCCATTTTCTGTCATGATTTTTTGTCATGGAAGTAGGAGCCCACCACATCTATGATGATGCCGGGTTTTGTCACAATTATCGTCATAGAAGTGTCATATGTATGACAGAAAAAATTTCGTTCGACCCAAAATGTCACGGATGTGTATTTTTTTTGTACTGAATGTATTCAGATTCATAAGTGAAGAGAGATACACAGTTCTGCTTCTTTGAAGACCAACATACAAGTGATCGTCCCAGAAAGTGACATTTGCCTGATTTAGACTTGCGATCCACCTTGTCACCAGCATAATCAGCATCCGAGAATCCAACTAGATCAAACTCTGAGCCCTTTGGATACCATAATACTAGTGTTGGGGTGTGAGCCAAATATCAAAGAATTCTCTTCACAGCTAAGTGATGTGATTCCTTTGGTGCCGCTTGGAATCGGGCACACATGCAAACACTAAGCATGATATCTGGCCTAGATGCACATAAATAAAGCAAAGAACCAATCATGGAGTGGTATACCTTTTGATCAAACTCTTTACCATTGGCGTCAGAATCTAGACGACTCTTGGTAGGCATTGGCGTCATGTAACCTTAGCAGTCTTGCATTCCAAACTTCTTCAGGCAATCCTTGAGGTATTTCTCTTGAGATATGAAGATGTCATTGCGTTGCTGTCGTATTTGAAGACCAAGGAAGAACTTCAGCTCACCCATCATGGACATCTGATATTGCTCTTGCATCATGTATCCAAACTCATCATTGTATTTCTGATTAGTGCAGCCGAAGATAATGTCATCCACATATATTTGGCACACAAACAGTTCACCATCATATGTCTTCGTGAAGAGCGTGGGATCCAGGGAACCAGGTTTGAAACCTTTGCTCTTCAGGAAGTCCTTGAGTGTGTCATACCAAGCACGAGGGGCTTGTTTGAGGCCATACAGTGCCTTGTTGAGCTTGTAAACCATGTCAGGATGTTTTGGATCTTCAAAGCCAGGCGGTTGTGCAAGATACACTTCTTCTTCAATCTTGCCATTGACAAAGGCACTCTTCACATCCATTTGATACAAAAGAATGTTATGATGATTTGCATAGGCCAGCAGCATGCGTATAGCTTCAAGCCTAGCCATAGGAGCAAATGTTTCATCAAAGTCAATTCCTTCAACTTGAGTGTATCCTTGAGCAACGAGACGAGCCTTGTTTCTGACAACTTGACCATGCTCATCTTGCTTGTTGCGATATATCCATTTAGTGCCTATGATACTGTGCTTACGAGGATCAGGACGCTTGACCAGTTCCCATACATTATTCAGCTCAAACTGTTGAAGCTCTTCTTACATAGCTTGAATCCATTCACGTTCCATGAAGGCTTCATCAACTTTCTTGGGTTCAGATATTGAGACGAATGCGAAGTGCCCACAGAAATTTGCTAGTTGGGTTTCCCTTGAACGAGTGAGTGGACCAGGTGCATTGATGCTATCAATTATTTTCTCGATCTTTAGTTCATTTGCAACACGAGGATGAACGGGACGAAGATTTTCCTCTTGCCGGTCATTGTCATCGTTAGAAGGATTGTCTTCAGGCTGAGTATTGTCTTCAGGTTGATCAGGTGCAGAGATGATGAGTTCCTCTTTGGGTTGTGCTTCAGACGGTATGATTTCTCCAGTTCCCATAAGTTTGATGGATTCACTAGATGGAACTTCTTCTAGCACATTTGGCAGGTGCTCTCTTTGTGAGCCATTAGTCTCATCGAACCGCACATCCACAATTTCAACCACTTTATAGTGAAAGAGGTTAAAGACTCTGTAGGAGTGCGAATCCTTTCCGTAACCAAGCATGAAACATTCATGTGCTTTCGGTGCAAATTTTGAAGTGTGATGTGGATCCTTGATCCAGCACCTGGCACCAAATACTCTGAAGTAACTGACATTTGGCTTCTTACCAGTGAGGAGCTCATAGGATGTTTTGTTCAGAAGCTTGTGAAGATAAACACGGTTGATGACATGGCATGCAGTATCAATGGCTTCGGGCCAGAACTTTCTTGGAGTCTTGTATTCATCGAGCATCGTCCGGGCCATCTCAATGAGTGTTCTGTTCGTGCGTTCCATGATGCCATTCTGCTGCGGCGTGTACGGAGCTGAGAACTCATGAGTGATGCCCAAAGTATCAAAATAAGTGTCGAGGCCGGTGTTCTTGAATTCAGTGCCATTGTCACTTCTGATGTGCTTGATCTTGATGGCATAGTTTTTCATGGCTCGATTGGCGAAGCGTCTGAAGACATCCTGCACTTCACTCTTGTAGAGGATTATATGCACCCATGTATATCTTGAATAATCATAAATAATGACGAAGCCATAGAGACAAGCAGTAGTAGTAAGAGTTGAGTAGTGAATGGGACCGAAGAGGTCCATGTGTAGCAGTTCGAAGGGTTGAGTCGTTGTCATGATTGTCTTCGAGGGATGCTTGGCCCTCGTCATCTTTCCAGCTTTGCAGACACTGCATAAGTGATCCTTCTTGAACTTGACGCCCTCGATGCCTATGATATGCTTCTTCTTTGCAAGAGTGTGCAAATTCCTCATGCCAGCATGCCCTAGCCTCCGATGCCAGAGCCAGCATTCTGAAGCTTTCGCAAGAAGACATACAGCAAGCTGTGGTCCTGCTAAGAAATCTACCATGTACAAATCATCTTTCCGATACCCTTCAAAGACTAGAGACTTGTCAGATTCCATTAGACCAAGGCAACGATATTCTCCAAACATCACAATCATATTCAAATCGCAAAGCATTGAGACAGACATTAAGTTGAAACCAAGGGATTCAACAAGCATCACTTTATCCATGTGCTGATCCCTTGATATTGCAACTCTACCTAGACCCAATACCTTACTTTTACCAGTATCAGCAAATGTGATGTGACTCTTGTCAGATGGACGTAAGGTTGAGTCCATGAGAAGACTTCGCTTGCCAGTCATGTGATTAGTACATCCACTGTCAATAATCCATTCTGAAGCAGCTGGTGTCATACCCTACGGTGCAGTTAGGGGGATAGGCTTCACGAAGAGAATTGTGAAGCATAAACATTTGACGAGCAAGTGGATTATGAAAGCTTAGATCGAGGTTAGGACTGATAGGGCAAGTAGCAAGCGACTCAGGAACAAAATACATAATAAGACCATTTGAGCATTTGATCTTGTGCCCTACAAGATTTTTAAGGTCCCCAGCAATAGCTTCAGACGCATTTAATTTCCGGCTGGAGACCCTTCCCTGCAAAAGAGAGTTAAGCTTTCTTAGCCACCCACATCTTCAAGGGTGGCTTCGAAGCAATGAGTCTAAGTGCAGCATCTGAGAACTTTGGCTTTGGAGCCCTATAAAATAGTCTTGCAGGTGGACAATAGTACTCATAAGAATAAGCAGAGTAGTTCTTGGTCTTATGAACATGGCAGTTTGATGAAACACGCTCCTATTCATAGGCCTGAGTATGGTTTCCCTGCAAAACATTTCCGTTAGTGCGACTCAGGTGAGTCCTCTGTCTGTATGAAGCCTTTGGACCATATGAAGCCCGTGGTCTGGGGTTTGTCTTCTTCACTTGTGGTGTCAAGACGACATACACAGGAAGATTTTCCAGACACTTTTTCGGCACCCAGACTTTCTTCATAGGTGTCCCATTCCTGCAGTTAGTACCAATATACCTGGCAAACACTTCACCATTATGATTCTTAAACATTTTATAGTTTGCATCAAAGGATTCATCAATAACAATGGGATTAGCACAAGTGAAGTCAGATAGGGTGGATGGATCCACTGAAGGTTCCTTTGCAGCAACCCATGTGGTTTTGGGGTACTGCTCAGGTTTCCAGTAAGAGCCATCAGCATTCATTTTCCTTTCGAACCCAACACCCTCTTTCCTAGGGTTTCGGTTCAGGATCTGCCTTTTGAGGACATCACATAGTGTCGGATGCCCTTTGAGACTTTTGTACATCCCTGTTTCAAGCAATGTCTTCAACCTAGCATTTTCATTAGCAATAGCAGTGGCATCCTCAGCAGAGGGGTTAGTTACCACATCAACAATTGAAGATATTGCAACAGTAGAAGCAGTAGAACATCCAGCAACAGAAGTAGCGTTGTCACGCTCAATGCATTTAAGACATGGTGGTTCAAATCCTTCCTGAGCGGAACTGATCTGTTTGGCGCGAAGTGACTCGTTTTCCTTTTGAAGATCTTCATGAGCCGCTCTCAATTTCTCAAGATCTTGCTTTCTTTGAAGATAATCATAGGAAAGCTTTTCATGAGTTGTTGAGAGCGTTTCATGACGACTTTCAAGTTCCTCATACTTAACATGAAGATTTTTTATGTCTTCAATTAAGGACTGAGATCGAGTCATTTCAGCGTCTAAAAGGTCATCGCTTTTGTCTAACAGTTTTTGAATATGTTCCATAGCTTTCTGTTGTTCGGTTGCAATTTTAGCAAGTGTTTTGTAGCTGGGTTTGGAACCACAATCAGAGTCATCTTCACTGGATGTTTGATAGTGAGTAGTGCATGAGTTTACCTTGGCACCGCGTGCCATGAAGCAGTAGGTGGGAGCGGAGTTGTCCTTGTCATTAGCATCGGCATCGGTGATGAAGTCATTGTCTTCAGTGTTGAAGATGGACTTGGCAACGTAGGCTGTAGCCAGACTTGCAACGCCAGAATCAGACTCCTCCTCAGACTCCACCTCCGCCTCCTTAGAAGCAGACTCCTCCTCTCAATCCATTTCCTTGCCAACAAATGAACGAGCCTTGCCAGATGAGCTCTTCTTGTGTGATGAAGACTTTGATGAAGACTTGGAAGAAAACTTTGAGTATTTCTTCTTCTTGTTGTTGTCAGAATCATATTCCTTGCTCTTCTTCTTGTTGTTGTTCTCATTGTCCCACTGCGGACACTCAAAGATTTAGTGACCTGGTTTCTTGCACTTGTGGCATGTTCTCTTCTTGTAGTCATGAGCAGAAGCTTCATCATTCCTTGAGCTGGATCGTGAGGACTTTCTGAAGCCTTTCTTCTTGATGAATTTCTGGAACTTCTTCATAAGCATAGCAAGCTCCTTTCCAATGTCTTCAGGATCATTAGAACTGCAATCAGATTCTTCTTCAGATGAGGAAACATCTTTTGCTTTCAAAGCGCGAGTTTGACCATAGTTGGGACCATAGATGTCTCTTTTCTCAGAAAGCTGAAACTCATGTGTGTTGAGCCTTTCAAGTATGTCAGACAGATCGAGTGTCTTGAAGTCAGGGCGTTCTTGAATCATCAGGGCTAGGGTGTCAAACGAGCTATCAAGTGATCTCAGGAGTGTCTTGACGACTTCATGCTTGGTGATCTCAGTAGCGCCGAGAGCTTGAAACTCATTTGTGATGTCAGTGAGTCGATCAAACGTGAGCTGAACATTCTCATTGTCGTTTCTCTTGAAGCGGTTGAAGAGGTTGCGAAGGACACTGATTCTTTGATCTCTCTGGGTTGAGACGCCTTTGTTGACTTTGGAGAGCCAGTCCCAGACTAGCTTGGATGTTTCCAGAGCACTCACACGACCATACTGTCCTTTGGTCAGATGACCACAGATGATGTTCTTGTCAGTGAAATCCAGTTGAACGAACTTCTTGACATCAGCAGTGGTGACACCTTCACCAGCCTTGGGGACGCCATTCTTGACGACATACCAGAGGTCGACATCAATGGATTCCAGATGCATGCGCATCTTATTTTTCCAGTAGGGATATTCAGTTCCATCGAAGACTGGGCACGCAGCGAAGACTTTGATTATCCCTGCAGTCGACATAGATAAAACTCCAGGTGGTTAAACTGAATCACACAGAACAAGGGAGTACCTTGCTTAGATACCAATTAAAAGTGCTAGTGATCGACTAGAGAGGGGTGATGTAACACCCTCGATGCGACTATATCTCCCATGTGTCGAGGCACGACTTAGAGGCATAATCGCATTGAAGGGATATGTCGCAAATGAGGTAATCTTCACACAACCCATGTAATATAATAAGGGAAAGAGATACATAGTTGTCTTACAATCGCCACTTCACACAATTACATGAATAAAACATTACATCATCCAAATACACTCATGGTCCAACTACGGAACCAAAATAAAAGAAGAACCCCAAAAGCAACAAAGGTCCCCGATCGACCCCAACTGGGCTCCACTACTGATCAACTAGAACAAAACAACACAAAGGACAAGGTCTTCATCGAGCTCCTCCTGAGCTTGGTTGCGTCATCTGCACGGACTCATCGGCACCTGCAAGCTGGTTTTGGAAGTATCTGTGAGCCACAGGGACTCAGCAATCTCGCACCCCCGCGATCAAGACTATTTAAGCTCATGGGTAAGGTAAAAGGTATGAGGTGGAGCTGCAGCAAGCGACTAGCATATGTGGTGGCTAACATACGCAAATGAGAGCGAGAAGAGAAGGCAAAGCATGGTCGATAAAAGTATGATCAAGAAGTGATCCTATAACAACCTACGTCAAGCATAACTCCAACAACCGTGTTCACTTCCCAGACTCTGCCGGAAAGAGACCATCACGGTTACACACGCGGTTGATTCATTTTAATTAAGGTTGACTTTAGGTTTTCTACAACCGGACATTAACAAATTCCCATCTGCCCATAACCGCGGGCACGGCTTTCGAAAGTTCAACTCCCTGCAGGGGTGTCCCAACTTAGCCCATGACAAGCTCTCACGGTCAACGAAGGAATAGACCTCCACCCGAGACATTCCGATCAGACTCGGTATCCCGGTACAACAAGACATTTCGACAGGTAAAACTAAACCAGCAACACCGCCCGAATGTGCCGACAAATCCCGATAGGAGCTGCACATATCTCTTTCTCAGGGCACACTCAGATGAGACTAGCTACGAGTAAAACCAACCCTCAAGTTTCCCCGAGGTGGCCCCGCAGGCAGCTCAGTTCGGACCAACACTCAGAGGAGCACTGGCCTGGGGGGGTTAAAATAAAGATGACCCTCGGGCTGGCCGACCCAAGGGAAAGAAAAGGCTAGGTGGCGAATGGTAAAACCAATGTTGGGCATTGCTGGAAGAGCTTTACTTAAGGCGAACTGTCAAGGGTTTCCCATTATAGCCCAACCGCATAAGGGACGCAAAATCCGGGAACATAACACTGATATGACGGAGACTAGGGCGGCAAGAGTGGAACAAAACACCAGGCATAAGGCCGAGCCTTCCACCCTTTACCAAGTATATATAGATGCATTAATTAAATAAGATATATTGTGATATCCCAACAAGTAAACATGTCCCAACAAGGAACGACATCTCCATGTTCCAACAAGGAACAAACTTCAATCTTCACCTGCAACTAACAACGCTATAAGAGGGGCTGAGCAAAGCGGTAACATAGCCAATTAACGGTTTGCAAGGACATGGTGGGTTAGAGGAATGACATGGCAATTTGGGGGGCTTGAAAGCAAATGGTAGGCATCGTAGCAATGGCATAGCAAAAGAGCGAGCAATCTAGCATAGCAAAGATAGTAGTGATTTCGAGGGTATGATCATCTTGCCTGAAATCCTGCAAGGAAGAAGAACGAGTCCATGAAGAAGACAGACGGACGTAGTCGAACGGATCCTCACAACACGATGTTATCGGAACCAGCCCGAAGGAGCAAACACCGGAAAGGAGCAAACAACATAGTAAACAACCAACGCATAGACATGGCATGATGCACAATCAAGTATGATGCATGTCCGGTTTAAGTATGCATGGCATGGCAAAGAGCACAAGCAATCCTACAAATTAAGTGGAGCTCATTGTGCAACGGAGTTGCATATTGCCAAAACACCACAACAAGTTATTTAGTTTGATCCCGTTTATGTACCCAACAATATTAAATGTTGTTAAACATGGCAAGAGGGTGCAGCAAAAGAAAACTACCTATCTAGTCAAGGTTAAATGAGGCTGGAAACAACGAACAACAATTCCGGAAACTCCTCATGAGCATAAATTAGGTTTGGTACTGTTCTGCCCTAAACATTATTTTAGAGTTGTTAAACATGCAAGATGAGTTCACCATGTTAAACTAAGCAAAATTCTACCCCATTTACATATAAAGTTTGTTTAAATCCGAGCTACGGTTATTTAGTTATGAAATAAATCATTTTAGCATGGCATAGGAGCAAATTAATGCAAACAACATTTTTAACATTTCAAAGATAGATGAAAGTTGGACATTATTAATCTACACAAAATTCTGAGCAAGTTTCATATATAAAACATTTTAATCCGGTGCACGGTTAGTGAGTTATTAAATGCATGAACCAGGGGGACTATTCTGTAAAACTGGCAATCTCTGGATAATAGACAAATCGTCCAGATCTGGAAAAAAAACGATGTGGGCCGAATCTGGGGCAAGCCCAACAGGAGGAAGGAGAAAAAAAAACAGGAGGCGCTGGGGAGTGGCTCACCCATGGGCTTCGGCCCAGGAAGGAGGAGGAGGCAGGCCGGTGGGCCGGCTGGAGCTGGCTGGGCTGTGGGGAAGGCGCGGGGCCTTGGCGCCTGCGACTGGAGAGGAGGCCTGGCGCTGGCTGCGGGAAGCTGGGCCGGCGATGCTGGGCCTTGGAGCTTCGGCCCATGCGGGGAGGAGGCGGAGGCGCTCGTCTCCCTCGATCCCGATGGGATCCCAGGAGGCAAGGGCGGCGGCGCCCGAGGTCAAGGCGAGGCGGCAGCGGCGGCTTGCCATCGGGGAGGAGCAGAGGAGGCCCCTGAGGTGCGGATCCGGACGGGATCCGTCCGTTTCCGGCCGCGGTGGTGAAGATCCGGCAACGGAGGCAGCGAGGCGGCGAGAGTCAGCGCCGGCGACAAGGCTCGGAGGCGGCGGCGGAGGAAGACTCGGGCGGCGGCGGAGGAAGACTCGGGCGGCGGCGGGGAGACTCGGGCGGCGGTGACCGATTGGGCTCCGCGGGTCCGATCCGGGCCCGGCGGGCCTGGCGCGGTGGAGGAGGAGAGAGAGGACGGCGGCGCTGACGTGGCACGCCGTGGTTGGTCGCGGCGGACGGCGCGGACATGTCCGGCGCGGGAAGAAACGTCCGGCGGCGCGGATCTGAGAATTTTTAGGGTTAGGGGAAGAATGAACCGCGAATTTCGGAGGGGGTGTATATATAGGCATAGAGGGAGCTAGGAGAGTCCAAATGAGGTGCGGTTTTTGGCCACGCGATCGTGATCGAACGACCGAGATGATGGAGCAAAGTTAGGTGGGTTTTGGGCCAAATTGGAAGGGTGTTGAGCTGCAACACACATGAGGCCTTCTCGGTCCCTCGGTTAACCGTTGGAGTATCAAACGAAGTCAAAATGGTACGAAACTTGACAGGCGGTCTACCGGTAGTAAACCAAGGCCGCTTGGCAAGTCTCGGTCCAATCCGGAAATGTTTAACCCCCACACAAGAAAGAAAGGTAGAAACGACCACCGGAGGAGAACGAAGCGCCGGATTGCAAAACGGACAACGGGGAAAATGCTCGGATGCATGAGACGAACACGTATGCAAATGAAATGCACATGATGACATGATATGCAATGCATGACACGCAAGCAATGACAAGGCAACAACAGCGAATAACTGAACGACACCTGGCACATCGGTCTCGGGGCGTTACAACACTCCACCACTACGAGAGGATCTCGTCCCGAGATCTAGACTGGCACCGGAGGGACAACGGAAGAGAAAAAGAAGAGGTAAAACAAATTGCTTCTTTGACAATCGAGTGAAACCGATGAATCTTGAAAGGTTAAGCCATTTCGAGAAAAGAATACAACTGAGATGAACGAAGTTGAAAACACTCCGTTAGAAGAGAGGAACAAAGAATATTGCGAAAAAACCTTGAGATTGAAGGGCAAGATATATATTGAAACAACTCCGGTTAAGTCAAGATAGAGAAGGATTAAGAATGATATAATTTGGACAGCACTCCGTTTGAGAAAGGACGCCAAACTTGATAAGATGAGAGAACTTGAAAAAAGGGCACGCCATTCCGATAAAATGGATAACACGAAAAGAACATGATCCTGACAAGAACAAGAAGAAGGCTTGAAGAGAGCAACATCACAATGCCTCCAGAAGAAGTGAGAGAATGGAACTGAATGAACGGGGGAGAAAAACAAGGTCTTGAGAGAGCACGCTTACACCAAAAGCTAGAACAAAGTTGTTGGGTTATCAACAACGAAAAGGATAAGCTTGATATGGACTTATAGAATACATCTCAAAATTATGAGGTGACAACCTGCCATTCACGGAAAAAGAATTGGATTGATATGAACCAATTGACGAGAAAGTAATTTCACCGGGAAGGATAGATGAAGAACTTGGATCCTTGATAAACACCATAAGAGCGACAATCCTTAAAGGAAAGCTTTAGGTGAAATATAGCCCAAGATAACTCCAATGAAGAGATTGGTGGATTTAAAATACCTCATCTTGGTAACTTGTGAAACACGAAGCACGAAGGGAAATTATGAAGAATGACATAACACCGCCTCAAAAGATATACGTGAAAGAATTGCACTCCGGATTGCAAGATGAAGAAAACTTAAGCTCCTTAGAAAAGAATCTCAATGAACACTTCGAGAATGAATTAAATCATAGATGAACCATCATGTAGAACTTTCATGAAGAACTCCGGTAAACAAAAGATAACGAAAAGAAAGAGAAGTTGAAAACACAAGGTGAAACCTTGTAATGATTTAGATGGATCTCCATGATAATTAGAGCTTGGAACTCCGGGAAAGAAAAGATAAAGCATCTCGAACCAAGAATGTGATATGATGCACCTCCGGAATAAGGAATTAATCATTCGGATGAAACAAGAATAAGAATTATTATGCTCATCCTTCATCAGTTAAATTGATGACAATCAACGGATTTGACATATTACTTATTCTCGTAGAAAAGATTAAGAGAGATATAACATAAACTTGAGAACGTCTTCAACGAACCACCGTAAGAATTGAAACATTGAATAAATTGATAAGATAAATGAAGGAAGAAGAATCTTGAGCGAACCACCGTGAGAATTGAAAAAGAACGAAGAGAATATAAAGAAACACCGGGAAGAATTATAAAATGAACGAAGATGCTTGAGAGAATTTAGATACAAGTGAATATAATAGATCATGGACCGATTAGAGATCACTTGAACGCTGCACCGGTAAGGTCGGAGAATGATAACTGAAAGCTGAGAATGAATAAATCTTCTAAAATGATGGGCTCCGGAGAACAAACTGAGAAGACTCTTGAATATCTCCTGATGGGTGAAAAGGATTCTCACAATCGAAAACAATTATGAGAGGATGGCAACAAGCTAGCACCATGAATCTTGAAGAGAATAGAGCAAGATTAAAGAGAAACTCTTCTTCGGTCTTCAAATGATGAGAATGACAACGAGAAACACCACCAAGAATTATTTAGACACTCCGGAAGAATCAGACGAAGAGGTTGAGCCAACGATGAAAAGAATTTGAAAGAACTTGGAGAAATACATTTGACTGATGATAACTCATTCTTACGTCAAACTTGGAAAAGAATTTGATAATATCTCCGGGAAAATAAGAAGAGTCAGGTAAGATCCTGGGAAAAGACCTGTGGGTTAGGGCCCAGTCAAAAGAAACACCATTGAATGATTACTTGAAAAGGAGAATGCACCAGTTGAATTAAATGGCTTGAATGAGAAAACATCCCCGAAAGAGCTTGAACGAATGCAGAGTGGAAACAAGAATCTTCAAGATATCTTCAGCACTCCGTAACAAATGAATAACGAGGAGTAGATGATTAAGAGGTGCACTGGTATGAGAAGGCAATGAAATACGGAAAAGAATATGATCCACACCGAAAGCTTGAATTGACAACACCGGAGAAGAAAAAGAATGAAGAATGGTGAACTTGAAGCTCCATTAGAATCTTCATGAGAATCACCGGATAAGAACATTGACGGAAAAGACTGGAAAGACTTCACATCACTAAGATGGATACTTGATTAAGAAATCTGAATCCTTGAAGAAAAAGGGTGGGTGGGCGGAAAAAAACAAAGGCAACTTGGAGATGGATGAAACAAATAGCGTTGAGAAGAACTGATACTTGATCTTGCGGATGTTGAAATGATCGGATCCACTTGAAGAGAAACACACCGGTTAAAAAGGATTGACAGCACAATCTCGATGATCAAGAAGGATTAGTATTCGCATCGGAGTATGAGAACACCATTTAGACAAGGGATGGAATCAACATTTGACTTTGAAGCAACTCGAATACCACAACTCAAAACAAAACAAAGGATTGGCTTGCAGAATAAGCCGGAACAAACATATAATAGAGATTTCATCCAAAGTTTTCGTGGTGGGGCCTACACGGGCTCGATCGTACAGCACCATCATGTACAAGGCAGTGCACATGACATACGAAGCATCCCCGAGTCAGCATAGCCAAGGACTCTTTAAGACACAACGAGACCACTGTAAAACCGATCGTGAATAGGCGGACCACTAGACGTCGAACCCCAATTTCAAATCATATGTCTGTCGGAAAGATATCCTAAGAGCTACTTGAATTCCCACTTATGAAACTCCCGAAATTTTCCGGTTATGCAATCAGGTGTTGGGGATACAGGGGAAGCATAATATCTCACCCAAACTAGCAAATCCTACATCCAGCTGTATCCATTCTTCAACACATAACCAAGAAACCTTCGGAAATCATCTACCTCAACCTTCGAAAAGCATCCGTTATAGAAGTTATGGCGATACTCAAGAACTCCCGCCCCAGTACTGGGTGGCGTCGAGGTTATCTCACCAACGAACTGCATAAAAGAGATTTTCGATGTCGACGTACTAAACTCAGGTATTCCAGAATTGCAACGATAAAATTATGACGACAACACCTTAGAGCTCAACTCCCCGGGACACTTCCACAAAACCCCTGACAGGAGGCACCAAGACAATGTTCTCGTCATAAAACCATCGGAACGATTCCAAGATACCCGCGTGATCCTAAAAAAGTTTTAGTGAAATTTGAGAAGAGAAGAGTCAAAACTCTACGTCAGGATGCCTTACCAGAGCGATGAAGGGACTGGGAAGTAAAAAGAATTCCTAAGCTCTCCGATATATAATTCCTAAATGACTCAAAACATTTTTCTAGACACAACTCGGCTGCTAAAAACGATCAAGCAATGGGGCTCCTAAGGTCGGGGAAGGCTCTGATACCAACTTGTAACACCCTCGATGCGACTATATCTCCCACGTGTCGAGGCACGACTTAGAGGCATAATCGCATTGAAGGGATATGTCGCAAATGAGGTAATCTTCACACAACCCATGTAATATAATAAGGGAAAGAGATACATAGTTGGCTTACAATCGCCACTTCACACAATTACATGAATAAAACATTACATCATCCAAATACACTCATGGTCCGACTACGGAACCAAAATAAAAGAAGAACCCCAAAAGCGACAAAGGTCCCCGATCGACCCCAACTGGGCTCCACTACTGATCAACTAGAACAAAACAACACAAAGGACAAGGTCTTCATCGAGCTCCTCCTGAGCTTGGTTGCGTCATTTGCACGGACTCATCGGCACCTGCAAGCTGGTTTTGGAAGTATCTATGAGCCACAGGGACTCAGCAATCTCGCACCCCCGCGATCAAGACTATTTAAGCTCATGGGTAAGGTAAAAGGTATGAGGTGGAGCTGCAGCAAGCGACTAGCATATGTGGTGGCTAACATACGCAAATGAGAGCGAGAAGAGAAGGCAAAGCACGGTCCATAAAAGTATGATCAAGAAGTGATCCTATAACAACCTACGTCAAGCATAACTCCAACAACCGTGTTCACTTCCCGGACTCTGCCGGAAAGAGACCATCACGGTTACACACGCGGTTGATTCATTTTAATTAAGGTCGACTTTAGGTTTTCTACAACCGGACATTAACAAATTCCCATCTGCCCATAACCGCGGGCACGGCTTTCGAAAGTTCAAATCCCTGCAGGGGTGTCCCAACTTAGCCCATGACAAGCTCTCACGGTTAACGAAGGAATAGACCTCCACCCGAGACATTCCGATCAGACTCGGTATCCCGGTACAACAAGACATTTCGACAGGGTAAAACTAAACCAGCAACACCGCCCGAATATGCCGACAAATCCCGATAGGAGCTGCACATATCTCTTTCTCAGGGCACACTCAGATGAGACTAGCTACGAGTAAAACCAACCCTCAAGTTTCCCCGAGGTGGCCCCGCAGGCAGCTCAGTTCGGACCAACACTCAGAGGAGCACTGGCCTGGGGGGGTTAAAATAAAGATGACCCTCGGGCTGGCCGACCCAAGGGAAAGAAAAGGCTAGGTGGCGAATGGTAAAACCAATGTTGGGCATTGCTGGGAGAGCTTTACTTAAGGCGAACTGTCAAGGGGTTCCCATTATAGCCCAACCGCGTAAGGGACGCAAAATCCGGGAACATAACACCGATATGACGGAAACTAGGGCGGCAAGAGTGGAACAAAACACCAGGCATAAGGCCAAGCCTTCCACCCTTTACCAAGTATATAGATGCATTAATTAAATAAGATATATTGTGATATCCCAACAAGTAAACATGTCCCAACAAGGAACGACATCTCCATGTTCCAACAAGGAACAAACTTCAATCTTCACCTGCAACTAACAACGCTATAAGAGGGGCTGAGCAAAGCGGTAACATAGCCAATCAACGGTTTTCTAGGACATGGTGGGTTAGAGGTTTGACATGGCAATTTGGGAGGCTTGAAAGCAAATGGTAGGCATCGTAGCAATGGCATAGCAAAAGAGCGAGCAATCTAGCATATCAAAGATAGTAGTGATTTCGAGGGTATGATCATCTTGCCTGAAATCCCGCAAGGAATAAGAACGAGTCCATGAAGAAGACAGACGGACGTAGTCGAACGGATCCTCACAACACGACATTATCGGAACCAGCCCGAAGGAGCAAACACCGGAAAGGAGCAAACAACATAGTAAACAACCAACGCATAGACATGGCATGATGCACAATCAAGTATGATGCATGTCCGGTTTAAGTATGCATGGCATGGCAAAGAGCACAAGCAATCCTACAAATTAAGTGGAGCTCATTATGCAACGGAGTTGCATATTGCCAAAACACCACAACAAGTTATTTAGTTTGATCCCGTTTATGTACCCAACAATATTAAATGTTGTTAAACATGCCAAGATGGTGAAGCAAAAGAAAACTAATTATCTAGTCAAGGTTAAATGAGGCCGGAAACAACGAACAACAATTCCGGAAACTCCTCATGAGCATAAATTAGGTTTGGTACTGTTCTGCCCTAAACATTATTTTAGAGTTGTTAAACATGCAAGATGAGTGCACCATGTTAAACTAGGCAAAATTCTACCCCATTTACATATAAAGTTTGTTTAAATCTGAGCTACGGTTATTTAGTTATGAAATAAATCATTTTAGCATGGCATAGGAGCAAATTAATGCAAACAACATTTTTAACATTTCAAACATAGATGAAAGTTGGACATTATTAATCTACACAAAATTCTGAGCAAGTTTCATATATAAAACATTTTAATCTGATGCACGGTTAGTGAGTTATTAAATGCATGAACCAGGGGGACTATTCTGTAAAACTGGCAATCTCTGGATAATAGACAAATCGTCCAGATCTGGAAAAAAATGATGCGGGCCGAATCTGGGGCAAGCCCAACAGCAGGAAGGAGAAAAAAAACAAGAGGCGCTGGGGAGTGGCTCACCCATGGGCTTCAGCCCAGGAAGGAGGAGGAGGCAGGCCGGTGGGCCGGCTGGGCCGTGGGGAAGGCGCGGGGCCTTGGCGCCTGCGACTGGAGAGGAGGCCTGGCGCTGGCTGCGAGAAGCTGGGCCGGCGATGCTGGGCCTTGAAGCTTCGGCCCATGCGGGGAGGAGGCGGAGGCGCTCGTCTCCCTCGATCCCGATGGGATCCCAGGAGGCAAGGGCGGCGGCGCCCGAGGTCAACGGCGAGGCGGCAGCGGCGGCTTGCCGTCGGGTAGGAGCAGAGGAGGCCCCTGAGGTGCGGATCCGGACGGGATCCGTCCGTTTCCGGCCGCGGTGGTGAAGATCCGGCGACGGAGGCAGCGAGGCGGCGAGAGTCGGCGCCGGCGACGAGGCTCGGAGGCGGCGGCGGAGGAAGACTCGGGCGGCGGCGGATCTGAGTGGCGGCGGGGAGACTCGGGCGGCGGCGACCGATTGGGCTCCATGGGTCCGATCCGGGCCCGGCGGGCCTGGCGCGGTGGAGGAGGAGAGAGAGGACGGCGGCGCTGATGTGGCACGTCGTGGTTGGTCGCGGCAGGTGGCGCGGACATGTCCGGCGCGGGAGGAAACGTCCGGCGGCGCGGATCTGAGAATTTTTAGGGTTAGGGGAAGAATGAACCGCGAATTTCGGAGGGGGGTGTATATATAGGCATAGAGGGAGCTAGGAGAGTCCAAATGAGGTGCAGTTTTTGGCCACGCGATCGTGATCGAACGACCGAGATGATGGAGCAAAGTTAGGTGGGTTTTGGGCCAAATTGGAAGGGTGTTGAGCTGCAACACACATGAGGCCTTCTCGGTCCCTCGGTTAACCGTTGGAGTATCAAACGAAGTCAAAATGGTACGAAACTTGACAGGCGGTCTACCGGTAGTAAACCAAGGCCGCTTGGCAAGTCTCGGTCCAATCCGGAAATGTTTAACCCCCACACAAGAAAGAAAGGTAGAAACGACCACCGGAGGAGAACGAAGCGCCGGATTGCAAAACGGACAACGGGGAAAATGCTCGGATGCATGAGACGAACACGTATGCAAATGAAATGCACATGATGACATGATATGCAATGCATGACACGCAAGCAATGACAAGGCAACAACAGCGAATAACTGAACGACACCTGGCACATCGGTCTCGGGGCGTTACAACACTCCACCACTACGAGAGGATCTCGTCCCGAGATCTAGACTGGCACCGGAGGGACAACGGAAGAGAAAAAGAAGAGGTAAAACAAATTGCTTCTTTGACAATCGAGTGAAACCGATGAATCTTGAAAGGTTAAGCCATTTCGAGAAAAGAATACAACTGAGATGAACGAAGTTGAAAACACTCCGTTAGAAGAGAGGAACAAAGAATATTGCGAAAAAACCTTGAGATTGAAGGGCAAGATATATATTGAGACAACTCCGGTTAAGTCAAGATAGAGAAGGATTAAGAATGATATAATTTGGACAGCACTCCGTCTGAGAAAGGACGCCAAACTTGATAAGATGAGAGAACTTGAAAAAAGGGCACGACACTCCGGTAAAATGGATAACACGAAAAGAACATGATCCTAACAAGAACAAGAAGAAGGCTTGAAGAGAGCAACATCACAATGCCTCCAGAAGAAGTGAGAGAATGGAACTGAATGAACGGGGGAGAAAAACAAGGTCTTGAGAGAGCACGCTTACACCAAAAGCTAGAACAAAGTTGTTGGGTTATCAACAATGAAAAGGATAAGCTTGATATGGACTTATAGAATACATCTCAAAATTATAAGGTGACAACCTGCCATTCACGGAAAAAGAATTGGATTGATATGAACCAATTGACGAGAAAGTAATTTCACCGGGAAGGATAGATGAAGAACTTGGATCCTTGATAAACACCATAAGAGCGACAATCCTTAAAGGAAAGCTTTAGGTGAAATATAGCCCAAGATAACTCCAATGAAGAGATTGGTGGATTTAAAATACCTCATCTTGGTAACTTGTGAAACACGAAGCACGAAGGGAAATTATGAGAATGACATAACACCGCCTCAAAAGATATACGTGAAAGAATTGCACTCCGGATTGCAAGATGAAGAAAACTTAAGCTCCTTAGAAAAGAATCTCGATGAACACTTCGAGAATGAATTAAATCATAGATGAACCATCATGTAGAACTTTCGTGAAGAACTCCGGTAAACAAAAGATAATGAAAAGAAAGAGAAGTTGAAAACACAAGGTGAAACCTTGTAATGATTTAGATGGATCTCCGTGATAATTAGAGCTTGGAACTCCGGGAAAGAAAAGATAAAGCATCTCGAACCAAGAATGTGATATGATGCACCTCCGGAATAAGGAATTAATCATTCGGATGAAACAAGAATAAGAATTATATTATGCTCATCCTTCATCAGTTAAATTGATGACAATCAACGGATTTGACATATTACTTATTCTCGTAGAAAAGATCAAGAGAGATATAACATAAACTTGAGAACGTCTTAAACGAACCACCGTAAGAATTGAAACAATGAATAAATTGATAAGATAAATGAAGGAAGAAGAATCTTGAGCGAACCACCGTGAGAATTGAAAAAGAACGAAGAGAATATAAAGAAACACCGGGAAGAATTATAAAATGAACGAAGATGCTTGAGAGAATTTAGATACAAGTGAATATAATAGATCATGGACCGATTAGAGATCACTTGAACGCTGCACCGGTAAGGTCGGAGAATGATAACTGAAAGCTAAGAATGAATAAATCTTCTAAAATGATGGGCTCCGGAGAACAAACTGAGAAGACTCTTGAATATCTCCTGATGGGTGAAAAGGATTCTCATAATCGAAAACAATTATGAGAGGATGGCAACAAGCTAGCACCATGAATCTTGAAGAGAATAGAGCAAGATTAAAGAGAAACTCTTCTTCGGTCTTCAAATGACAAAATCCGTGCACTAACTCTGAGCAGCCAACAAATTTATGGTGTAGGGGGTGGGCTATTTATAGCCACTAGGCAACCCGACCCGATTTGTCCGAAATGACCCTGGGTCACTAAGAAACTGACACATGTTCCAACGGTCAGATTTCAAACACACACGACAACTTTACTTGAGCTACAAGCAAAGCTGACTTATCCAGCTCTGGATAAGATTTTGCTCTCATTGTCTTCGCTCGAAGATATAGAATTTTGGTTAAGCTTCACTTCAGTCATTCTGACTGGTTCACTTGGACCCCACTTAACAGTACGGTGGTTCCTATGACTCAATAAAGAAGAAAAAGAACGACGAAACAACTAAGTCTTCGCGCTCCATAGTCTTCACGCGATGTCTTCTCTTGTCATAGTCTTCAATGTGAATGTCTTCACATACCACTTTTGACTTCAGTCTTCATACATTTTTAGGGGTCATCTCCGGTAGGAAAACTGAATCAATAAGGGACTTCTACCTGTGTTATCCTGCAATTCTCACAAACACATTAGTCCCTCAACTAGGTTTGTCGTGAATACTCCAAAACCAACTAGGGGTGACACTAGATACACTTACAAGCTCGGGAGACAAACTTCAAGAAGAAGCGGCGCCAGAAGCCCGACCGCCGCACCTGGAAGGACTAAAAACACTAATCTAAACTACTAACCGGAGCTGTGGTATCGTGATTCAACTCCCCGCCACCAGTCACCGGAACAGTAGGCAGAGGGAGGCGAAATCAAATTTGCTTTTACAAACACCTCTTTTCCCTGAGGTAATTTTACAAACTCCTACTAACACTATTGTACATTTAAGATTGGCTCACACTAGAAATATTTGTCCTAGTTTGTAAAAGGCCAGGCCCGAAGAAGCCCGGTCCGTGGAACGTCTAGCTCTATGCATGAACACATAGTGGGATCACCCCTATGTCTCGCTTATAGCGAGATGTAGGGAAGCCTTGTGTAAAGGGGAGCGTGAGATGGGTCGGCCCAGGTGCGCTGGAGGCCACAGCCTCGTTTATTTTTATTTATTTTCATGTTATTTTTTAGCTTTGTTTATACTTACAAGTATTCTACATAAATATTTACAAAAAACACTAACATTTGAAAAATTGTGAACTAATTGTTAGAAAAATGTTAAACATGTCTGGATAAAATGTTTCTCATGTTTGTATGAGAAATGTAAAAAAAATACATTGTGAAAAAAGTTGATAATGTATTTGAAAATAGTTTAATCAAAGCATTTGTAAAAAAAGAAGTTTTTACATTTTTTAATCAAATACTTCAAAAATGTTAAATGTGTATAAAACATTGACCATGTAATAAAAATGTTAATCTTGTATTTTAAAAATGTTAATCAAGCATTTGATTTTTTTTAAATGTATACAATTTTTTAGCATGTATTAAAATATGTTAATCTTGTATTTACAAAGTTTTATCAAGCATTTGTAAAAAGAAAATGTGTACAAGAAAATCATTGACCAGGCATTCGAAAAGGTTAATATTGTATTCGAAAAATGTTGAACATCTATTAAAAAGATGTATTAGATATATAACAAATCCTCAAATGTAAATCAAAAAATTTAATCATGTCTTTAAAAATTCTAAATATGTATATAAAATATTGTTCTGATACATAAGACAAATGTCGAACGTGTACTGCAAAAAGATGACAAGTGTTTAGGAAAAAAAGAAAAAGGATGAAAATCGACAAAGAAACTAATAAAAACAAAGAAAACCCACTAAAACCAAAAGAAAAAACAAAGAAATGCAGAAATGAAAAGAAAAATCAAAGAGAACCAATTTGCAGAAGAATGGGTACGAAGAAAGCTGAGAAAAAAACAAGAAAGCAAAGAAAATCGATGAAAACCTAGAAAGAAACAACGAAACTAGGAAAGAAAAGCATAAAACAATAAAAATCAAGAAGTAAACAAATAAAAATAAAGAATAACTCATAAAACAGTGAGGACCAAGAAAGAAACGATGAAGATCAAAGGAAAAACAACAAAGAAAGAAAATATAAGAAAGAAACACTAAAAACCGAGAATGAAATGAATATAATCGATGAAGAAAAAAGCAGAAAAAAAAACTATGAAAAAACAGAAAACAATCGGAAATGAAAACTAGCAATTGTAACCCAGCTAACGAAACAGGCAAATTCGATCAAAACAAGCCAACAAGAAAAAGAAACGAAGAATGGACCGGCCCAGTAGCTACAGGTGGGGGGTAAAACCTTCGTCGAGATATCTCGCTATAAGCAAGATATAAATTGGCCCACACAATACGCAAAAGCAATGCAATTTTTTTCTTTCTTGCGGGTAAAAGAGATTATATTAATGGATGGTTTGGCCACAGAGGCTAACAATCTCATCAAGACTTGAGGGCAACCAGACAGCTGCACGAGTGGAAGAACCCCCCAGCTGAGCAAGTCTATGGCAAACAACTTTTTGATCACATATGGCAGCAATTTTAAAGTCTCGTCTCCTTGAAGTGAACGCTTGATTTCACCGATCAAAGCCAAAACTAGACTCTAGGAATTGGCTTGACGATGCTTTAGTGGACCGAGACTCTTTTAATTTTTGTCGACCGAGTTTAGCAATCAGATTAGTATGGGGATTCGGTTTTTGGCACCCCATGTCTAGAACAAAATTCAGTTTTTGGCATCCAACGTTTTAGCTTTGCTAAATCCCGTGAGCACGCTGAATCGTGAACAGAAACGAGATTGCACAAAGACATGTTATATGTCGATTCGCTTGATAGTTTACCCAGTGAAAGTGCTATTGCCTAAAGCAAATTCGGAATCATACAGAAGTTACACTGACGCAGGAGAAAAGGAGAGCCGAGGGACTGCTCGGGGCACACATGGGCCGCCTAATTGCGTGGAGAATCTTGTTGATTGACTTCTTCAGATCCAGTCCAGCTCCTTTCCGCTGCGTTTATGCCCAAATCACTTGACCGGCGGCCTGCCGACGCTGCCGTAAGAGAGTCCGATAGCCCGCGTCTTGCTTCTTCAACCAAGGAGAGTCTCCTCGATCTCGCGCTGATAGGGCAACGGCAGCTTCTTCCATGCGGAGCTTGTTAGCTCAAGTACATACGGTCTCTGCCACTCTCGCCGCTTAGCTCGCGACGGACACCTCCCAGGACTCCCGGCGTGCACGCCCGGACTCCGTTGCTGAAGAGAACTGCTTCTGCCTCCGGGCGGCCGCCCTGGCCGCCTGCCTGGCGCAGGCGGCGTCCAGCTGCATCTGCTCGTGCCGGCACTCGTCGCTGCAGAAGGGCGTGTCCCCTCTGTACATGAAGATGTCGCTGTCCCTTGCCAGCGGCTTGGTGCAGAGCGCGCACGCGTCCAGGGCGTGCACGCCGGGCTCGCCGACCGGCTCGGCGTCGAAGAAGAAGGCGCAGGCTACCGATGCGGCCATGGAGAGCTCGTGCGCGTAGCTAGCTTGGCAGTGGGTTGGTGCGCCGGGAGTGGGAGGTTGAGTGCTTGCTGTGCTGAACCAAACTGAGGTCTGGGTATATATGGCTACGCCGGGACGAACACGGACCGGCGAGGAGAAAACAGGCTCGGCGCGGGCGGGACGAGCACACAGGGCCAGGCAATACCATGCGCTGAGGCGGTTCGGTTTCTTTATTCGCGCTCCGACCACGGACCCATGGCGCCATGCGGTGGGTGGCCCGGCGGCGAAAACGACGGGAAGCATGTATGTCCGGGCGACGTGGACGGGGTCCCGGCCACTGATAGCAACGTTCTACAAGGCTCGCTCCAGAGAGGTCGCGCGTCGATGTACCCCCGGTACCTGGGTGCTAGCGCCCGTAGTCTTGCAGTATAGCTGTACAGGAAAGCAATACCATGGGCCGGTTGGGAACGAAATACAAGTACTGAAGTACCCCTGAACAAAAAATGCTCGCTCTACTTTTTCTTTTGGCGAAAGAGAGTAAAAAATAAACGGAAAAGAAAACCAGAAAAGAGGCTGATGCCCTTTAGGGAAGTGCAGTGCATGCGCGCCACGCCAACAGGCAGCACCTTGTGTACAGTAGCCGAGACACTGGGAGGCTCCGACGTCTCTGAGCGACCCGTCAACCCAGTGGGAGCTTGGCACGCGTATAGATCTTGTCCCGCACCCTGCGGCCACAAGCAACCCGACGCGTGCACCCAGCCGCAGAGAAGCAGTACGCTGAAAACTCTGGGCAGAAAGGATGCGGGTCATTGCTTCATGAGATGTAGTTGTTTAACCGAGACTCCGAGAGGCTGCCAGTTGGTCTTATCATCGGGGTTGCCGAGCACGTTTCGAGCCAAGCGGAATGCACCTTGCAGACTGCAATTTACAGTTTTTGGGGATGACTAGAGGACACGTGATACACCAAAGAAATAAAACAAAAGTGGGACGAAATGTTCAAAGAAACCGCAAATGGGAGTGTCATCAGATCCACTTGCAAGTTCTGCATTTTCTTTAGTAGTCTCTGGCTACTGCTTTTACCAGCAGCAAAGCTGTAATATTCATATGAATCTGTCTGAAATGTTTTTTTTCTACATGAAGAGAAGATTATATATTATTATCTCAAATATGCATGTTGCATACAATCAAATCACTGGACATATGTTCAAAAAAAATCACTGGACATATTGCAAGCGATTTCCACAGCAACGCGTGGGGTATTTTCTAGTTGTCAATATAAGGGGAAGGGATTTGTGAGAACGTGGCGGGATCCGAGGATCCCAAAGGGGCCATCATTTACACCGATCACACCTATAGGTAATTGCAGGCTTAATCATGTTTTTGATTTTCTTGATGAACATGGTGCATCAATGGACGTGGAAGAAATTAAAGATCCGTACATCTTCAAGGCAAAAATAGAATTTTATATTATGTCACTCTAAGCGGACAAGCGTATTTACGGTTTGAAGTGCTTATCGTCCACGACCCTTACTATCTTATGTGATGGGTCACTAGTCCGGTCTCCATATGGACACCTAGTGTTAGAGATTCTAGCCTTACGAGAGGTCCGGGGGTTTATTCCTCAAAAGGTTCATCGTTCTCAGAAAAGAGTGACGGATTGTTTAGCAAGGTATAGTCATACTTTTTTTAAATGAGGCAAAAGATTTGCCTTTTTCATTGATTAAGAGAGAAGTTTAAGAGGTTAAGGCCTATGGCCGAATTACAACAATCACTCTTCGACATTATGTTACTCAAGTGCCTCGCCCCCGCCATGCTCCAAAGCGACATCTCCTCTTTCATCCTAGCGACGATGACTCCAACCGGGACGACAGTATTATGAAAGATCCACGCATTCCTCTCATTCCACAACTCCCAAGAGATAAGAATCATCAAGGAAGCAAGTGGTCTTCGTGATTGGGTCTTCTTGGTAGCATTGTGGCTCTACCAATGTTTAACGGAAGTCGCGTCACTCCAATCAGAAGGATGCACATCATGGAGACCCAGCCAATCTTTGATCATGTGCCAAACTCTCATAGTGTATTTGCATTGGAATAGAAAGATGGGCCGCTGACTCTTGAAACTGCTTACATAGGGGACAAAGATTATAGTTTGGCCACCCACGACGCTGAAGCCTATCCGCTGTCCAAATCCTATTGTTGATTACCAACCAAGCGAAGAACTTGCATTTAGGAGGCGCCCAAATCTTCCAAACGGTCGGTATCATGTCCGTGTCAGTATGGCCAAATAACCGCACCTTGTAGGCCGGCGTCGTCGAGTAGTGTCCATCAGTGGTGAACTTCCAAGTGGTAGTGTCGGGCGAGTGGATGTCGAGGTGGATATGGGAGACCTTCTCCCAAAAGGTGACAAAATAAAAGAGGTGTTCGACAGTGATGCCGCGGAGAATGTCCACCTGGGAAGTCCAGAAGTTGTCATGCAGAGCCATTTGAACCGAGCAATTCTTTTTCTTCGACAATTCATATATTTTAGGGGCCATGTCTTTGGGCCTAATCCCATCGAGCCAAGGAGACTTCCAAAACTTGGCACGCAAGTAATTGCCAACTAGGACCTTGGTAGCTGCGGCAAATATATTTCGGTCGTTGTCATCACAAGGGGTTCCCAAGCCAACCCATGGCTTGTCCGGGTGGAGTCACTTGGCCCATAGCCACCGGAGGCGAAGGGCAATGGCAAACTTGTCAATAGGATTCCAGGGTCTCCATGCAATTTGGACTTGCACACTTGTTCCTAATTTATCTTGCATTTTTCACCCGTGACTTTATGACAACCTGCCCAAAGGAAAAAGCATGTTTGAGGGCATCAATCTTCTTCTTGTCCTCAAGGACAAGATTGCGGGCCAGCTCACCTCTTGGGTGGGAAGGCACATTGCCTCGGCAGGTCGGACGGTCTTGGTCAAGTCGGTCCTCAAGGTATAGCCATACTGAATGTGACATCCCTATTTGGCTAGATAGCAGGCCTCCATGTGCTAAGGAATTCTCAGCCTTTTACATTGTAACTCTATGATTTTGGCATAAAACCCCTTTTCACCCCGCAAAAAAAAGGCAACTTGATGCAGAACGATGAACACAAAATAAAACCACATTCAAATATATTAGCCTTCCTCTGCCCTGATAAAATCAGATTGCTTATACACACACCTCCTTTATTTTTTGACACAATTTTACAACACCTTCAGGACTGGCTCACACTAGACATTTTTGGGCTGGGTTTGTAAAAGTTTAGGCCCGAATAAGCCCGGTCCATGGACGTAAAGCTCTATGCACGAGCACAGCGTGAGCCCCACCACAGACAATACGCAAACCAAGGTAATTCCAGCGTCGACCGAGTTTACCTATCAGATTAGTACGGGGATTCAGTTTTTGACACCCCAGGCCTTAGAACAAAATTCAGTTTTAAATCGTGTGGTAAACATCCAACGGCTTAGCTTGTTCAATCTCATTGGCACGCTAATCATGGACAGAAACAGGATTGCACAAAGACATGTCTTATGTCGATTCGATTGATAGTTTACCCAGTGAAAGCGCCATTGCAAATTGAGGTAAATACATCACTAGTGCTTGAACTTGCCACGAATGTGCATTTTGGTGTCTGAACTTGTAAAATACATTAAACTGGTTCCATAACTTGACATGGACGTGCATATACAGTTCAAATGTCGTTTTTATATGTCCATGACGCTCATGAGGCACGTCGGGATGTAAGGGATAAGGCATGTGGCCTGGCTTTTTTGGAAAACCTCCTAAAATAATTTTTTTCCTTACAAAAAGGCCCTCAAAGAGAAACTCTTAAATTGAAACAAATATTAATCTTTTTTTTAATTGGTTGGATTGCTTACCGGTTCAAATTTAGTGTCAAGAAAGGATTCATATACTTTATAAACATAAAGCTGAACAACATAAATTAAAAATATTTATTCCAGCAATATAGTGCCATTGATTTGAACCTGCAACCAGGGGCTATATAGCGGCCTCACATACCACTCCAACCGACAACACTGAATGTCAGAATGATAAATTTAGCTTTATATCATAACGAGCCCGTGTGGCTAAAACGAACCACAACGTGGCTCAATTTTGAACGGGTTTGTTCTTTTTCATTTCATTTTTTAAAAATACGTAAGTTACTATCGCGTTACAAACAATGTACATATGTTTAAAATAAATTACGTTAAAAATTTCATATAATTTCATCAAATACCTATGCAATAATTTAACATAAAAACACATAATAAAATTATGAATTAAGAATATATTTTATAATTTGAAAAATGTTAGCTTTTAATAAAATATGGAAGTAATTTTAGAAACGTTCATATATTTAAATAAATTCCCATATAAGTTTAAAATTTCCACTTTTCTAATAAACTATTTCTTTAGTATATCAATGTGTTCAAGCTTTAGCAAAAAACTATGTTGTTTTGAAAAGTTTATATAGTATATAAGTTTGTGTGTTTTCTAAAAAAAATACAAGTCTAGTCCGCCATTAGACTGCGGATCCTGACATAAATAATATTTTTTTGAAATACCCACATGAATAATACTGGAATCTTATTTTAATCATTCATAAATATTTTCAATTTTATGAATATGTTTTAAAATAACACGTGAATTCTTTTTAAAATGACATGAAGATTTTTGCATTCTTTTGAAATTATGTTTGTTATATAGTCATAAAATGTACTTGTACTTTTGATACATGACAACTCATTGGTTGGAGTGGCATCCGTGCCTGATCTACAAGCTTTGGTCCCATGTTCGGTCACAGATCTGGTGCCGTTTTTGCTGGATTATTAAATTCTCTTTATTTATCTTGTTTGGCCAAATGTTTATAAAGGTTATGAATCATTAAATATCAGCAAATGGGAAGTTGTCGAGTGGCTAGCCGCACGCACTCGACTGGTACGTTGTTGGTTCGATCGAGCACACGAGTTGTAATTTTTATCTTATAGTTATACACCTAATTTTTATTTTATAATTTGTCAGTTTCTCTCTGAAGGCCTTATTGAAAGAAAACAATTTCAGAGGTTTTTCGCAAAAAAAACAGGCCACGCACCCTTGGCACCGACAGCGGGCCCCATGGCATGCTGGCGCGTCTCCTCAGCTTCGTTTGAACTGTATATGCCAAGTTATGAAACCAGTTCAATATATTTTGCAAGTTCAGGCACTAAAATGCACATTCATAACAAGTTCTAGCACCACTGGTGTATTTACCTCTTGCAAATTCGCTCTCATACAGAACTGACATTAACGCTGAAAGAAAGGAGAGCCGAGGCCCGAGGGGCACACATGGCCTGGCCGGCTATGGCCGTGGAGTATCATGTTTGATTGACTTCAGATCCAGTTCAGCTCCTTTTCCACTGCACATTGATGCCCATGCAGCACCGGCCTGCCGTGAGCAACCCCGATGACCCGCGTCTTGCTTCCTCCTTCAACCAAGGAGAGTCTCCTCGATCCCGCGCTGATCTGTTGGCCACGGGCGACGCCGTCTTCGTGCACGCAGATCTTGTTTGCCGGTTAGCTCGCGACGGACACCTCCCAGGACTCCCGGCGCGCACGCCCGGACTCCGTTCCCGAAGAGAACTGCTTCTGCCTCCGGGCGGCCGCCCTGGCCGCCTGCCTGGCGCAGCCGGAGTCGAGGTGCATCTGCTCGTGGCGGCACTCCTCGCTGCAGAAGGGCGTGTCCCCTCTGTACATGAAGATGTCGCAGTCCCGTGCCAGCGGCTTGGCGCAGAGCGCGCACGCGTCCAGCGCGTGCACGCCGGGCTCGCCGACCGGCTCGGCGTCGAAGAAGAAGGCGCAGGCCATCTGGTGTTCGTGTGGCCTTGTAGACGTCGTTGCTTTTGGTACGCCGGGAGTGGGGGGTTGATCGAGTGTTTGCTGTGCTTAGGGATGGAAATTGGTAGCGGATAAATATCTGATATTCGTATTCGAAAAAATGCCTATTCGCATCCGAAACATCCGCGTCCGAACCAAAATGGAAATAGAAATTATTCGTATCCGAATTTATTAAACAAATAAAAAATAAAATATGATAGGAGATTTTGAGACAAATATGGATATGGAACTGGATATATCCGTATCCGAATAAGATCATGGGAGGTAATTTTCAAATTTCTAGACTCAATATTCCAATTATCCAACATAAAAGCCAAATAAGTGGTCAAATTTTACTCTTTATATGATTAAACTTATAAATTATTATGCATTACAATAGTATTTATTCATAAACCTATTTATCATTGACTTATTGTATGTCACAAGTTGATTATTTCAGGTCACATAGCTATCGACTGATTTACTTAAGCAATATGTTGATATTATTCGTATCCGTTCTGAATCAAGAAAATATCCGATACGTATCCGTATTCGAATAATATCCGAGCCGCATCCGTATCCGATAACATCCATATTCGGATTCGTATTCGTTTTGAAAATATGAAAATGGAAGTGGCAAGAGCACTATCCGATCCGCATCCGATCCGTTTCCACCCCTAGCTGTGCTGAACCAAACTAGGGCGTCTGGGTATATATGGGACGGGCGAGGACGAAACTGGTCCGCTGGGGGAAAGGCGAGCGAGCACACAGGGCCACGCAATACCATGGGCCGTCCGGACGAGTCTAACCAAGGACGAGGGAGCGGTTCGGTTTCTCCAGAGGCGGAACTAGGATTTCTCAAAGCCTAGGGCTAAAACTAAGTGACTAAAAATAACGTCAAATACCAAGCATACCGGCGTGTGTTAGAAGTATGTCAAAAATTCACATTAAAGATGAAATATAAATTCATTTTACCACGAGGGAAAATTTAATGAAGAGTTGCTTAATTTGAGGCCATCGTTTCTTCACTAGCAATATTAGAAGGATCGGAGTTACAAACACAAAATCGTGTATTTAAAATCAAGACAATGTACATAGACCAAGTCAATTGTTCATACGAATAGTGCCAAAAAAAGGGAAAACTTAATATACCATTTATCATGAAGTGCAATAGGTAATAGCCCCTTGCGTTTCCTCATTAGGTTTATGGAGACCGGGGTCAAGATTAATGTCATCTGGATTAAGCTCCACACACGTTTTACTTATTTGCATTACTAGCTCCGGCTCCTTCTGATTCTGGTATTGTTGGATGTAGGCTGGTGGGAACTTGCTTCAAAAGAAATTTAATCGTGTGTGCGTGCGTCCGTGTGTGTGTCTCCTCTTTATCTTGGATTTCTATCATTTTTTCTTTTAACAAGTAACTAAAATACAATTGACTAAAGTAATAGTACAATTTAACATCTAGATTTAAAAAGCTAGATCAAATCATCCATAGGAAAAATACTTCCTACGTTTTAAAATAGATGATCCAACTTAGTACAAAGTTGGGTCATCTATTTTAGAACGGAGGAAGTAGATGATACGACAACTTTAAATACCTCTATAGCCAGTTGTGGAGGCGGAGCAGAACAAGTGAATTGGAGATGGCCAGAGCACCGAGTGGGCTTGCTGCGACTGTGATGCGGCCACAAGGCCAAGCACAGATCCGGATCGTTCAGTCTGTCGAGCCGTCGAGGGGCTGGGGCGGCGGATGAAACGAGGCACCGAGTCAACAAGGGATCTTTTGATCGACAATGAATGTAATATTTCTGGCCGATCGATCGATGCCTTTGGAATCACAACCGACCAATGAGGCCGTGGGCGTGGCTTCCTGCTGAGCTAGTTAGTTGGGCTGCCGCTGAGGCCTTGGGCTGGGTATTCACGTCTGGGGCTGGGCCTCTATAAATATGAAAATCTGAAAATTTTCTACTGGATATAATGGCACTAGTTGGCCCACGCCTGGGGCTATAGCCCCAGTTGCCTTAGTCCCAATTTCGCCCCTGGGTTTCTCTATTCGTGCTCCGACCACGGACCCATGGCGCCATGCGGTGGGTGGCCCGGCGGCGAAAACGACGGGAAGCATGTATGTCCGGGCGACGTGGACTGGTCGCGGCCACCGATAGCAACGTAGAGAGGTAGTTCCAGAGACGTCGCCCTTCATGCACCCCAAACCTGTGTGCTAGCGCCCGTAGTCTTGGAGTAGGACACCAATACCATGGGCCGATTGGGAACGAAATACAAGTATTGAAGTACCCCTGAACAAACAAATGCTCGCTCTGATTTCCTTTTGCCGAAAGATCCGAGTAAAACAACAACAAAAAAGCTGATGCCATTTCTTTTTTTTTACTACTAGGCGGTGCTTCTCTGTACAGGAATTTTAGGGAGGTGCAGTGCATGCGCGCCACGGCTACAGGCAGCATCTTATGTGCAGTAGCCGAGACACTGGGAGCTCGGCACGCTTACAAATCTTGTCACGCACCCTGCGCCCACAAGCAACCCGACGCGTGCACCCGGCCGCAGGAGATCCAGTCCACTGAAAACTTTGGGCAAAAGGATCATGACTTAAGGCTGGTCGTAATGATAGTATTATCTCTATTCCTAATAAATGAGTACGTACGTCGGTTCGTTCGTTAGTTCCACCCATCCCATCGAAGGAAATCCCACCGATATCGATTGGAAAATCAGTCCTCCGATTTTTATCAAAAAACCCCACCTCCCGTTTGCTCACCTTCTCTGGTTTTTGCACGGTAAGAAAAGGCAAAAAAAAGGAGGTGCATGCGCTCGTGCACCTGGATAGGAAGGTACTCCCTCTGTTTCCTATTTGTGTGCAATTTGTTTCCTTTTTCTCATATAGTGTGCGATCCGCCCACAGATCTTATCCAACTATAGGCTCCTGATCTACCGCACCGCATTCAATGCTAGCCTTCCTATTTGTCAACTTCTCTCCTTACTCTTCACTTCCTGATCTCCATCGTCCCTGGTCTTCTCCGGCCACCATGAAATCAACGTAGCTGTCATCGACCATGTTGGGACGATCGTGCCCGTGCCCGATGTCTTGGCCGAGTCCGGCATGAGAGAGACGACATCATCCTTGCCGAGTCAGGCGAAGTTCATGATCCCCGTCCGGCACTGCACCCTTCCATCTTCTTCATGGTCGAAGACAGTAGTGTCGTCCTCGTGCAAGGCATGCCTGCGGCCTGTGAATCCAAGGTGTGTGTGCCCCGCTCAGCCTCGTGCGCGTGACCACCATAGTTGATGGGTCCGACGTCATGCACGGGCACGGTTATAGCAGGACGAGGACGGCGGCCAGGAGGACGACGGGAAGTTCGTGGCGCGCATTGGAGATATCGCCGTGTTGTTTTGTATGTGTTAGGGCATGGCATGGAGTGAAGTGGAACAGTTCCGCACAATTTTTTCCAAGTGGTGAGGATGCCCGGAAGGCCCCTCATCGACGGCGAATGACCTCCTCCACGTCAATGGCGCCCGAGCCCCTTTTTCAAGGGTGGGGATGCCCGGAAGGCCCCTCATCGACGGCGGATGACCTCCTCCATGTCAATGGCGCTGGAGCCCCTTCTTCTTCGACTCCGCCAACCGTACAGCCACACCGTTGATCTCCTCCGCCATGTGGTTGATTTTCTACTAATCTTTCTGGACTAACTACAGACCATTTGGTTGTATCAGGGTGGGTATTGATATTTTGGACAATGTGAAGGTCGGTAGGTGGTTGCACCGACAGGCATTAGCCATGGTGTTTCCAGCGGAGATCTCAGGTTCAAGCCCAACGGAAGTGCAAAATTTAGGTAAGATTATCGTCTTTTGGGTTCCTGCTTGTGGCTATCTTTTTTAAGGACACATTTGAGAGTTGTCTCAGTCCATAGGAAATTACTGTTTTTCATGTCGATACATACTAATTCTACGGTGAAGGTTGATGGAAATGATTTTACTTAAGCAGACGCTTTTTCTCCCGTCTGATTTACCCTCAGTGTCGGATCTCATTCCTGTTACACAATAAAATGGGCAAGGCGTGTTTAGTAACTGTTTGTGCTTTAAATTATATGCTCGTGTTTGATTACTTGAGGACACATATGCATACTAGAGAGCAATGTCATGCGCTTGACCTCTGAGTATTGTTGATAAAGCACTTATAAATAGTACTGAAACTAAAACTCAGTCGCTAAAACATGTAATCATTCAGCTTTCTTTGCAGCTACATCTATGACCACCATGCTACTCACCAAAGTGATAAACTTCGTATTTAACCACTACCGTTGACTACTTAAGTTCAGTGTAGGGTAAATGGATGAAGTCTCCTAATGGTGATAGTGGTGCAGGCAACATTTTCTACAGACTTTGAAGTTCAAAATGGACAACTTAGTATGTGCGGATTATCAGGTTCTTGTAGTTTGTCTCCACATCGGTTGCCCGCAAGGAGTATTTTTTTGTCTTATGTATTAATCTATAATTTTCTTTTCTCCAATGTACAATTTCTCAAGTTCAACAAGAGTGTGGTTAGTGCCTTTTTTTCCATTCTATCAAAAAAGGATTGGGTTCTACTATAGAAAGCGATAACGGAACAAAACAAGAAAAGATCAACCAGGTTAGTTCCTTTTCTTGCTTAGATTTACCGTTAAAGTCAAATTAGTATTTAAGTAAGGAAAGTCAAACTTTTGTCCGTACTGATTTTTTTTTCTGGTTCACAGGAGAGAGGGAGGAATTGGCCAGCATGGGGTCATGAGTGGTACAAACAGGAAGATGCATGCCCATCGGTTCTGTCGGTTCAGTTTACTTTGGATTTTCAGTTCTTTTCACCTCATAATTATCTTTTATTTCTGTGGTAGTGTAGTTAAGCTTATTTATCTTTTATTCCATCCCACTAGAGGCCTCTTGTGCACCTTGATTTAGTTCTGGTGTTTATTTGGTGCCAATGTCGTAGGACAATACATTCATGCATGGATTTATTCCAACATTCAAATTTCAAGATCTTTGTGCCACTGGTTCGCTGCATTCACGTTAATGGAGGTAATAAACTCTTACTGAGGAACATGCGTAATGATGGAGGAACGGCCGTCAAAGTTAAAGGTGCATATTATTCAGCTTCAGGAGTTTTGGACATATGGCTTCTAATTCCATCGGCCAAGAACCTAATTCATATTCTAAAAATTGAAGGGGAGGAAGAGGAATTTTGTCGGTCATGTCCGGAAACAATGCTCTTTTTCTTATTTCAGTTCATCCGTTTCTTCTGTGTATCATCAATTGAGTATTTGAGTTGGAACATAAGTATATTAGTTTCTTAGAATTTGCACATATGATTTATCCAGTTGTCAATGTTATGTACAAACATATATTTATATTTGGACTATAGATTCTTTATACTTATTTCCGTGTTTTCTACTAAGTGTGGTACCTCTTGAAGGAGGGGGAAAAGCTAGGAGTCACTGCTGATTAAGGTGCGGAAGTTGGTGGACACGTACAAGGACGAGGATGTGAGCATCACCGTGATAGGGCACAACTCTGGGTGGCGTTGGCCACCCTAAGCGCGTTCTGCATCGCCGAGAATTGTCAAAAACGGCGTTCGCGCGTGGGAGCAGCCGACTTCAAGAAGCGATTCGACGTCGCCATGGCCTCCGCGGTCGCAACGCCTGAGACATCGTTCCCTGGCACTCAGCGCTGTTGTGCCATGACATGAGCTTTGAGCTGGCCATCGACATCGGCACGTCGCAATACCTGATGCCTGAGGAAGTCGCCGCCCGGTTCGTAATTGTTGATGGGGTCGCCGCAAGGTGAGTTCAAGCAATCTCATACGCCATAGCTGATGCCCCCAACTTCCTATCATGGGTGCTAGCCGTAAAGTCGAATGCATATATTGGTGAGCTCTGTGATCCAAACACCGAGAAGATAGTAGATGAAATTTTCTACTCTTAGCGGGCATGTTGTTTTTAACCTTTTAAAAAGTAAGGTCATGTAGGCGCATGGAGCTCTCCATTTTGGTCATTTTCTACGCAATTGTAGAGTTTAATTGCAGTATCATAATTTTCCATATCTCAGTAGTGCATGTTTTTTAAAATTAATAGTAAGTGCATGTCAGTATCTCCAAAAGGAAAATTTTCAAGAAAATTGTTCTGTCCTGATGGTAATCATTTTCATACAAACTATCATGGTTTCTTGTCCTTTTAGTTTTGCATGGTGTCCATCCCAGAACCTTTATGGAATAATGAACGTTGTTGAATTCCTACAGTTTTCTTATTATTTTGAAGCTTTAATTGTTGATTCCTTTAGGTTAACATTATGCTCGAGATGAAACTTTTCGTGGAGATACATTTTTGATATACAGCTTTATTGATTCTTATTCCATGTGGTAATGTCATTAGCATACATGATACTTTATGCATACCATACACCGTTCTCTCACAACAATTGATTAGTTTCTAAATTCTAATCATCTTTTGGTTCAGGTTATAGAATTACATGATGATGTAGGACCGAGCCATCCTTAGAAAAATTGTATAGAACTGGAAAAAAGTAGTAACAACACATCTTGTTCAAGTGCCAAATCAGCATTGGACACGCTGACTCATGTATGGCATCCGCCCATTTCCTTATTGAACCGTTGATAATTAGGACTCCTATGATAATTAGGAGATGTCTGGTACAATTTTTGTCCATGTGTTGTAGTTAATTTATCAGTTTTGCTAAAGCACATATAGATGTGTCATAAGTATTGCACATCTAAGTCCTATGTCATTGATATTACGTCGAGATTCGTGTGAATATTTTCTTTTTCTCTTTATGCTTAATTCACTCACTTAGATGTGCAATAACTAGAGCACATCTAGATGTGCCCTAGACACATAACCATAGTTCAATGTGTGTAGCACAATAAAACAGAAGAAATTTAACTAAGAGGAGTACGTCGATGATCAAAATAATTCATCGACAAGGGTCCCAAGGCGTTGTGGTGGGAATGTGCCAAAAATCCACCAAGTATTAAATGTATGCAATGAGAAAAAATAAATTAAAAGGCCCGTAGCAACGCACGGGCATTCTACTAGTAACTAGTAGTATCATGCATGTCAACTAGGCATTTTTGATGAGGTGTCATAGCATTAAATGAAAAAAAAATGATGGAGTATCATAATAAATGCTATGCTACTTTGTGTCATGCATGTCAATAAATAAAGTACTACATGATACTAATATATAATACTATGCATTAGGAGATAGTATGATACACTAGTATCATATGCATGATACTATTATATGATACTTTCCATTACAACCAGCCTGATGAGATGTGTGTTGTTTAATCGAGAGGCTGCCAGTTGGTCTCATCCTCGGGGTTGCCGAGCAGGTTTCGAGCCAAGGGGGATGCACCTTGCAGACTGCAACTTTACAGTTGCACGCGCCTGAAGATTCCACTGGAGTTTTTGGGAGTGAGCGTGTGTAGTGTACGTGTGGTTTTTGGGAATACGCTAGTAGTACTCGCATTGCCGGCAGGCGGGCAGGCTTCGTCCTGGGGGGCAGCTCTCTCGAGATCTGCGCGCCCAATTTGTTTAGCGCTGGCTTAACCGTGGAGCAGCTGCACGTAATCTTTGCAGTCTGCAAAGTAACCTTGCTCAGCTGACAGTGACCGGCGCACAACACACTGCTATACTAATACTCTTTACATTCGAAATTACTTACCGCGGGTATCTATGTATTTAGATGTATTTTAGTTTTAGATATATCCATTTCTGTAACGAGGAGTACTAGTAGCCGACGCGCACGGTGGGAAATGGTTGCACGCTCGCCTCCGCAAATTTTATAAGAACTCCTTTCTTTGTGGTGACTTCAGAATTTGGTTGATGGTTTTGGTTGGAGAGTGGGCACTACAGCTAGTCTGCTAAAGCGGCTGGTTTTTGTTTGACGCGGAGAGGGTGGACACAATGATAGGATGTGCTCCGCATGCAAGTGAGTCACAGCCTGCATGGTGCTGACCGGGCTGGGCGCATCTTCGGTTGCACGTCCACATCTTCCGGCAAGGTCATTGCTCGCTCACACAATTTGCAGTGACTCAGCCATGACTAGAGGAGACGCGATACACCCACAAAGAAACACAACAAAAGTAGTACGAAATGTTCAAAGAAACCGCAAATTGGATTGTCACCACTCACCACTTCCACTTGAATGTTCTGCATTTTTTTAGCAGTCTTTGCTAGTTTACTGATTATTATAAGGTTTTGTTTACCTCTGGAAAACTGTAATTATTTGGATGAATCTGTCCGAAATGTTTTTCTATGTGAAACAGAAGAATTCAACTCTCTTCACTAGTGTTCTTTTTCGTACTTTACAAATAAAACTTCGCTCCGTCTGTTCTACTCCCTCCGTATCAACATATAAGACATTTTTGTTGGCTAGTTTAGCCTACAAAAAGAATCTCATATTTTGGTACAGAGATAGTAATACGTAAATTGCGTTTGAGTTTTTACTGTACACTATGAAAAAACAAATAGTCAGTATAAGGGAAATGCAAGTGGACACAGAAGGATCAACCGGAATAAAGTCACATTCAAAATATATTATCCTTCTTCTTCACCTGATAAAATCAGACTGCTTTTACAAACACGTATACTAGACAGCATTGTACATTTAGTACTGGCTCACACTAGACATTTCGGGCTAGGTTTGTAAAAGGCTAGGCCCGGCGAAGCCCGGCCCGTGAAATGTCTAGCTCTATGCACGAACACAGGGTGAGCCCATCACACACAATACGCAAAACAATGTAATTCCAGCATTGCAGGGAGTTGAGATCACTAGAGTTACTAAGCTCCCTTGAATGTGAGGGTTGTGGTAGCTCGGGGTTGAAGAGATGAAATTGACCATGACTGTCAGCAGGTGAGTTGGGAGTTGTTTACCGCTTGGTGCACTCCTAGTTACACGTATTCTGGTGATGTGTTGCTTCTGTAAATGAGGGGAATTATCGGTACGGCCGGCTATCTGTGTATAAGTTGATGTGTCACACATTTTTTTAACACACTACAGACGCAAGCGCTCATATACACGCGGCCAGCGATGGGCTGGCGAGGGATGCACGCTGACTTCAGGATCCGGTCTTCCTTGACACGTTGCCGTCGACAAAGTATGCATCACAACTACTGATCCCTCTCCCCCTCCCCCACCTCACCCATTCTTCTTTCTCGGACATATTTGAATTTGATCTTACTTGCTCCATGCTGAACAAGTAGCAAATTCCATGGAGTTTTTATCTTCAAGTTTGAATCTGAATTTGCATGTTGTGCTCTAAAGTAAGAATCAATCATAGATTCGGATCGAAGTTGTTTCATCACTGGGTTGTAACTGTCATTTAGCCATAACAACTCATAAATGGTTTGTACTTCAGTTGTTGCTTTTTCAAGAGAGTCATAGAGGAACCACAGTGTTTATTTGTGAACACGACTGCTTTGTTTATAGAGCTGATTCCGTAGAATTTTATTTTTAGCTTCATCCTTGTCCGGTATTATGGTTTGGCCCTGGAGGTCTAGGACATGGGTGACGCCGACCACTACCTATGGATATTTTTGGTAGTTCGTCTATGATTTCATTTTTGTGAAGAACAATTGCCGTGAAGCTGTAAAAAATGACTAATACCCTACCAAGTTTTGGTGACCATGTGCCTTTGCTTCTGGAAATCTCTATATGTTTCTTTTGGACTAATATCCTCCTGCAACACCACAAAATCATGGAAGCTAAAAATACAAAAAGTCCCATAGAAAACGAACAACAACGATCGGTCCATTGGTTGATATAAGTAAAGGATTTATCTGAGAACTAATGAGCAAATAGATAAATAGTTAGAAAAAGCTGGCGCGGCAAAGCGCGCGTACGATTCTAGTTCCTAACTAAGGCCAAAAGTAGGACTGCAGGAGTTGTCTTGTTGATGCTCAGTCGATGTAGACAGTTTTAATTTTTGACACCCTAGGTCTAGAACAAAATTCAGTTTTAAATCGTGTGGTAAACCTCCAATGGTTTAGCTTAAAAAATCCCATTAGCGCGCTGAATCATGAACAGAAACAGGATTGCAGAAAGGCATGTTATATGCCAATTCGCTTGATAGTTTACCCAGTGAAAGTGCCACTGCAAATTCGCTCTCATACAGAACTAATATTAACGAAGAAAAAAAAAGGAGAGAGCTGAGGGAATCTTGATTGAATGGCTTCTTCAGATCCACTCCAGCTCTTTTTCCGCTGCGTTTATGCCAAATCATTTGACCGCCGGCCCGTGGAGCGCCGGCCTGCCGTGAGCAACTCCGATGACCCGGCCGCGGTTAGCTTCTTCAACAAAGGAGAGTCTCTTCGATCCCGCGCTGATCAGTTGGACACGGGCAGCGGCGGCTTCGTGCACGCAGATCTTGTTGGCTCAAGTGCGTAGGCAGCTTCGCCCTGTCACCGGTTAGCTCGCGACGGGCACCTCCCATGACTCCCGGCGTGCACGCCCTGACCCCGTTCCCGGCGTGCACGCCCTGGCCGCCTGCCTGGCGCAGGCGGCGTCGAGCTGCATCTGCTCGTGTCGGCAGTCGTCGCTGCAGAAGGGCGTGTCCCCCTTGTACATGAAGATGTCGCTGTCCCTTGCTAGCGGCTTGGTGCAGAGCGCGCACGCGTCCAGGGCGTGCACGCCGGGCTCGCCGACCGGCTCGGCGTCGAAGAAGAAGGCGCAGGCCATCGTGTGTCCGTGTGTGTAGCTAATAACTTCGCAGTGCGTGCGGTGCTACGCGCCGGGAGTGGGAGGTCGAGTGTTTGCTGTGCTGAACCAAACTAGGTGTCTGGGTATTATATGGTTCAATGGTTGCGACTTGCGAATGCCAGGAGAGAAGAGGTCTGGTGCGGGAGAGACGACGAGCCCAAAGGGTCAGGCAAATACCATGGACGATGGAGCGGCTCGGTTTCTTTATTCCCGGGCTCCGACACGGACCCACGGCGCCATACGGTGGGTGGCCCGCCGCCCCGCCGGATGGCAGACGTGGCTCCACGGCGGCGAAAACGACGGGAACCATGTTATGTCCGGGCGACGTGGACAGGGTCGCGGCCAGCGATAGCAACGTACAGAGGTCGGTCCAGCGACGTCGCCCTCCATGTACCCCAAACCTGTGTGCCAGCGCCCATAGTCTTGGAGTACGACACCAATACCATCCACTGATCACTGATTGGATTGGAAATACAAATACTGAAGTAGTAGTTGCCCTGAACAAACAAATGATTGCTCTACTTTTCTCTGGCAAAAGATCTGAGTAAATATTCGCACCAATAACATAAGCGCGAACGAATTATTTCTTGTCCGTCTAGTCGGAATCGTGGGCATCAAATCTACATCATTAGGCGGCCACTGACGTAAACTAATGCGGACCGTATTAGGGCCCATAATTAGCGCGCCAGCCTTTTCGCCAACATACGGGCCAGGTGGCCCACGTGGTTAGGCACGCTAATTATAGACCAACAGTGCGCACCCGTTACAATATGCGATCTTTTGAGAAAATAAAAGAAAATAAAATCGATGTGCCGTTCTTTTCTCCATGGCGTGGTGCCGTGGTCCATGGGCGAGCTTCGGGGGCCGTGGTGCATGCCCGCCAGGCAGCAGCTGATGAACAGTGTAGGGGTTGGCGCACATGTGCAGATCTTGTCTACACCTCTACACCCAATCAAACGCACGAACCTGTCATGCACCGGCACCAGGCCACGGGCAGTTTTGTACTCGTACAAAATCTTCATAGAGCAGGGCGCAGCTCGTGAGATCTGTGTTGTTTAAGTTATAGTATGCGAGAGGCTAACAGCGCGCCAGGCATAAAATCTTCGCCCGTAATTTTCTTTTGGGCGCGGGGAATCGCCGGTCTGGCGGGCAGGCTTCGTTCCGGGAGACAGCCCCATCGAGATCCGCGCCCCGTTTTGTTTATGGTGTGGCTTCAGAGTGAGGCATTGCACGTAATCATTCAACTTCAGCCCATCTCGAGAGAGGAGCGACGCACACTTGGTTGGCAGCGGGCGGCCGGTGAAAAACTACAAGCGACTACTTGTACCGCGATTACAGTGACACATGCATTTTCCGACTTTCGGCGCAGAATAATAAAGCCGTGAAAAGAGCGCCACAGAAACTTAAATATTCCACGGGAGGGATTTGGACGTCCGCACAGATGTTCTCCGCGGACTGGGGTGGCGGGAATAAAAAAGCGTTTGGTTTTTCCGTGCGGGGCCCGCGAGACGCGCTGAGTCACCGTCTCCACCTCGTAGGGATCGGACACATGGGCGGTTGCACGTCCACACCATCCAGCCGAGTAAAATGCATTAGTGCACCCTAAACTTGCTGGTTAGGACCAAAACGGTCCTCAAACTCTGAAACTGTACTAGTACGGTCCTAATACTTGTTCATACGGTGCTCATACGGTCCTCCAATTTGATTCACAGGTCCTGGCGTACCTGAAACATACGAGTTCGCTGTACAGAGCGTATTGGGCTGGCCATGTCAGCGTTCGTAGGGCCCACTAGTCAGTTGACTTGGTCTCCGGTGGGCAGAAATCCCCAATACGCTCTCAAATCCCTAACCCTTGCACACTCCCGCGGCGCCCAAATCCCTCCATCCGCCGCCGTACTCGCGTAGCCGGCGCCACACTGCCGCCCCAAATACCTCCTTTCGCCGGACTCCCGCACCCATGGGTGGCGTGAGCGTGACCGTGAGCTCGGTCTCAGGCGAGGGCGGCAGCCTCGTATCGTCTCTCCCGTCGGGCGTAGTCGTCGCTGCCCCGCCCGTCGTCAGCCGTGCTTCCGACCGGAGACCGGCCACGTTCTCCTTCCGCGGCCGGCTTCCCTGGATGAGCTCGTTGGTGCTCGCGACGGCTGTCGGCGATGGTAGTTCAGCGGTGACGCTCAGCGCTTTTGGCGGCCATGGAGAAAAAGTGCACTGTCCTGCCGCAGAGGTGGGCATGGAGGTGACCTGTCGCTATACTTCCCGTCGTCAGACAAGTGCAACACGACCCATTAGTTCACCACAATGCTGGGTAGTGTGGATGGCAATGACGGCTCAGGTGATGCTCTTTGAGGAGTGCATCAAGTGTGTGTCCTGTTTCTGTGTCCAGTGCATGAAGATCATGTACTTGTGTGTGTCAAGTTGCTATGGCTTTTGTAAACCAGTTGTTGCATGTATGGAGCAACTTGTGATTTTAGTTTATGAGTGAAATGAAATGAACTTATTTGAACTAGATTTTTGTGAAATTTTAGCATGAAAATGAACAATACTTGCTAAATGTAAATGGCGAAACAAAATCAACGATGTTGACTGCATTTTGGTTTATAGAACTGGAATAGAATAACAGTACAGACCGCTACTGGCACAATGCACTGTTTAAAATATAAAGCATTTGCTGAATGAGAATAAAAAGTGTTGAAGCTCAGAAACAAGAGATTCACACAAATTAAAGCACACATAAACATGATTTTTGTAGCTGAAAAAACTGGGTAATTAAGTTCCACAGTACAAAAAACACATGGTCTGCAATAGTAGTTTCCTAATCAGAAGACACCTCTTACACTTCATGATCAGCACAATGATCATAAACAAAACATTGCCATTACAAGTTTTGCACCTGATCATAAGCAGAAACACAAAAAGAGATGAAGATCATTCCAAACTTCACATCCCTTTACCTAAATTCGTCGAACATGTTAACCTTTCTAGGTTTCTTAAAACATGTCATGTTCTGATTGGTAGGTGCAGTTTTTTTCTTTGTCTTGTTTCCTTGAACAACACAAGGATTAAATCTTGCCTCCTCGATCCTTGAACTAGTTCCTGCAGCTCTTTCTTTCATTTGTTCCTCCAACACGGCTTGCTTCCTTACTTGATCTGCCATTTGGTCATCCATGGCTTTCTTGTTTGTTTCTTCAGCTCTCCTCTTTCTCAGCTCCCATTCTTCATTCCTTGTTGTGTCTTGTTGATTGTTCTGCTGCTCCCAAGCATTTTGCCTTGCAGCCTCCTCAGCCTCCTTAAATTTTCTCCAACTCTCCTGCCTCTCAAACTCCTCTGCTTGATGTATCAGAAAAGTTGCCTCCTCCTGCTGGTATTTTGTATTTGCAATCATTTTCTTCTCCTCTGCAATCCTTCTCTTCTCCTCGGCCTTCTTTTGTTTTTCTATCTCTGCATTTCTTTTTCTCTCATCCATCATTTGCCTTTTCTTCTCTGCCATTTCAAGTTTCTCCTCTTGGGCTTTTTTCTTTTTTTCCTCAGTAGCTCTTCTCTTCTCTTCTGCAGCAAGTCTCTTTTCCTCTAGTATAGTTTTTTTCTTTTCCTCAGCTGCTTGTTTCTTAGCTTCCAGCTCTTCCTTTCTCTTTTGAGCTGCAAGCTTAATTTTGTCCTCTTCTTCTTTCAACTTTGCCATTGCTGCTTCAAACTTTGCTAGGTCTGCAACTTCTCTTTTCTCAGCTGCGGCTCTCAGCTTTGCCAATGCTAGAACCTCTCTTTTCCTGTGAACATTGCCTTCCTTTGTTGCAGTAGTAGGGATAACTGGTGGTTGAGACATGATGTGCTCCTCTATGAAAACAGAATTTGGTAATGGACCTTGATGGACTGCTTCCCTCTGGCTTGCTTCCCTCTGGCTTGCTTCTCTCTGAAATATAACTCAATTTTGAGGATCATACATGAAACATTTGTACATGAACTTGCTATGTGTAATGAAAATAAATTACTATAAGTACCTCCTGTGTTAAAATATTAATTATCTCAGGCTGATACAAATGTACTGGCTCTTGAATTAAACCTTCTGTCCGCTGATTCAGGGGCAAATTTTCACAGCTATGTGGGAAATTTGACACTCACCGTACGAGGGCGCCGCCCCTTTCTCATGGCGTTGTACAGGGCCGACCATCGCTGCCGTGCACCGCCGCCTGCAGTTACTGCAGTGCGGCCCTGCGTTCCTCCGCCGTCCCCGCTGCTCGCATGGACCGGCAGAGGTGCCGATCAACCGTCCCTTCCACCGCGTGTTCGCGTCCCTGCTCCTGACTCGAAACAGGGGAAGAAGAGAACGAGTCTCGTACAGATGAGGGCAGATGGGAAATTCTGTACGACTAGTGGGGCCGAACACAAAGTTTACTTCCCCACGTTGACGTGGCCAGCCTCTGTACAGCGAACTCGTATGTTTCAGGTACGCCAGGACCTGTGAATCAAATTGGAGGACCGTATGAGCACCGTATGAACAAGTATTAGGACCGTACTAGTACAGTTTCAGAGTTTGAGGACCGTTTTGGTCCTAACCAGCAAGTTTAGGGTGCACTAATGCATTTTACTCCCATCCAGCCCGGCCGTGACGCGACCCCTCCCTCCCTCCCGGATGATTCCTGTTTTTCTTTTCTGCGCGGAAATGTTCCCGTACTTTTCAGTGACTCGGCGCTGAGTCGCGAGGCGCACGGAAAACAGTAAAATAATTGAGGCGTTCCACGAGTGTGACGCCGGAGGATTGGCCCGTTGGGGCATCATGGTTGATTTGATTTCCTCCACCTTCGGCGTTGGAGTGTGTATCATGTATGATTTGATTTCCTCTTGCCTTGGCTCTTTGTTTACTTAATTCTTCTTTTTTTAGGGGATTTTGTTTACTCACACTTGCTCGATTTGATTTTCTCTGCATGGCCTTTTGTTTACTCGATTCGCCAAATGAAAATTGGGTTTCGCTTGTTCGTTGAAGATTCGTTTTCCTCGTATTCGTATTTAAATTGATATGCGGACCTGGTTCAGTACATGATTTGCTGGGCCGGCCAAGTTTAGTATTTTTCAGAGATTTAGATAGCAAATAGCATTTCGCTTAACAGAACATAATCATGGCGAACTGCTTTCGGTTACAGGGAAATGCATCATATTGGATGCGCTAGCTCCCCGCAAAAAAAAAAATAGAGCAATGAATAGATACATTAGCTGTTTTGTGGCACGAGCTGCAATCCTGGCAAGTGAAAACAATTGTGTCTCTGATTCTTGGACGGCAAATCGTTCATCATTTGATAAAATTTTCAGTTGTACCATGTACCATACCATCAACATCTGTTGGTTCGAAACAATATGCTCATTCAAATGAATAATAAACATGATCATATTTCCTTCGAAATTTGGAGAAATACTTTACATCGCTTGCCTTGAATAATTACACAGCGACGGTGCTCTTGCACACCCGCTCTCTCCTCTCATAGCCAAACCCAAACCCCAAAAGGGGGCCAATCAAAAGCCCGCGGTGATCCTGGACTGATAGTCCTGTGCAGATCAATAGATTGATCGATCGGCACCGGATGCCAGGCAAGAACACTGGCCGTCCAAAGAACCCCGCGTCCTCCTCCTTCAACCCAAGGCAAAAAGGGTACATAGTTCCTACTAGCTAGCCAGCCCGATGCGGCGCGGCTCGACTAGCTCGCCACGGAGACGTCGGCCTTGGCGGACACGGGCGCCGGCGCCGGCACGCTGGGCTGCGCCTGGGCCTGCTGCTGCTGCTGCTTCCGCCTGGCGCTGGCCTGCTGCCTGGCCATGGCGGCGTCGAAGTGCATCTGCTCGTAGCGGCAGTCCTCGCTGCAGAAGGGGGTGTCCCCCTTATACATGAAGATGTCGCTGTTGCCCTGCAGCGGCTTGGTGCAGAGCGCGCAGGCGTCCAGCTCCAGCTCCGGCCCGTGCAGCTGCAGCCCGGGCTCGCCCAGCGGCTCCGCGTCGAAGAAGAAGGCGCAGGCGGCCATGACGCAGGGCTGTGCGGATGCAGCCTCCTCCTTGCTCGGGGGAAGAAGAAGAGGAACTCGAGAGAGCGAGGGTGTGCGGGTTCCGCTTGAGCTGAGGTTCGGAGGAGGCGGACGGGGCGGGCATATAAACCCGCGGGGAGGGTAGAGGGCAAGAGGGTTCGAGGCCGTGACGTGGTGCTTGGGCGGAAAGTTTTATTTTCATTTTTTTGTGTGAGATGCTTGGGCGAAAAGCTGAGGGGGAAAGAAAGCTGTGGGCGGTTCTGGAACCCACATGCCGGCCGGCCCACCGGTAAGTGAGTGTCGGAGCGGTTTAATCATTACTTTATGTTTTGTTCTGCGGCCATGGCCCATGGCGCAGCTGGTGGCGGTGGGACGCGGGCGAAAACGACGAGATCCGGGCGGGGGTCGCGTCGATGGTAATACCGGCGACTCAGCTTGACGTGGCCAACAGCTGGTCGTGGCGTTTGCTTTCAAGGTAGGGACTCCAAGGTTTGGAGTCTTTCACGCGGAAAGTGTGCGGGGGAAGCTCCCAGTGGATCAGATGAGTGGTGCAGTGGGCTTGACTCCAGGCTAACTGCATCGTGACACGCGCGGCTGGTAGGGGACTGGGGGCTCTCCGCGAGAATCTTGCACGGTGTTTTTTTTTTTTTGGGGAGAAGCACGGTGGTTTTTATTGCTTTTGAAGACGAAGACGAGGCATGTCTCCTAGTGGAAAACAGCAAATTTGGCCCATCTTCAAAATTAAACACAAAATGGACCCCATTTAAACTAGTAATAGATATAAAAAAATGGCTCATTTTTATGACGGCCGGCCCCAGGACATCATGCTAGGCATCATGACACCCTGATCAAGGGGCCATTAGGGCAGAACTGACTTGCCACGTCGGCCCGGACGGACCTAGGCTGATGGAGTATGACACCCCAGACGGAGCTGTCATGCTCAGAACCCTTACGCCTTGGCCCAGGCGCCAAGCCCTTTCGCTAAAGAAAACGGGCAGATCTAGCGCGAGGCCTCCCATTTCGAGCCCAAGGGCTCTGTTCGTTCTTTTGTTCTTCCTCTCGCCTCCTAGCCACTCTCCCCCTCTCAAATAAGTGGCCAAGGGCTAAACAAGAGTCAACCTTCTTCCCCCTCAAATCTTTAAGGTATTCTCCTTCTTTTCCTCTCTTTTTATTGTTTGCAATCTTCGCATTGTACTGATCTGGAGAAAGCTAGTTCATCCACTTTCTCAAATTTCATTGGATTTTGCACTTGTATTTGTCAGGTATGGTTTAGGATCTGTGTGCTATATTGTTAGGGATTTAGTAGGTATAGCTGGTCTTACAATTTGTAGCTATGGGTGAGTGTAGCAAATTTTGCATGGCACTTGTATGGATTGCAAATATGTGTATCTATGTACACTAACATGGATATTTGCGTGTATGTATATATTTGTGCATATATGTATCCATCTGTGTATAGAAAATTTAGTGCATGGATAAGAATATTTGCACAATAACAACGAGGCTTACGATACACATGCATGCCGCCATCATCTGTTCCAGAAAACCTAAATATGGGGTTTCCCTCGGAGCACACACGGATCAAAAACAACACGCCTCCAACAAGGTGACGACACCCACGGGTGCCATCGTCGATGGCTCCAACCAAGGCCCAAACGAGCTTCCGCTGGCAGATTTGCACCGGCACCAGCCGGGCCACCGGATCCTCCTCCACCTTCTTCCACCACGCCCCATGGGAGCGCCTGAACCGCCGCCGGGAAGCAACATCACACAACCGAAACTTCAACGGTGCCACGACTGTCGCATCGCGATAGTGGGTTGTTGACAGCGGGGGAGGCCACAGTGTTGTGCCACGGATGCAAGACCATGCACACGCCGATCCAGGGCAGCCGCGCGAATCTGCCAAACAACGAAGGAAAGCCCCGCCGCCGCCATCATCCCCTGCTCGGGCTTTGCCCAGCGGGAGTCCGACGGGGACGGCTGAACCCTACATCCCTTGT